>NC_086356.1:9734743-10091243 GCF_036324505.1 Eleginops maclovinus | reverse complement strand
GAGCTGAGAGGGTCATAGCCTACGCCAGCAGAGGTTTGAGCCCGGCAGAGACGAGGTATCCTGCACATAAACTCGAGTTCCTCGCTCTAAAGTGGGCGGTGACAGATAAGTTCTATGACCATCTCTACGGACGCAAGTTCTCTGTTCAGACAGACAACAACCCCCTTAAGTATGTGATGACCTCAGCGAAGCTGGATGCTACGGGCCAGCGGTGGGTGTCGCGGCTGTCTGCATTCGACTTCGACATCCAATACAGACGGGGGCAGAGTAACTCAAATGCCGATGCTCTCTCTCGTTTGTCCACTCAGGAAGTAACCCAGGTCCTACAAACTTGCCCCCAGCGGGTGACCAGCGAGCAGTGGGAGACACAAACCATGCCAGAACCAGAAAGCCCTCCAGGTGAGGGTGCTGCTGCCTCCACAGAGCCTGTACCCAGCCAACTCCCAGAAGCAAGTGAGCCCTATGGGGACGTGGGGACAGAGTCACTCCCTGCCATGACAAGGCAGGAGATCCGCACAGCGCAGAAGGGAGACCCTGTGATTGGCCCAGTCTTGCACTTCAGGAGCCGGAACCAAAAACCATGCCGCAGCGAGAGGGTCGGAGGGGGTGAGCAAGTGTGCCTTCTCTTAAAGGAGTGGAGGAGGCTAACGGTAAAGGATGGAATCATGTACCGCTGCATTCAAGACTGTCAGAGAGGGGCAGTGGAGCAGCTTCTGCTCCCAGAGAATCTCCGCACAGCAGTCAAGACTGCTCTTCATGATGACTCAGGGCACTTGGGATTTGAGAGGACATTGCAGATGATAAGAGAAAGATTTTACTGGCCAAGAATGTTCCAGGAAATCAAGGCGTGGTGTGAACAGTGTGAGAGATGCTGTCTCAGAAAGACTCCTACTGCAAATCTCAGAGCTCCCCTGGTCAGCATCCACAGTAGCACACCGATGGAGCTTGTTTGTGTGGACTTTTTGACCCTGGAGAAATCCAAAGGTGGTATTGAAAATGTGCTAATTGTGACAGACCACTTCTCCCGCTATGCACAAGCCTACCCCACCAAAGATCAAAAAGCACGCACAGTTGCTAAGGTGCTATGGAGAAACTATTTCTGCAGGTTTGGCTTCCCAGCAAAATTGCATGCAGACCAAGGGCGCAATTTTGAAAGTGCTGTTGTGAAAGAGCTGTGCAAGTGTACTGGCATCACTAAGACACACACCACACCATACCACCCCCAGGGTAACGGGACCACGGAAAGGTTCAATAGGACCCTGTTAAACATGCTGGGGACGTTAGAGCCTCACTTGAAGCCCCGCTGGCATGAGCATTTGGATGCTATGACACATGCATACAACTGCACACGGCATGACTCGACTGGGTTTACACCACATTACCTGATGTTCGGTAGACATCCCAGACTCCCAGTTGACCTGATTTTTGGGCTCCCCACCAAGAATGAGCCAGGTGGGTACAGTGATTATGTCCAAACTCTCCACGACTGTCTGTCACAGGCTTACGCTCAGGCCAACCAGATGTCGCGGCAGGCTAAGGAGCAGCAGAAGAAGTACTATGACAGAAAAGCAAAGAGTCAAGTCTTCAGTCCAGGGGATAGAGTTTTGGTCAAAGTATGTCATGTGGAGGGGCGGCAGAAACTGGGAGACAGGTGGGAGTCTCGTCCATACATTGTGGTGAAAAAGCAACCTGGCATCCCTGTGTATGTGGTGCAACCAGAGAATGGAGGGACAGAAAGAGTGATTCACCAGAACCTCCTGACACAATGTATGTTTCTCCCAGTTGAGCAGGGCGGAGGAGCAGTGGGAGAGGAGGCTTTGGATGTGAGAGAGGCCGGCACTGAGTCGGATACAGCTGAGGACTGGATGACGGAGGATGCAGAGGAAAATGTGGGGAGAACACGAGCTGGGAGAACAAACAGACAGGATGAGCACACAAGCACAGAGAACATGGACATGGATGCAGGACAAATGAGTGGAGGGGAGACAAGTGGAGCTGTAGTTGGTGACAACACCCCTCAGGGTCCCAGTTTCCCTAGGAGAAACCCACCAAGGAATCGACGTCTCCCACAGAAACTAAGCTGTGAGGCCCAAGTCATAAAGTCAGAGGGTGACCAGGAGAAGATCAGAAGAGGATGGAAGTTGTGGCAGAGGGTTAAAGCAAGACGAGCAGCAGGCCACGTGTAACACAGCAGTTGTAGTACTGAGTATCTGAGTGGTAGTTACATACGCAGTCATGACACAACCCAATCATTTATTCACCACACATGTATTACCTCTAATGAATTTTTCATTGTTTGAGCGCCACACGTTAAGTGGGTGGTCTTTGTTCTGTTTATATTTACATGTTTGGTTTCATCTGATGGCTGGGACGCCATCAATTAAAGAAGGGGCGGATGTAAGGTAGTGACCTGTTTGCGCCACAGGGTGGCACTGTGGCGCTGTTGACGCAAGTTTCTGAGGTTTGCTCCGGGAGGGACGCCATGTTTTTTTTAGTGTATCTGCCTGTGTTCTGGAAGGTAAGCGTGGTCATAGCGTCCCGCATTATCAAATGTTATGTTAGAACCGATTCCTTTTTTTGTTGGTTTGCTCACGTTTATTGTTCAGTCACATGTCCGACTAAAGTTCGCTGTTGTTATTAACATTGTGTTTGACTGTTTGACGTCTTAATCGTGTGGTGAGTGGGTGGCTAGCATGCTACTGGGGCCTGTGTGAGCAGGGCGGGAATGTGTGTCTTGTGTTGGCGGTTTAACAGTGATGTTTATTTTTTTATTTTGTGATATATGTTGTTGTTGTTTTTTTTTTAAGTTGATTATTGTTTAAGAAGATTTATTGAGAGTGTATCTGCCTGTGTTCTGGAAGGTGTCCATGAAGTCTGGTGGAACAAAGAATAAAAAAAGGTCTCAGCCACAATCCGAACTCCTGTGTCCGGTGTCTCCTTCCCTCCGCTCGCTCCTCGACAAATAAACAACAATTAATAAACACAACGCAGAGTCCAGGGGAGGTGAAGAGGGTCTGGCAGCGGACGCGCCAGAGGCAGCGGGTTACATAAGTATATTTAACAATCCGGATACAAAATGTATATATGTTCATTGAAGTCCTTAATTCAGTATTTCGTCTAACAGATACTCACCTGTACATGATTTTAATCATTTTATTTTTGCTTTATTATCCTGTGTGAACCACACTGTCCTGTTTTTCATTCTTATTCTGTTGCTGCTTTAACCACTGGATTTCCCCACGGGAATTAATAAAGGTACATCTTATCTTATCTTATTTACTTACCTTATCAAACACTAAATCAACAAACTACATCCAATCAAAATAATAAAATACCCTCCATGGGAAATTGCATGCAAAGCCAGGCAAAACAAACGTCCCCTTTTTTTTTTACAGCAAAGACAGACTATTTCTGTAGGACAACACATAAAGGCTCATTGTGTGACTGGATCATGCTGGCTATCCTTCAGCACCCTAAGTAAATGCTGGTGGTGTGACAATAGATCTTGAGCTGAGGAGGCTGCCACTTCAGTGCTTATCAGGCGGTGGATCTTCATGCTCTCACACACACCAATACGATACACATGTCATTTGTCAAACATCATTAGAAATAAATACCTGCAAGAAGTAAATCTTCTGAATTTAGATGAAGCAAAAACACATTAAAACGGAAAAAAAAACATCCAACTAAATATTAATATCTCGACCCATACTCCTGTAACTATCGCTGCATCTTGCCTCGTCTGTGGGAGTGACAGTTCCCTTTAGATCTCCTCCAGCCTGAAAGCAGATAACAGCCTGTCTGAGTGCTACTTGTTGCAGGATGAAGCCACCCTCATCTCACACACATGCAATCCCCATCTTCACAAATATATCTCCAGTGTAATCTACTCCATCTCTGTAGGCAGCACTCCCCTTCTAAGTACCTCTAGCTCACTCGCTGAAGATGAATAGCAATCAAGTGCCGCTTGTAGGTGAAAATGTCACTTAAACCGTTATTTACATTTCAGTCATTATCACAACCCTCATGATGGGGACATGCGATCCCAGTCTGTTGCACTTTGAGGTTTCAGGGGTGGCTTTCCAAACCGGTGAATCCTTTCTCCTCGCTTTCCCTCATCAAGACTCGCTATTGTGCTCATCTTAATTTTTGAAAAAATAAGAGATGATCATTGCATGACAACGGTGGAAGGACAACAAACCACTTCCATGCTGTGTCTCAATAACTTATCCTGACTTATTTTAAATAAAAGTTTCAGAATATTTATTTTTGGTCTAAAAACATATTTTGAACAGCAACTTCTACAGCCATTCCAGCAGGTTCACCCTGAAACATGTACAGTATTTCACCTTTTTCCTTTCTAAATTTTCAATGTTATTTTTCTTTCCGAAACACCTAGAGCTTTTTTTCCCCCTGGTCAGTAGCTTCAGCTCTTCTATCAAAGTGCTGATGCCAGATTTTGATAAATCTAAAATTCTTATGCATATAGTGTTTACATTATTTGGTGTACCCTCTGTGAATCAGCACTCCGGGTGAAGTATGTGTGCAAGTACAAGTACAAGTCCTTCCTCTCATGATCCTTCATCCAGGTAATTGCTGCAAATATTTGAGTTTTGAACCCCGCGGTGCAAAATTGGGCAGGTAGCATTACCATCAAAGCTGTGGTAAACCTTAAGGAAAATCGTAGAGATCAACTTGTTTATTATTTAACAGAATCAAGTCAACAGAGTCTGCGAAAAAAAATTACACCCTCAGGCAACATCTAGTGTAAATACAGCTTTATTAGGGATGAAAATGCTCCATGACAAACAGGAGGATAAACATTCACATTACATTTCATCTCTACAACACCGTGCACTGAAACATTGTACAACTTCAAAACCCCATTGTTGCTCCGCACAAATTTGGTGCCTCTTTACAAAAATACTTTCCATAAGAAGCCGAAAATATACGAGAGGTATTTCAGGGCACATTGGCAAAAACATTAATCTCCCTTAATTTGATCAAAAACTCAACATTGGCAAAAAGCTACAAATATTAAGCAAAAATCTTATTCCAAGTGTCCCTAAAGACTGCACTTGTTTAAATTTAAGCATACTAACCCCTCATGAGCACTAATGATGTCAGCAGCTCTACACTTGCATCACATACGGTAAACTAGCCAGCGGCAAACGGAGGTCGGATGGTTTATGTGATAGAAACACAAAAACAGAAGGCAATTGGTCAGGTTCAGGAAAGATGAGAGTTGACTAGTTGAATTAAGGTGTGGTAGATGGAAATAATGACAGAAATCCTGTGGTAGATTCAGTTAAGGTGATTGGTCAGAAGATGGTCTTCTGGAGATTATTGGTTATTGGTCGTTTTATGGAGAGGTACGATAGTTGTCATAGTAAATGTATCAGGTCCCAAGGTTACACTATGACAACTCTCTTCTTACAGTACTTATAGATTTCAATAGTATCGAAGACTGCAGGCCTTGCATCTGAAGACCATATTGTTCCTCAAACCTTGTTATAGGAAAATGTCTTACTAATTAATCTACTGTATCATGACCATCAGAACTCTGAACAAGTATAAGTAATGGAAAGGATGGGAGCAATCCAACCCAAGTTAAAAGTAAAAGGTGATAGTCTATTATAAAATTGATGGAATACATTTTTGGTGTTTTTAGTTATTGGTTAGCTAGGTATCGAGTGACAGCTACTTTCATTTTGATAGCGACCTTTCAAGATTTACTACAGTTGTTATAGAGCAACAAATTCATCTATGTTCGTGCCGTAAATTCTATCCAGATTGATTGTAAAATGGGACATTTTGGCACTTTTGTGATCATAGCAAAATAGGTAAAAAGGACTATTTAAATTTAGAAAAGCTTAATAAAAATGTTGAATTATTCATGTTTTCTGAAATGTGAAATTCAAATTGAATGAATTGAATTCAGCGTTGCTTTAGATTCTTTACATAACAGTCAGGTTAACATCTGGCCCCTTGTTTACATCCTTCATTTTACATCTACAAAAATAATGAGGACACATATTGGAGTGGATTGAGCCACATTCAATTGAAAAAAAAAAAAACACCCTTCTTTACCATAAAGGCCAAAGGCTATCATCACACATACTGTAACATCAGAACCACACAAGATGGTGTGATGCACCTGGTTTAAGAACATCATAAAACCCATTCAGCGATCAGAGAGTGTTTTTAGGCACAGTCTTTACTAGCATTACATGACAGCTGTGGCATCACACTTAAAAAGGTGTGAATGGATCTTTAATGTGTTTGGATCCATGTGTGATTGGGTCACCAGAGGCAGCAGTGGGGTTCACAAGACACTTGTGCAAGTGAAAAGAAAAGAGCAAATAGAATGACCAAAGTTCTATTATTGGCTATTGCTTCTAAAACGTGGTCTTTGTTAGTCTTATGATAATTATGAGACTGAATACAAAAATCTCTTCACATCATATAAAATTGGAATTGAAACCACTTTACAAAAATGTTGACCTGCTTTTTTTCCTTTCACTTGTACAGAAAAAGAATGTGTGGCATACGTTTTCCAGCGAATAAAACTATCGAAGGGAACACCATACTGGGGAGAAAACAGTGTGGGAAAACATTCAAGTCTCTTATACCTCTTTCCCTAGGATTTCACCTTTACATTATGTTCTTATAAATTCCAATTCATCTACATTTATTCAACTATTGACTACTTTCTAGATTGGACATTTCACATATCTAACATCTTAATGCATCTACATTTCTGAAGGTCTACATTAATATGAAGATGTTGCGCCCCCTATTACACAGACCACATGCAAATTGTTGACATACCCTTCCTATTATATCCAAAAATAAAAGACATACCTGTAAATATGAATCTAATTACATTACCTAATCAAAAGCACTAAGAGAAGAACAACAGTGTAAGCATTGCTTGGCTCATACTGCACAAGCTTATTCTTTACAACCACATTGCAATGCTTTTTATTAACAGATGATAGGAAGGGTGTACCAAAAACCTTAATCATCTTAGCTCAATTGCTGAGTCACAAGGGGACAAAGATCATCTTATAGTGGAGATATATTTTTGGAATAATTGTTTTGAATCACTGTCTTCGATCTTCCTCGCTCCCTGTGTGCTTCGAGTGGAGGTGTTTGTCTTACTCGTTCTGTGTCTCACGGACCTTGGCTTGCAGCGCGTCACAAGTCTTCTTGGCGTCGCCTAGCAACATCGCAGTGTTGGGCTTGTAGAAGATGGGGTTGTCAACAGCTGCGTATCCCACACCGAGGGAACGCTTCATCACAACCACCTAAAGAGCATGACACAGACATAAAAAGACACACACTCTTAAGCATTTATTAGGAAGAGTAGATGTGAAAACACTGATGAAGCAGATATAGAAAAAGCTATTTTTCTTACTAAGGTAAAACTAAAAACGTAAGTTTTACTTCAACAAAAGTCTAAAAGTAGTGTATATGAAAGTATTTCCAGACAGTGTGCGTTCTCACATGACTCATGCATGTGCAATTGAGCGCCTCAGAATATATTTTAAAAGCACTCGTGATTTTTTTTTTATATGAACCCAGTTTGTATCTGTGCACCTGTATGTGTGTCTGTTTGTGTCCATATGAGTGTGTGTGGTATGGGTAGAATGTCCTCTTTGATTTCCCTGGGGGAAAGTGTGTGGAAACAAGTGGGAGCGCTGTATGAATCCCAGATTTCAGAGCGGTGCCAGTGGGATGCTCCGAATGTCGTCATTCCACGGCGACACAGGCAACACTAATTGGATCAGGATGGGACTGCACCTGGAACTATAATGGTCTATGTCTCCGTGTGTGTGTGTGTGTGTGTGTGTGTGTGTGAGTGTGATTATTCAGAGTTGTGTGTGTGTGTGTGTGTGTGTGTGTGTGTGAGTGTGATTCTTCAGAGTTGTGTGTGTGTGTCTTCAAAAAGAGGCCTCTCTACGGGTGTTGACTCCAGCATTCGGTTGAGACGATAAAAAGCAGTCCAGTTGTTAAATCTTCCATTCCACTTTACCTTTTTGGGCTTCAGGACAACCTCATAATCACACATGCATGTACCAGATGTCTCACCTGCTTAGACTTCCAGACCTCCAGCACAGGCATGCCAGCAATGATAGAGTTGGGATCTTCCTGGGAGGCTGAGTTTACCGTGTCATTGGCACCGATCACCATGACCAGGTCCGTTTCTGATTGGAAACATTACAAATTAAGGTCAGATATCATGTCTCAATCCTTTTACTTTGTGTGTATAAACACATTTGTTTTGGTTTTTTGCTTCCCCCCAAATGGTCTGAATAAGTTGCTAAATATGTCCCTTCTGGTAGACAAAATTAAAGGTTTTTTTGCAAAAGCGGATCCCACAATAACAACACTGACATACAGGAGGGGAAAAGATATTTGTGCCACTTAAATTGACAAGCCGTTTAGCTTTAAGCTTTTACTATATCTCTAACTCAGTATTTTAGATGCCAGCTGCCTTAGAGAACACATTGTTTAAAAGCTGCAACAAAAACCAACATGCTAGGTCACAATAACTTGTTCTATAAATCAGTTAAGTTTTGGTCAGTGTTTTGAAGGAGGGGAGGTCAGTACAGTCTCTGATTTGTTGTAGGATTGAGTTCCAGAGGGTCGGGGCAGCGATGGAGATACTGTATATAAAAAGACACAAAGAAATGGATCTTACCGGCGAAGTCTTCATTAATCTCTTCCATCTCCAGGACAATATCATACGGGACACCAGCTTCAGCCAACAGCACGTTGAGCTGACCGGGCATACGGCCGGCCACAGGGTGAATACCAAACCTGTGGCGAGATAAAATAATAAAAGGTTTGTGATTTTAGTCGGTTACACACAAACAATGCAGTATTATTTATTTGGTGTGGACTCATGTTCGTGATTTGGTATTCATAGTTCTAAAACTCAAAAAGCCATGTAATGTTATCAGGGTTTTACATTAAAACCAGCCTTTGAATTCTGGGGACTCTGACTAATCAATGTTTGGAGGTTTATTTATTTTTTGTTTAGCGAGTTAAGGCCGAATCAGTGTGCAGACGGTCTGTTGGTTCTGGTTTCTATTAGCAACTGTGGCTGACGATTGAACAAGTCCTTTTCTACCCTTCATGTAACGGCATACAGTCCACATGCATTAGAGAAGAGGCTTTGGTCATGGAGAGGGAAGCGAAAGTGTGCTTCCAAACTTCACACTAAATATACTGTAGTGTATAAGGAAGAGGAACAAAACTGCATATATGGAGAATAGGAAGACAAGTGACAAATCAAGAAAATACTTCACAATTCACAAAACAGAAAAATAAGAGAGGAAAGTAAGAGATCATGTCGAAGGAAGTTTTTTTTCTGACCACCCACTTTCCTCTAATCAAGTACAAATGCTCTAAGTAGCAGCAGCTGCAACAGCCAGGATCAAACGACTGCGGCGGGACAATTACACAAGCTTCCGCTGTACCTTGTCCTTCCTCTCCTTCACATTTCTTTTACCTCATTCTTTCTACACAGACAGGTCTCGAGCTATCAGTCCGGTCCCATCTTCTTGTCATCAAGCTCAAAACCACAACTCCCCTTTTTTGTCTTTCAAGGCTTAGTTTACATTTAGTAATGTGTAAAAATAAATGTTTTTCCTTCCCTATTTTTATCTACATACATCTATAATGTTTCTATTCAATTACCTCTATCCCCTTTGATTGAATTACAGTAGACTGTTTACAACTCTTTTTGCCTGACATATACTTTCATCTAATATAGATCAGTTAGCTTTATCGCCCCTTTACAGTACCTGACTTTCTTGCCAGCTTCTGTAAGCATCTTCACCAGCTCAGCGATGGGGTACTGGGCCTTTGCAGCGCAGAGTCCATAACCTGAAAGAGATTTTGAAAACAGGTAAGAATTAGTTGATATTAAAGCCTAGTGTGGGCCTACTTTTGCCCCAATTCACTCGTCCAAGTCATTATTTTGAGGTACAGACAGAGCTCTCACGTTGATTCAGAAAGATTTTCCGATATCCATAGCCTTAAACTATAAATCTGCTTTTGAACTCTTAATATGGCACCTTCAGCTCGAGAAAATTGGTGATGAACATTTTTCAGTACCCTGACAAAACATTGTTTTGTCGTTGAATGATCACGTTACTACTGCTGTGAGAGTTCCAGTTACAGATGAATAAAATGATCAACAAAAAAGTTAAATTAACCATTTTCTGTAACTGATGAACTTTCAATCATTATATAAATAATTGATATTATATAAATGATATTAATAAAGCTGGCATGGAGTTCTAAACACATTGTATGTTTTTTCTTGAAGTCTCTGGTTTCCTTTATGTTTAATGTTGCTGGTGTGTGGGACTTGATTTTATCACATCCTCAAACAACCAAACACACGTCACACGGTCTAATGGTGTTTACTAGCCTTGTCACAACAACCAGTCACAAACTGTCTGTTTCCATCACACGGGTCAAAACGACAGGGCTTTAAATTCAGCACAGAGAAATGAGAAGAAATAACTTTGAGAAACCGGCTGCAGTTCCACTCAATACTTCTCTTTATCACAGTTCTTTAATTCTTTGTGCTTTAAATCTCTCAGGGGATTCTCCTATAAGGAAAAGCAAAGTGGACACAGGCCATGGGGAGATGGACCAGACGAAGCCAGGAAAACATTTATGTTTATCAGGCAGAGTCTTAACTATTTCCACAGATGTCAATCAGGCAAAGTGACTGTGACGGCTCCAATTAGGCAGGCTGGTTAAAATGGAAACAAGGGGGCTGAGTAAAAGCTGGCATATGGATTACAATACCAGTCTGACTTCACACTACGCGGTAGATTAAAAGAATTATGCGCTTGTATGGTACATGTTTTGGAGGTGATGTCTTTTTTCTAAAGAAACTGCTGATAAAAATATCCTTGATCTCACTGCGTGACAGGGAATGGCTTTTAAATAAACCAATTTATAGAGTCATAAAGTAAATTAGGATTTGTTTCTTCCTTTCGGTTTAATTTGTCCGATAACAAGTATTGTCTGGCATTTTATTCTTGCCTTGTCTTGGTTTGTATACAATTATGAGAAACGGCACAAAAAAAACCCAATTAAACACAATCCACCTCCTAACTTAAAAATTAATTATGCCTGTTTCTGGTTTCAACAGTCAGAAGTGTTCCTCTTCTTTTGGTTTCAAAAAAGTAATACAAAAAACATGACTTGATTTACTTTGGATGCTGCTACATGGCCCACTTATTTTCTTCTCCCAAGCTCTAATTCCTCTGTTAGTTAGTTTTGTATATAGACATTCAGTCAGCACTGTGACTGGAATCACCAATTTGCAGGCTGGATGCCTTTAGTCTGTGTTTACATGTACCCACGTGAGTAAAACAACTCTTTGGAACAGTCTGGTGAGAGGACTGAAATGTCACCGGGCCACACAATGATGGTTTGAGGACAGCAGCACCAAGCACCATCACAATAATCAGAGTGGGAGGTTCAAACACGTATTTAAAGTCAAATATTGAAAACATGTGAAACCAAGAAAAGCATGTACCTGGAACAAAGGTTGGACCCGTGCCCTAACCCCGGAAAAAGGAACTAGAAGCCAACTTTGAACATAGCACTTGAATTGTCAACATAAACCAAACAGCATACCCTCTTTCCATCACATTTTCCCTTGACCTTGCAGATATACGCTGCACTGTAGAATGTCTATTTACCTGGGACTGACGACCACACAGAAACCTAAGAGTGTGTGTATGTGTGTGGCCACTCTTCCATGACTTGTCAATTAGCCTAGCAAAATGGTGATGCAACATGGGTGAAGAAAAGGTTAAATAAACAGAACACTCTTTGCTAATGCTGGAAAAAAAAGAAAAGTGACTGGCAAAGTTAAAGTAGCATGTTTTTCAACTCTGAAGAGTGTGTGTGTGTGTGTGTGTGTGTGTGTGTGTGTGTGTGTGTATGTGTGTGTGTGTGTGTGCGCGTGTGTGTTACCAGGAGTGATGATGATGCTGTGGGCGTCTTTAATCATTTCAACAGTCTGATCAATGTTGACCTCTGTGTGTGTCCCCACGATCTCCATGGGCTTTCCTGTCCCAGTAGAAGTTGTGCCGTAGCCCCCCAGGATCACATTAGCCAGAGAACGATTCATGGCCTGAGAGGGGAGAAAGAGATTTTGCATTTTCTGATTACATTTTGCTTTCACTTGATTGACTGTGTACAGCAAAAAACAGCAATCAGAGGAAATTTCAGAGTGAAAATCCCTCAGAAAACACACATCTGTGACCTGAGATCTAATTTAGAAAGGGGACTCTACTGATGTAAAGTAAGAGTCCCTCCTGGTGGACAGAGGAGGAACAACCACACAAAGATGTTTTCATCTACAAAATTAAGTGTTGCTGAGACTCCAACACTCACCACACACATAATGTAGGACAGAATGGCTCCAGACGACCCGATGAGGGCACCGACGATGGTCAGCAGGTTGTTATTGAGCAGGAAGCCCTCGGCACACAGGGCCCAGCCTGAGTAACTGTTCAGCACAGTGATAACCACTGGCATGTCCGCACCTCCAATAGCAGCCGTCAAGGTGACACCCTAAAGGAGAGAAGAGGAAACAGGACAGGAGTTTCAATCGCAGCAGTATTCTTCCAAATAAGGGAAAACAGCCTTTCATGCTTCACTTCCATTTTTCACAATCAAATTCACTTGATATCTTTCCCTGTATCATCTATGCATTTCTTGTTTTTCAAAAGCCAAAGGTAGTTATCAAAGCAGCAGCAGGATCCAGGAGTGTGTGCAGTTTCAGGTGCATAGGATGGATTGTTCATGTTGACATACTGTAGACTTATTTGAAGGAAATCGAGCAAGTAAAGAGACACAAAAAGCACAATGGATGGTCCGTTATACTGATTTTTAAAGACTGATTATTCAATCTGAAACTAATATGATATTCATCCATCTTCTCTAGAGATGCACTGATCATAGTTTCTGGGACTGACTCCAGTTGCTGATTTTACAAGCAACACATGGAATTATGCAAATCATTGAAGCAAAACGTTGAATTTATCACTGTGTATAAAGTAGTTACATAAGTGCGTGCTCCTTGCTGCCGTCTGCTTGCCTAGATTCACATGATTATAATCTATGTTCAGAAGTGGAGCAGGTTCCAGTTTAAATAACCTACCGAAGTTAGACTCCAGAAACTCTGAAGAATGATACCGTCTCTCTAGAGGCTCAATTGGCTGGAATTGCTGTTTATTGTTAAAGTTCTGCAGGTCATGCAAGAGGTGAACCTGTCACTTATTGTACTGTTGATCATGGAAATCTTTTCTCTAACAAAGGATGTAGCACATTTTTTTTGTTAAGCATGGCTTAACAATGCTGGACATTCATTTAATGGGGTCAAATACAAGCAGGAACCTGGCAGCTTTACAAATCCTAAGCTGTTGGACACTATGGCTGCACGACTATTTAGAGCTCTCTGCTCCACTCTGACTACATATTTCAGATCTACTGTGCAAGAGCCCTGTTAATTGACTTTTATTTCTTTTAGCCAGTTTTTCCCCTGTTTTCTCATGTCTTTTCCCCTTCCTAATGTGTTTATGTAAGTCTTTAAAAAACTATTTGACATGTTCTTCAGTCGGCAGTATTTGATGTCAGACTTCTCTGTTGACAGGTCTAACTGAGGACAAGAAAAACAGACACACAAGCACACACACCATACCATGACAGCGGAGAGAGCAGACACTGATCCGAGACAGGTGATGCCTGTGGTGTAGCTTGGATCCAGCATATAGGGAATCATCCCGCCAACACAGGCAGCCATGAGAGATGCGTTCAGAGCATGACGACCGGGGAGCATCAGGGGAGAGCTGCTCAGAACACCTGCAGCAAGAGAAGACGCAGGGAGAGAGCGGATTTAGCGGAGAACTGAATTAAAATCAACACTAACAACAGCTCATAAACACTTCTATTTATCAGCTGTGAAGTTGTCTCAGAGATAAATAAATCTGAACAGCGGGAAAAAAAAAGCCTGAGCAGAGTTAGATTCATCCTTCAGCAGCCACCACTTGAGACTTGTCATTAACTGAATGTCATGTTCCTGCATAATTTGCCATCATGAAACGCTCGCAGTCAACATAGAAATTAAAGTGTGGTTGCTAGGACCTGTGCCAGCAAATGAACCCGATGAACTCTCCTTTTTTCCCCTCCTTCCCCTGCACAGCTGGCAGCAGTAAATATGAAAAATCAGACCTTCTCTTGTTGATAACCACAGGTCGGCCAAGCGGCCATAAAACACCATACTAATAATCATGATTTGAGGGGAGGTAATTCACATCATAGAATGCAATATGGTGTCCTTAATACCCATTAATAATAGTTAATATTAGTATAATAAAGGGCAATAACATGAACACTGACCTAACTGGTGGCTATGAACTGAACAAAGAATATAATGATTATACGAAATATATTTGTACAATAACCAAGCATTTAAAGAAAGATTAACATAACATGTTATAATCATAATATCAAAAGGATGCATGACAATATAAAATACAGCCATGGTTAACTTTCCAGCAACACTTTATATAACAAAGAAGAGACATTTGGGAGACAGGGCCAATGCTATCCCCGATAAAATTATATTCCCAATGTGGGTCTTGTGAAGTAACTCCTATTAAACATTTATTTTGAACATAAACAACCACATTTAATACGCAGGTAAGGCCTTATCTTTGTCTACCAGAGTCAATACACGTGTAATAAATGTATGATTCCATAACAGCAAGGATGCATGTTCTCTCTGGGAATCAGCATACAGGAAGTGTACATTTTTGCAGGGTATCTGAATCCTACTGTGCTTCCCTCACCTTGCAGTTTGCCATATGCCACCAGAGAGCCACTGAAGGTGATTCCACCGATGTAGGTGCCGATGTAAGCAATTATCTTGGTCAGGTTGGCGGCAGGGTCTGTGGCGAAGTGGGGATACTCAATCATGTACTCTGCCACGCAGGTGAGCACAGCAGCCAGGCCCACCAGGCTGTGGAAGGCAGCCACCAGCTGGGGCAGCTCCGTGATCTGGATCTTCTTAGCAATGGCCAGGCCTTAAGGGGGGCGAGGGCGAGGGCGCGCGAGAGAGAGAGAGCGAGAGAGAGAGAGCGAGAGAGCGAGAGAGAGAGAGAGATAACACATAAATAAAGTGCAGTGATCCTGAAATACTCACACACTAATAACATGCAAATCACAAGCACATGCACAAACCCACACAATCAGAGGTTTGCTGGGAAGCGTCTCCATCTAAAGAAACAGTTGTTGCTGATGAGGCCTGTTCGGGGAAATTACATGTTTGTGAGTGGGTTTACACTTTGTGTGTGTGTGTGTGTATTGTGTGTAGTCGCCTGCAGGAAACCTGGAAATGAGCATTTGTGTTTGTGGGGATAGTTTAGTCTGGGTGCACACACTGTTACTGGAACAATTAGCATTTAAATGATCCAACTGTCCTGAACAGGCGAAAGAAAGTGAGTAATATGTGCTGCTGACCATTTAAGACAGACCTCTCGAGTCTGGAGGGGAGTTAGTCACATTTTGTTTGATGTAAACATCACAGAGATGTCTCTGCACTCTGCACACCTGCTGCTTAATTAAGTCAAGCTCGTAACACACACACACGCACGCACGCACGGAACACACACACACACACACACACAGTTGTACAAGAATTAAAATTTGCGTCTAAGCCAGCCATTACATTATATTCAACAGCATACACACAGACTCACCAGCAGTGCCACCAACAGCCATGGCTGCACTCATCTGACCCAGGAGCTCAGGACTTGGCTGGAGGGCACCGAGAGTCGCAGCAATGCCCCCTGCGACTCCCATCATACCCAAAGTGTTACCAAGACGGGATGTTTTCTGGTTTGAAAGGCCAGCCAGGGCACCGACACAGCACAGACCTGAACCCAGGTACATCATCTGGAGAGAGAAAGAGACGCACAGGATGAGAAATAGAGACAAATTATTTACTTTGAAGGTTCTGTTCTACATCTGGGAAAACACAGGGGGACCTGGCATAAACATCCTCTCTCGCACCTGTTCAATGTTGTATCCAGATTGCAGAGCAGCACCGTAGCCACCGACAAAGACACCAGCAGGAAGCAGATAAAGGTAGTTATGCTCCGGAGGATCAGTGGGACGCTTGAACATGTCCAACATCTTCTTTGTTACAAGGAAACCACCTGGGTGAGAGACAGAGTAAATTAACAGACATACACTGCACAGCTGCTCAAGTTCAGGTTTGGAAAGTTACTTTATAGAACAGAGTAGTCATTTACAAAAAAATTGAGAGAAAGCTTTAACAGTATATCTGGGGGCAGATTTTTTTAAGAATCTATTTTTAAACAATTGCTAAAAAACGTTGCATGGCATTATAACCAAAGTGAGGAATTAAATGAGTCTACTTCATTTCATTGTAAATATTTCAAGTAGAAAACCTCAAAAGCGTCAAACAGGGAGCAGACGGTGTCTCACTGCTCTACACCAGCAGATCACATTGCCATGTGTCTCCCTTTCCCCCCCCTGGCATGATTGTAACACACACATATATGCACACATTTGTACAAAGGTGAATCAGAGGCTATTTTACCAGTTCATGTCATTTCAGTCCTAGAATTTCTTAGTTAAAACATGAAACACAATCTGACTAATATTATTACGGACCAATCTGAGTGAATATTTGAATATGAAGGAATGTTCTTTTTTTTTTTATTCAAACAAACGAAAGCCCGTATAAACTCATTTCTTTCAGTTTTTATACCCAGAATGGGTCTGCTGAGACTATATTTAGAAAGTTTGCTAGAATAGAAGCAAAGCAGCAACACGGGCCAAGTCATGAGACTAAGAGTCTGCAGCCATTATAGCAGGAGCTCTGTGAACATTAGCCAACGTTAGCTGTTAGCCAACAACCAATAAGCTCAAAACATAAAAGGTAGGGTGATGGGAATGTCATTAGTCTTGCAGTTATACGATTGTAAAACAATGTTTTTAGGGCTAAGGACAAATATCAATCATTTTACGTCAATGACAAGTGAATAACGTAAAAAAAAACATGGACTATGAATAATATGGAACTCATAGAGCCCAGTGAAATTTGTCTTGTTAGATCATATTTATCTAAAGTTATTCCAAGAGCCAGGTGTTTTCCATCCATTCCTACTCCAACACCTTACGGCTGTGGAGACACACAAGGAAAACAAGTAGCTACAGCCAGGGACCTGTTCCACACAACAGACACACCACCTCAAAAAGCTCAGGGTCTATTTTATCGGAGCTGAATTCCACTATTGTTTCTCGTACCTTCCAAGGAATGTTTTTTTCTGTTCCCAAGGGTTTATGGGTAATGTGGTAAACCGCTTAGAAATGTGCGTGTGGAAAGCAACCCATGTAGAAGATCGTAGAAGAGAGAAAAATGAAACTAGATATGTCCATAAAGGCTATGGTATTTTAGTATGTTTTTGTTAGGGGAAATCTATAAGACTGATAGAGGGTCTGAACAGTAACGCTATAGAGCCTGGAGGACCCATGATATGTAGCAGGATTCACAGCATGGTTTTTAACTTTAAACATCTTGTGGTGTATTTTCACACTAATAAAGTAATCCATTAGGCAAATTAACTTTTCAGTCCCTTGAGCCGTCAATGGTGAATAGCTGTGAGCTAACCAGGGAAATTAAAACAAATCCACGGCTCAGCCCTGCAGGAACACTCCGTTTCCCAGGACTATTAGAGAGTGATGAGTATAATAATGACTCCAGGAACACTTTGGCATTGTAATGGGAATTATTAAGGGTAATAGCAGGGAAGAATGTGTGTGTGGTCCGAGGCACAGCCACCGTCTCCAGTCTGAGCAGGTGGGTGGAGAGGGCAGCTGCACAACTTGGGTCGAAGCATGTTATTGTACAATCAATACAAAACCTTTCAATCTGCAGTCTAGGTTGATATTTTATTGGCGAAAGGTTGCTGTAACTGGCGGGGATCACTGCGAGGTGTCTGTGTGCGGGTGACTCACCAGCGATGTTGACGGAGGAGATGAAGGCCGCCAGCACAGCCAGTGTCTCAGCGGTAGATGATGGGGTGTAGCCCCCACCCATCAGGGACAGACCACCCACAGCTGTCAGACCTGCAGAACGAGGACATTTTAAAATTCATGAACCTCCATTTACATTGGTCACAGGACATTGAAACCTTTGGTGAAAATTAGGAATGGAACAATATAAGATTGAATTGCGGATCAAATTTGTTGGTTTTGAAGTTTTATTATAGAGATTATTGTGACTATCCACACCTAGGTGACTTGAAAAAGCTCTCTAACTTGTTATCATGATAGAAAATGAAAACATAGAGCCTGATTTTTTATTCATCATTTTATATCCCAGGTTGTGTTTTATGATGACAGTATTTAAGATTGCTTGTTTTTTTAAATGATAAGATGTATGATTAAAATATTTTGTCTCATCTGTGATGCAATAAAAATGTGTTAACTAAGCATGTGTTGATGATAATCAAGATATCGCAATTATTTTGGCTAATATAATCGTGAAACGTTAACGTTACAAAAACAACAAAACTTTAATCTGTCATAAAAAAGTTAATCTTGACACTTTAAGACCATTGTTTAACATCTATATACATTTAAGAGTTGTGTTCCTAAGCTCAGAATACTCTGCCTGCTTTCCACATCGGAAAAAGACAGAAAAAGGGAAGATTTAAAGATAAAACAAGGAGGGGGGGGGGGGTGCGTGTTTATCAAAAGAGACTCAGGAAACCTTGATAACATCAGCCCTGTAATCACTTACAGGCAGTAAGATGCAACACACAGCACCCCGGGAGCCTGCATTCACACGGAATAATGTTTGAGGACAATTAAGGCTGACCAGCAGGTAGTGAGTATACACGAGTGTGTGCATGTTGGTGCTTGAAGTCCAAAATGCAAGCTTGATTTTTCAAATGAGGCAAATGCAAAGTTTGACCTTCTGTCCTTTTTACATTAACAAAGTGAACTTTATAATCATGTGTGTATATCAGCTTTTAAGCAGAGCCCGCTTTGATTGCTATTTAAAATGTAAATAAAGGATAAATGACATAATTCACTTTTATACAAAAAAATCAACATACTTTTGTTATTGATGTGCATAGAACGAAACAACCAAATTCAAAGGGATGACAAGCTTTACAAACATTTGTGGTTTGGTTTCAAGTACAAAGACATCGGACAGTGTGTGAGGATGTCATTGATGATACATTTCCCCCACAGAGATAGGAAAGTATGTGTAACTCAGAGGGTACCCATACACACCTCTCTGATATGATCTGCAAGCTTGTTGAGTAGGCTATCAAATGCACACAGGTCCAAAAGAGATCTGGCAAGGGACAACCCGATCAACCTTTTTTTTATTGGCTGTGAGTCCATTCCAGAGAATCTTATATTTACCTAAATGTTGATTCAATATTTTTATCAGTGCCAAATTTGGCACTTTTTGTGAGCTACTTGATAAAAAAGAGGTGAAGTGTCACCATTTAGACTGAGATCAAAGGCCAGTCTGGCAACTGCAACAACAGAATGAAAGCCAATAGGCATCAGTGGACACACGTACACGTATGTCCTGGGTGGGCCATTGCCGGTAGGTGTGTGACAAACATCAGCTCCTAGGCTACAGAGTGGGACAGTGAATCAGTGCTCTCAAGTAGATTAAAGAGTTTATATCGGACACCAGATAAAAAGATGTGCCTAAATGAGCCGCTGGGTATGAGACCAGAGTCTAAAGAATTCAACATGACCCACCAGCCAGAGTCACCAGTGCTTGTAACACTATAATCCCCGCATGAAGAATATAACTGTCCTTCACTCAAACTCTAAATTCCAATATGATGCCCTAATGTCTGTGAATGATTCAGTGTGTGTGTGTGTGTGTGTGTGTGTGTGTGTGTGTGTGTCTTTACGAGGCCTGGCACAACAACAACAGAATTACATTGGTCTCAATATTTCCAGAACTACAGTCAGTGGAGTGAAGTCAGAAATAATAAAGTAACGCAAAATATAAAATGGAACATATTTCAGGTAGAAAACCTTCAGATGGACTGTGTTTACTTCATTAGCTTCTCATTCTACAGATATCAGCCATGATCTCATAAATGTGTACATTTGGTTATAAATGTATATAAAAATGTACAGTAACAGTAACACTGGACCATAACAGGATGGAACATTAAAAAGGGCACACTCCCAAAGAAACAAGTAAGATGGTCTGAAGATGGCAATGTGAATAGGGTATAGTTGGTAAGTAATAAAGGTTTTAAAAGAAGTGAGAACCGTCTCTTAGTTGCACTGCCGGGCTCTGTGACACCGCTCTCATGTCCGACTGTGTGGACAAGTAAACGAGCAAAGGATTTCCCTGAACCTCAAAGATCACGACAGTGTGTTACTTCCTACCCTAGTAAGGGTCTCGAGTGTGATCAAAGCCGCGAGAACACACACATGCACTTACCTCTCTAACCTATTAACCCCTCTGTGTTAAGTGGCAGCCGACAATAAGGACACACTCTTTATTTGGACTCTAAGAAGCAACAGCATGGCAGCAGAGACACGCTGGCCTGGCATACAACTTGTTTGATCCTCTAGCTAAGTCTTTATTTTATGGTTTAATATTCTTTGTTTGTTTCACGTATTTTATTTATACAGCGTGTTTCTGCATGGTTATGATATTTTTCCACTCTGGCGGACAATAATGTTATGTTGTTCTCTATTAAGTCCAGTTTACTGAATTTAATAGTAAAGAGTCAGTGCCATTATTAACTAAATTTACTCTCAGCAAACTGTGCAATTCATAAATAACCATTTACTGAAGCTAAAACTGGTCGTGTTGAAATAATATTAGATGATAAATACACATACAGAATGCGCTGGAACGGCAACTCTATTCATATTACTATAACGATGAATGGGACCTCATCCTGCTTTAGTCTTGTGCTTTGACTAGCAGTGGAGGTGTTCTGGATTGCATTATACTGAAAGGTGTAAAAGACACGTGAAACACGACCCACCTGAGATAGCGTTGGTGACAGACATGAGTGGAGAGTGCAGAGCAGGAGTGACCCCCCACACTGTGTGGTATCCCACGATGCCAGCCAGACCAAAGGTGGTGACGATCTGAGTGAAGGCGGCGTTAGGAGCCGCCAGGCCCAGACCCAGCAGGGTGGCAGCACCTAGTTAAAGGAAGAATAAAAGAGCAACCCTGAAAAATGCAGAAATCTCCAACAGTCTGGGGGCGGATTGTGTTTTAAAAATATAAAAACAATGAGATAATTCACATTTAGTGTACAGTTAATTTATTAGCCTAAATTGTGTTAAATTGAGTGGTCCCACACTTTTGCCCCAGGTTTTATTTATCAATGCACACTGAGCCCTAAAGAAAAGACTGAAAACTACAATATTTTTATACAAGAAATCTGAAAATGAGTTTGTAGAAATGTTGGGTTCCGTTGTATTTTTTCAACCCCTCCTTAATGTCAGCCCAGTTTAATTAGTGTAAATGAGCTTTTGATGCAACTTTAAGCACTTTTTTGACTGCAAGATGTGGTAGGTATTTTACCACCCAACATGTCCTTATTTCCTGTTACTTTAACAGACATAATTATCCGTTCAAAAGCAATTTGTCTGGTTATATTTGCGAGACTGGTGGCATGTTTTCCTTGTGTTTCAAAAAAGGAATCAATATCCATGACCGTTAATCTAAAACTAATAAAACCACCACATTTCATGCCACGCTAATAGGCACAAAGCAAGTTCTCACCTAGTACCTAACACAAGCAGCTGTGTGGCAGTGTGAAGTAGGAAACCACCCGAACACCTAAACAATGTGTGAACCGCATTAACTGCATGTGGCGCACTTACACAGAGCGCTGTGTGGCACCATGGGAAACACTCACTGCAGCACTACTTCAAACACACACACTCAGCGTGACACTTTTCTTTTTTTACAATGCACACTTCCTGACACTAACAGGGTGTCTGTGTTTGTCACTTCTCGCCTCCTGTGCACATTCCATCTAAAAAGCTGATTATTAACCTGTGCTTCACCTTGTTGCAGACCTCCTTTAAGACCCAACCGTGGACAATTAACAAAACTAAACCCTGAGTTCTCAGAAATAGCGCCCACATGTCCCACCATTTTTCGATTTCACCAGGAAACCTACATCTATTGGAATATTCTACTAACCTCCAGTGTACGCGCCAGCAGTAGTGAGTGTTGCCTTAAAGGGGGAGATTTTTGCAGCCTTCTCTTTATTTTGTTCCTGGATAGACTTGGGTTTTGGAGGAGGTGCAACAGGTACATTGTTAGGCTGGGGAGCGGGGAACAGGTTCTTTCCATCCTGGTGGAGACAATAATTTAGACAGAGAATGGTATGTTAAAGTGAGAAAGAGGGAAAACAAACAAAATGACAATCAATCTTTACTAACCACTCTACTAATGGTTGGTACTTACACCTTACAAAGAAATGGCTGCATCGTTATAAGGATAAGGGTTAGATATATCAACAATATCAAGTTATTTTTATTCAGAGCTCATATGATCTTTGCTTTTTTCCCTGATCTCATCACCTGATGGTGCACAATGTCCTCTGTTGCATTTGAAACATTAGACTGTGCTGTCAAGATCAAAGTAAGGAAACTAATGATCAGTAAGCAGAGTAAGTATATCTGCATTTTTTGCAATCAGACATGACTCAAATTACAACCAGAAATCTTATCGTTTAGTCAAAAGAATCAACACAGATTTACTAAGATTGATAACAGCAAAAAATTATATCCATAAACTAAAAAAAATAGTTATTGATTGAAGAAATATGTTAAATGTACTGATCAGGATATTTTATAGTTGAAAAATGAACAAGAAAACCTACAACACAAAGAAAAAAAGGGGACTTCCAATGTAAAGTAGAGCCATTGCTTCTGAGGGGGACATCACTCTATTGGCGCCTACCAAAAGGCTTTTAACAGAAAGTGTAAGAAACAGTGTTTGTTGTTAGGATGACATCTAGTGACGGTGAAAGGGATCTGCAGTCAATTATTTTCCCCTGGACTGAATGGATTCTCAGTTTGCCTCGCATTGCAACTTTGGTATCAGCTGAGAAATGTGTGCGACATGTCAGCTGTACACATTACATGCGTGTTTGTTCGGCCACATTATACGTCGTACCTGCATGACAACGGTTCCCCTGACCACGTGATCCATGGTGCCGTAGTCAAACTCCTCCTTCACGTTCAGGTAGAAGTTGTCCTTGTCGGCGCTGATGGCCCTCATCAACTTTGTGATGTTGTTAGAGTACAGAGTGCTCGACTGTGTTGGCAAACGGCTCGGCAGATCTGTGTAGCCAATATGGGTCACTCCCTAAGAAAGACAGAAGACAACTTTAAAAAGACAATCAATATAGAGGAAAAATCCTGTTTGGAGTGGGTGGGATTATAAAGACTGACTTTGTGCACCGACAGCTCTCCAGGTACGGTAGTCTCAATGTTTCCTCCCGCCTCAGCAGCCAAGTCCACCACCACTGACCCGTCTTTCATGCTTTCTACCATCGGTTTGGTGATCAGGATGGGTGCACGCCTACCTACAAAAGACATAACGGAAACATATGCATCAAGACATTATACGCACCCTGACATGAAACTGCATATAGTGAGGATACATGGCCCTACAAAGACTCATGAAACCATCAGAGTGTTGGAACAAATGTAATACTGTTGTAAAATAAGCTCTGGTAAAGCAATTTTAATGTTCAATATTGCATGACTGGTCCTTTTTATTTCTACATTCTCTGACTACCTGCCCAGAACACATGTCGTGATATTCCATGACCTTTCGTTTGTTTTCCTCGGCAATGTGTCCTTCACTTTTCTACATTTACGGTCAGTGTTAGTGCTCTGTGCATACCAGGGATAAGAGCAGTGGTGATGACAATGTCCACCTCCTGACACTGTTTGGCAAACAGCTTCATCTCCGCCTCGATGAACTCCTTCGACATTTCCTTGGCGTAGCCTCCCTGTCCCTCTCCTGACTCCTTGAAGTCCACCTCCAGCGGCTCTGCGCCCAGAGACTTAAACTGTTCCAAAGCTGCAGCTCTGGGAAAGGAGAGAGGAAGGTGATTTTTATTCAGGTGGAAGGCACATATATTTGCTGGACTGGTAATGCAGAATTATTGTTTGTCCTTAAATAGGTCACACAAAGACATTGGCAGACCTAAGTTGCTAATGGCATAATGGAGAAATTGGCATACTTCTTTATCAAAACAAATGTGTTTGGCATTCCAGAAGTGTGTTTCATTCAGGACTGAATCTTAAGGATTAGGATCTATATCAAACTAATAATGTGCAATTAAGCACAATTGTTGTCTCATGGTTCCAAAAAACCTTTTTGTGATTGCTATGAACAGTTATATATACACAGGTCAAAAGACAATACTTTCATCTAGTTAGCAACTGTGCTCAAATATTATATTTCAAAGCCTGTATGAGTTTAATTTGCAATTCAGACACACAGTATCAAAAACAAACCTGGTATCAAATCCTCTGACAATGGCTCCCATGGCCCTGGCAGAACCAGCTGCTGCCAGTCCAGCCACGCCACCTCCAATGATCAGAACCTATAAGAAAACATGACACATTAAAAAGGTGTTATAACTGGCAAAGACACATTCACACAGAAACACACACTCATACTACACACCTTTGCAGGCGGCACTTTCCCAGCTGCTGTGATTTGTCCAGTGAAAAAGCGACCAAAGCTGTTAGCTGCCAGTACAACTGCCTTGTACCTAAAACATAACAGAGTGAAACATCAAGCATTGAAGATATAGGCATGTACAGCCATATTTGTGATTATTAACATACATACCCTGCAATGTTTGCCATGGAGCTCAGTGCATCGTAACCCTGGGCAATGGTGACTCGGGGCACCTGGTCCATAGCCAGGACGGTGGCCTTCTTCTGGGACAGCATATCCATCAGCTCGGGGTTCTGGGCCGGGTAGATGAAGCTCATTAAAGTGGACGCTTCCTTCATCATCTCCACCTCATGGGTACCCAGGTCAGGGTTGAAAACGGGAGCACGGACCTGGAAGCGAAAGTGTGTGTTGAAAAGTTTATGAAAACTGTAAACATAAAAGGATAGAATGTAATAAAACATTGGACAAACCCCACTTAAATCCTACCTTGACCAGCACATCAGATGCCATGACATCTTTGACGTCTTTAATTGTTGCTCCAGCCTGGATGTACTGTTCATCATGGAACTTGGAAGGCTCCCCAGCCCCCGACTCTACGACGACGTTGAAGCCCTGCTTGATGAGCGCCTGCACACCAGCGGGAGAAATCGCCACACGACGCTCATTCTCGAAGATTTCTTTAGGTACACCCACCGTGAGTTGTTTGTAGGGAATACCTGCAGAGGCAAGGGGGAACAATACAGAAAAGTGACATGAGTGACAGCTATTACATTGATTTGAATATTAAAAACATTCACAATACATAAAGATAAATAAACAACAATTATACTTTACTGTCATTTCATTGATTGAATGGATCCAACTTTTATCTGTCACTAATGTTTTATTTTGAAGATAACAAACAATCTTATCTGCAGCTAGTTCTGCAGCTTCAAGGAGAATATTTTCAGCACACGGACTTGAGTGGAGTTAAAACATTGTTTATGATAAACACTACCCTCTATGTGCAATGGCCTTTGTGGGCGGACAGACAAGGTCAATGTCCAACTACAACACTCAGAGGCTTCAGCTGCTAATGAGGATGCAGGTTGCATGTCTTTAGCTTTGCATTTGGTCATAAACTAAAGTACATTTTAACTAAAAAAAATATATGTCCATACCCTTGTTGTGCTAATTTATTAGATAGATAAATAAAAACATTCACCAGCAGGTCAAAAAGGTTCATTTGTACATTTTAGGATAAAAGGATCAAAACAGAGTCAAGTGACTGGCATAGCATTACAACAGGCATGACAAAGAGGTTCTTTTTGTGTCCTTTTTATTTCAGGTCTAGTGTCCAACAGCAAGTCACATGTTGAGACGGCTCCTATGGAAATTTCCACTGCAGCTTTTTTTTTTTAACCTCCTTCTCCTTGTCTATACATAAACACATGGCTCTGACAGTCTGCCTTTGCTGTAACCCTCAACCCAACTATATAAAGCAAGAGAGATCATATACCACTGTGTGTCCCATTTGTTTCTGACAACACATTTAGCACTGATTTAAATCAGAGAAATGGGTCATCTATCTCATGGCTGCCTGCCGTTCATGACAAAAAATAGTACAGTAAAATTAAGTAAATACCAGCAAATACAACAGACTGATCAAGATTATAGTATCATCTATAAAGCTCAACATGCAGATTAAAAAAAGCAATGGCAAGCAGGCAGCATGATACACTACAGGACTTTAGTCAACTTAACATTTTTTATGACTTTATGAGGAACGAAGTGCATTCAACATTTTTAATAGACCTGAAGAATACAAACAATGTTTCTCAGGAAGGAAACAACTACAATTAAATCCACATTGTACCTTTATGGCAAAGGACACAATTATAAAAGTCTGGCCTTATACTGCTTGGCAGTTAGAGAATGGCAGTGCATAAAGCATTGTGTAATTTTGTCCATGTCATAATTCAAAAATCCAGTCTCACATGAACACACCGCCTCAATCTATACAGTATGTCTATAATAAGCACATGAATGTGAAATGTGTGTGTTGTGTTCCACTGCTCCACTTGTCTACGAGTCTGTAAACTGATCCTTGTGTGTCCAGAATATAGGCTGCCAGCTGTTGCTGGAGCTATCTGCACTGCTGGAATGTCAGCATGAACCATGTCACAAGTACCCCCTAAACACCCACCTACACAACCAAAGAGAGAGATACCTCTGCCAATCATGAACTCAGCACACGCAGATATGAAGCACCTGCAACCAGCTCGTACTGGCTTTCACACACACACAGAAATACACACACACAGGTTACTGTGTACACAGTGAGGGCATGTAAAATGGAGAATAATGCCTGGGGACTATAGTATCCTAATGTGACCTTGGTTCGGAAAGCCAAGCCTGGTAGCAACACTGACCTCTATTGAGAATAGGTAAAGGAATATCTTCTGTACGGGGTTGAATGTTTTCCCTTGATTGTTTCTTTCTACTTTGCATAAACAGGGAATCTTGTTAAAAAAGTGGCGATTAAAAAAGATATAAAGAAGGGATAAGCATGCATACAAGAATGAATGAATGGGTAGGGCAGGATCTACTATAGCTAATTTGTATCAATATGACAGATTTGTTTCACCAGTTGCCAAGGACAATAAAAGAGAACTAAAAGCATAGTTTACTTGTTTGTTGACTTTAATGAGTAGTAATAGGTTCATGTAATCAGTATGTTGCCACAACATGTTGCAGCTGATACCCAAGTTCATGAGAATACAAACAGAACATACAGGTGGTCTGGCTTTAAGTGTGCTATCAGTAGTAAGATGTGGAAGACAGTATTAATACAAGGGAGCAGATTGGGGCCACAACTAATGCTAATTCCAGTAATCCATCACTGTAGGAAGTTGTTTGTCATTTCACTTATTAATCTTTGGTTAATTAAATGCCTTTCCCTTTTTTCCAGAGCCCAAGGTGACAATCAAATTGCTTCTTTTTGTCCGAACAACAGAAAAAGCCCAAAGAGATTTATTGTACAATTATACATAAATATAAAATAAAGGAAATGTGTACGTTTTTCATCGAATCCGGATAATATAGGATCCATTTTGTTACCCTGTTTCGTTTGAAAGATCATGTGACCTCCATCAGTGTGCATCCTAGTAAAAACATTGTGTTGCAGTCTATTAAGAGAAATCTCATCTCCTAGGCATTGTGTTGTTAATTCACAGACTATATGTAAAGAAAATTATTGTGGCATTAGATGCTTTTTTTTTAAATGATTTTATTACATATTCCCATGCCCTATATAGTGTCTTACCTGGACTGGCACATTGCCTCAAAGCTTGATGTGTCCTGAAAAAGCGGAGGCATGATGATTTGATAGCACCGCCACGCTGTAGCTTCGTACAGGAGACGCCGCTGAACACAGGGGCTGAGCAGCTAGCCACCACAACACGAAGGAGGCTCGCCATGGTGCAAACGCAGCCGACACTCACACAGCAGGAGGAGCTATAGAGGACAGACGGCACCCCTCCTGGGAAAGAGACAGGTGAGAGATAGAGCACCAGCAGACAGAGAGGAGAGGGGAGGGGAGGTGGGTTATGGGTAAAGAGCAATAACAGGAGGATGAACATGAAGGTGAGAGAGCGAGAAAGAAAAAGATCTTTGAGTTAATATCTCTCCAATCAGCTTTTTATTGGATTGCACATACTCTAATTTTTGTTGATGTGCCCACATGTTCCACAGACACATGTAAAAACCCTTTTCCCTTGAAGATCAAACAAAAGGTCACACTTGCTACATGCATTTGCACTTAAAATCAACACATATTCTAACAGACACTTTTGGAATCTGGTATTTGCTCTCATAAAGGGCATGTGTAGATTGTTATTTTCAAAGTTACATTCTTTAAATTGTAGCCTACTGAATGACTCTGAAGCAGCATGAAGGACAACATGTTTACTTTAAAGCGAGATAATGGAACTAGGATAGACCGGGATGGCTTGGCTGGTGTAGTAGGGTTTAAACTAGAATGGACTGGCAATAAACTCAACAGAGAGCACAGAATAAAGAGTGTTTTAGTGAAAAGGTCAAAAACAGAAACTGATAAGGAAAGGCAATCAAAATGACAACTGAAAACTATAGCAACTTTATAGAGCGGATTTATCAAGAAAAAAAAATGCCTATCATTTTCTTATACCAACACTTATATGAGTATTAGCTACTTTTTTATATATATCATTGTACACTGAATGCATTTTGGTTTTGGATTCTAATGAGTTTTGACATTTTTTTGTGCTGGTATTTTAATGAATAATCGAATAATTGACTAAAAATAGTGTAATCAATTGGTGATAATCAAAAAAATATTTGTTAGCAGCTGCAGAAGGCATTTTCCATTATGCAAATTAGCATAGGCATGGTTGCAGAGCTGACCTACTTGATAGTCTTTGCAGTTGAGTCAATGGCTCAATAGGTCATTGCATATAATCATTGTTTAAAATGAAAGTGCTAAGCATACACAGGTCTAGTCTGTAATCCTATTGAAGTTGTCAATTATATCATGTTTACTATTAGTTGCGTTAGTCTGTTCAAGTTAACTTTACCATTTTAGGAAACTAATAAAATGTAGAATTCGAGAAATGTTAACAAGGAAAAGATTTGTTTGATAAGTCATTCACAATTGACTAGTTTGAAATATTATATAAACTTTTTGAAAGAGACTATTTAAAAGCAAAGTCACGCCGTGTAGAGCAGATCAGTGCAGCCTGGTGTGTTCAGGATACTTATTTCATGTCAGCAAAAAGGAAGCCACCACGTCAGCAAAAAGTATAGCAGTCTCCATAAAATATGAATCACACACAATACATTTAATATTTAGCTTTCAAACAAAACGTTAGCTCACAAAAAGAAAAGAAAAAACACGGCATCACATTGCAAACGCTTGTTGCTTTGTCCTGAATGTGCTGGTTTTAACCCGGGTCGTCAGGACTTGAATGGCTCACATAAACCTCAGACTAACGGCATCTTTATTTAAGTTTATGACCCAATACGTCACCAATACATCAGAGTCTCACAACTTTGCCAACCTCTGGTGTCATTCAGTGAACATTACGCGTAGAAAACGGGTTCATTAAAAGTGTTTTTGGTGCAAAATGCAGTGCACATTTTCTCTGTGGCTCACAGATAAACATGACTTTAATCGGGACAGTTGCTGCCGCCCACTTATCTCCTTTTGTCTGCACAACTACCAGAAAGCTAACATAGGCTAGCTAGCGCTTTAGCCCGTTAGCTAACACACATCTGTCTAGTGCATGAATGTGACGTAAGTCTCAAATAGTCCCCTACAGACGCATATAAATGCAAACTGGGAAAAAGTGCAAGGTGAAAAGTAAGAGTGGTGAGCGGAAACTAGACTGACCTTTGCAGAAAGTCCTGGCTCTTTGCTGCACAGGCGAAGTGTCTGCTGACCCGGAAGATGTCAGGGAAAGCGGCCGACACCGGAGTGTTATTGGATCATATGAGAAGATGCATCAGAGGAAATCAGGTGACTTTTGTTGTGCTATATCGACACTAACGAAACAGGTCAAGAACATAAATATTGTCCAAACCGTTTAAGTTAAAGTTCTCTCTATGTTTTATAAATTGAATGAAACATCCATTTGATATTTTGTGTTTTCATCCCAGTATTATTAGTTATAAATCCCTATCCCTAATGTAGTCAAATATTTGTTTACCAACTTTTTGGCACTCGCAATATGCAAGAGCGCATTTCTTAATCACAAACCATGTAAATGCGTATGAATGAATAACAAAATGAATGAATGAGCCCATAAACGTGTATTCTGCTATCTGAAATGGCGTCCCAAAACTTACTAAAGCTGCAACTCTGTATGTTTCCACTGAGGAGCGCTCTTTAACCACGTATACAAACTATTGCATTGTGGAATAAAAAATTAATAAAATAAATGTGTATTTATGGATATTTTCTTTTTAGATATAATTTTCCTTTAACATTTAACCTGATATTTATAAAATTACTTTGCACGTGGACTGTGGATATACCTAAATCATATGTCATGGCCGAATAGTCCTGTGGGCATGGGGCAATGCAACAACCATCTTTTTTATTATAAACCTTTGTATGCCTTTGCAGACTGAAGCCTATACCATTACGAGTGAAAATATAAAAAATAAAACTAGGGGTGTACATTTCTGTTATACTGCTGCAGTGACGCATTCCTTTTTGTGTATTTTGTTATTTATTGTGCTGTATCCCTTCTATAAGATGTCATTAGGTGTCCTCATGGGATATTTACTCACATACTAAATGTCCAATATAAAGTCTATATACAGTAAAACAATCTTTTAAACTTCCTTTCAAAGTATGTCACCGCCATTTGAACTGCGGTGGGCCCCCTCCAGCCCCTTCATGGTCTCTAATCAGTTCCTTGCACACGTTCGAGCAACGGCAGTTGTTTAAACATGTGGTGCAAGACTCACATTTCAGCAGTAAGCGGTGCTTTTTAATAAAGTATTTTACATCACGTCATCTATTGCTTTTTTATTTTATTTCTAGTTTCACAGCTCCTGAAAATGTGAATCTGATAAACTGAATACAGTTATGATGTATTAGGTAGAATTACTATTGAGGTTTCAAGTTATGGGCAGTATGCGTCTGGATGCTTGTTAATTTCCATGACCAAAAAATTGAAATATATTATAAGATCACTGACGTAAAATGTTTCTGTGCTTGTAGATACACATGAAAGATGGTTGACGTTCCTTTTTAGTTTTTAGCTGTTAAAACTTTGCTCATGAGAACAGGAGCAATAACTCTTATCTTCAGCATATCTAATCGAGCCCAACAGCACAGCCCTTCACTGACACCGTAATATATGTACTTCATACAGTATGAATACGCTCGCTCACATGCATACTGTTCATCTGGTTCTCTTTATCAGGCTCAGAGAGTGGAATGCATTGTTGCTATGCCTGGTTTTTATTTCAGCCTTTCAACCTTAAGGAAGGCTCATCTAATTGCGTGGGCTTTGCCTCAGTGTAATTGCTTTTTATCATTCCTAAATTCTCTCTCGTTTCGTTTCCTTCCTCAACGACATTAAAACTATGAACTCCACCATGTGTATGTGTATGTCCATGTGTACTTATAAGATTAGGCAGCAGATGGAGGAACATTCCAAATCATAATGCCTTTCAAGAGACATTGTTTTCCGTCACTTCACACTACCTGTCACTGTATCTCACTCATTTTTAGTAGATGATTATAATATACAGTCTTACTTAAATATTGGTCTTTGTTCTTCTTTCTTTTTCAGTCAAATACATTTTTTCCTAGTCGTTATTTTGAAAATCAAGGATTGAAGGAAGACCAATTGCACTTTGGGTGACTGCACATCAAGGGCCATCACATTTTGGACATATGGTGACTGATCTTGGCTTTACATCAAAAAGGAGGAAACAACAGAATTGTGGATTAATTCTAATCCCATATTAATCATTGTAGGACTCTATCATGTCACTGCTGCTGTCTACACTACATTTGCTATATATATGTTTGTGCTCTGAAATGACTTGATTATTCACTTGGTTACAGAGTTAATTTGGATAATTTAAATGCACTGTAATTATGGTACCTTATTCGTGTTTAGTTAATTTTACACTATATATAATATGTATTAAGTTTTCAGACCCAGAAATCAGACCCAGGGACAAATCTAGTTTTGATTCCTGGTGAGAATTGATAGTCGAGATGGTTGTACAAAAAGTGATAGATGATTAGTTTCAGGCTCTAGTTTAATTTTGTTAAGATTTAAGGTGGTTGAGCTTTTACAGGGCAGCGGGGGAAGGGATGAAAACATCTTTCCTGGGAGAAAGTCTGCAGGGTTAACTGGCCTGTTGGCAAATGCCTTTGCTTAACAGCTCGGAAATAGTGTGAACCTTTCTAGACTGGGGGATCTATTAGCCTGTCTGGGTCATTTATGGTCACAGCCCCTTCATTTAGAAGCTTTAACTCCTGTTGAAAAAATGGCTTTAAGCTGAACTGCTTTTACTATTATCTCCCACTTTTACTACACCATTCTGTCAACACTTCCCCCTATGACTTGTGGGAGGCAGCAGGCAATAGTCACTGTCAGTCTCTGATAGATACTTACGGAATTTGAAATATAAATCTGTCAAAAGCAGTCAATCTTTACCAGGTGTAATAGTGCAAGTAATTTGATTTTGCAGGGTAATTGTCTCTTCACTTGCCCCGCTTTAAAGGGAGGTCAAAGGTCAAGATCATATTCACAGCAGCCCCCCTGACTGAGACCTAATGTCCAGTTATGCAACAATGTGCATGTAAGAGACGTTTTTTTTTCATTGATAATGGACACTCAAACAGTCAGCTGTGGGACAAAACAGCACCATACACATACACACAGAGAATGTGTAAGTGTTTATGAGAGAGAAAGAGAAGGAGAGGAAGAAAGAAAGAAAAAAATATGTTCCTCAAGAAATGCTTTGAAGTCCTAAAAAAAGCAGGAGTTTCCTGTTAACGATCCTTGGGTATAATGTGAACCAGGAGTGTGTGTGTGTGTGTGTGTGTGTGTGTGTGTGTGTGTGTGTGTGTGTGTGTGTGTGTGTGTGTGTGTGTGTGTGTGTGTGTGTGTGTGTGTGTGTGTGTGTGTGTGTGTGTGTGTGTGTGTGTGTGTGTGTGCGTGCGTGCGTGCGTGCGTGCGTGCGTGCGTGTGTGTGGAAAGGGAAGTCTCCCCACTCAGTCCCTCTCTGCTGGTAAGAGGGGATAACATCACTGCAGTGTCTGTAACTTTGAGATTCATGTCAGATTTGATCCACCTGTTTTATTTAGGATACAGAACTTTCCACTCTTTAATGGGGTTTTGAATTTGGATTCGACATATGGATTACTCCATTTTTGTGATGATTTAAAGCTGTTATACTCTTAAATCACTTTTAAAGAGCTGGCAAATCCCTTCAGTTTGTTTCAGATGCAACGCTGCTGCCTAGAACAAATGCATTTTTTAACTAGAGGATTTGTGAGCCGCTAACCATTTCCAGCTGAGTAACAAACCAACTACTCATCTGTATCAGTAAGGATGTTTCATTTCAATAAGTCAAACTGTCCTCTGCTGTTCTTTGCTGCTCTTTGGAGCCTCAGCTACCCGAGTCTGCTCACTGCATGGCCGGGCATCAGTCGCAGCAAGCCCAAGGATCCGCTGGACCCTAATGTGAGGGACTGGGGAGACTATTCAGACCTCCCTCCGGGGATCGAGCAGGGGTTGGGGTTGGACGAAGAACATGGCGACAACAGAGGAGCTGGAGAGTCCTCAACGAGCCTGGCTCCGGAGCTAGATTTCCTGGCAGACTTTGCAGGCAAGACAATAAACAGGATCAGCTGTGTTATTTTCATTTCTGTTTATCTACTCACAGTACCTCTAAACCCTTTCTCCCCTTCAGGTAAAAAGCGACTGTGGGTGATAACTGCCCCTTCCCATAATGACCACTACCTTCGTATGATGGAGAAACAGCTGGAGGAAATGGAGCAGGTAGGTTTATTTTCTATTTAGATCCTTTAAAAAGAATTTTGATTTTTTTTTTTAAATATGGAGAGAAAGTGAAAATCATTTTTGGAATTTAATACAAGGTAAAAGAAATCAATGTTTTGCAGGGAAATCTTTCCAAATTCCTTCTACCTGTGAAAACACATGTGAAGCACATGTTGCAAAGGTCTTGTCGGGATCATTTATCAGTTTTGTTGTTGTTGTAATACTCATTTTCTCCACAAGAGTGCACCACACCTTATTATGTGTTTAGAATGCATGGAGACATTAAAGTCGCCTGGAAGAAAATATAAATGCTTTTAGTCAATTTAAGTTCATTCTCACAGATGAAATAAAAGTACCTTAAACTTATGACAATGATCCCAGCAGCGTTTTTTCTCCACCTGTTTCACAAGAAATGTACAAAGATTTATCTGACACCACATTGCTGACCATATGTTTTCTCTCACTAGCCTTGCAGGACTTCAATAGCCTTTCCATTTCTTCTGTGACTCCTTTTCTTTGTTTTGCATTTCTGCCGGTCTCTTTCAGAAAGTGCTGAACTGCCGTCTAGCAGAGAGAGACACATTCATCGTCACCATCATCCAGAACGCCATGATGGAGGGTCGAATCCAGAAAACAACTTTTGAAGGAGAGGCCACAGTGGAGAGCCTGGACCCAGACACAGTTAGCAGACTGCTGCATTACCTGGAGCTTACCAGCCAGGTAACCAGTTAGTCTCTCCACATGCTATAAAGCTAGCTATTTCATTTTTTAATTTTTATGTACATTTTTCAGTTACTGACCATTTCTCCTTGTCTGTGTGTCAATGGTTTCAGGAGCAAGGCTTCACCATGCTGGTTCTGAAGAAAAACATTCGTGCCAGTGAGCGCTTTCCTTACCCAGTTCGAATTGAGGCAGTTTTGGAGCTCATTGATCAGTTTCCTGTGAGGAAGCTGGAGAAAATGACAAGAAAAGGATCCAACTTGAGGTTTCATTATACTGCCATTTACTGAACTGACAGAGAACATATCAGTCAATCCGTCTTCTTTCAATTTTAAGACGTGCTTTTATTAGGAAAACATTTTGGGGAAATTCTTCTTCAGTTACAAGTAAATGCACCGGTTGAAGAATGCATGTTACATTCATAGTAAATGTGACATGGTAAAGGATTTAAGGATTTTTTCTGTGTTGTTTGTCTGGAAAAATCTACATAAATCTTACTTCACAAAGCTGTATTGTGTTTTGTTTTACTCAGATGTAAAACCACTAAAAAGAAGATTGTGATGAAAAGGAAAATGAAGAAGAAGAAGAAGGTACTGAGCCCTCAGAGGAGAGGAAATGAGACTTCTGTTGTAGCTTTACAAAGAAAACCTCCCATGGACAAAAAAACTGCCCTTAAGAGTAAGATCCAGGAGATACTGAGTGGACGGTCGAGGTTTGTTATTCGTAAGGTGCCTGCTGCGGGATCCACGAGGGAAAAGGAGTCTAGCAGTGCGGGTGGGGCCACTTCTAACAAGCAGCAAAAGGTGCAAAGCCTTCCATCTGAAGTGAAGAAAGACAGGTGCTATGTTCATATTTATGGTTAATTTTTAAAAACATGGTAGACATAAGATTGATGATGTTTGATTTCACTTCAACCCGCATAGATTTTATGTTCCCATCTGGTATGTCAGGCCACTTCAGTCATTTACAACTTTTTTCAATGCTGGATGAACTTCAAAGTCTTTTTTTTTCCCCCCTTTCCTACTGCAGGCCTGACTCAGCTGTGGAAGAAGGGAAGAGAACACATGGCGGGAAAAACAGTGACGAGAAAAAAGAGCAGAATGTAGAGGATGACACGCAGGAAAAACAAATCTCTAAGAAAAAGGGTAAAGGGAAGAAAGGGAAGAAAGGAAAAGGCAGAGGAAAAAAGTCCAACAGAGAGGCCAGTGAGAAGGATAAAACAGCCCTGAAGGAGTTTTTGGACAGGTTGAAGGGGTCGAGAAGGTTGATGGTGAGACTTTTTTTTGCCTTTTTCTCCTTATCTTTTACCCCTTGTTGATCCACATTTTACAGTGTACAACAAATAGACTTTAAAGGCTTATTGTGCCTGATCAGTAACTCCCCTTTATCCATTTAAAGAAAGATCCATCTGTTTTGGTGTCGTCCTGGTACTAGTTGATCTCAACACCCAGCAGAGATGCAACTCTGTACATCCAGCAGAGAGATGAGAGCGAGAAGCAACACTGTGCCCTCGCTATCAGGAAGATAACCATGGTGACCATCGTGGGAGAAGGAAGTGACGCCACGCTAACGATGCGACACCACCAGCTCGGTGTGTGTGTGTGTGTGTGTGTGTGTGTGTGTGTGTGTGTGTGTGTGTGTGTGTGTGTGTGTGTGTGTGTGTGTGTGTGTGTGTGTGTGTGTGTGTGTGTGTGTGTGTGTGTGTGTGTGTGTGTGTGTGTGTGTTTGTGTGTGTGTCATTGTTGTATGAACATTTGCATCTATAACATTTGGTTAGGTTCTCTCTATGGAGGATCTCTGAAAAAAAAATGTGAACAGATATTATCTGTTTGTTTTAACTTACTACTGTCGGAATATTCCAAACCAAAAGAGGAACACATTATGTTTCTCAATAATGCGTAAACTTAGGCAAATATGGTGTTTCCATAGTTAAAGCAGCTAAAGCTTAGTTTACTGGGAATTACAACACTCTCAAACAGTGAATCCTTTTAATCTATCATGAGTAACAAAGATCAAACTTGTCTTTTTCAAGCTTCTTCCTACAACATATCTTAGTTTAGAGTGTAAGCATGCTAACATTTGCTACATTAGCAGTGGACCGAAACTTTGCGCTTCATCTGAGAGGAATGTAGGTCATAAACCAAGGTTTGGAAAATCCCACAAAACAGACCTACAAAAATATGGTCCTTGAAGGTGGTGATTCATGTCACTGTTGGTGCATTGGGTTTCTTTACATTAATGTGGCCATGATATTTAGTCTGATCCCGTGTTGATTTACATTTTGTGTGTTTCAGAGTCAGAGCCTCCACTCAGTGACAGATCGGAAGACTTCTCAGACTCGGGTCTGATCTCTCTGTTGAGAGCAGAGCTCGGCCTGTCGTCCTCTGACCTCTTTTCCATGACCGTCACAGACTATGACATCAAGCCTAACGTAAAAAAGTCTTCTCTGACCTTTTATTTTGGTTAGATAATGTTTGTTTTAAAGCCCCACACATGATAACGCCTGGAAGTTGTTTCATTCACAGCTGGTCAGTGTGATGAGAACAATATTCACCTCGTCTGCCAAGAAAGTGCAGGAGGGTAACAGGCAACATGTTTTCAAAACTACAAATGTAGTACCACCATTTCATTTGTTTGAGATAATCCAATAGAATTGAGCACACAATTGAATAAGATATGTTTATAATGAATTGATAAATTGAATGACATTGACACATAGATGTGTTTTTAAATTATTTCATTTATTTTGTTGTTGTCTTAGGCATGTCAGGACTCATTGAAATGTAATTATGTGTTATACAAATACAGTTAACTTGACATAATATGCTTTTATTTTTACCCTAGAGAGTTTTTGAGGCCCCTCCATCAGGTCCTGCTCTTTTCGAGTACATTGACAACTTTCCTTCAAGGCACTCAGAAAAAGAAAAGGAAAGGAGGAACCCTCCATCCTGCTCCAATGGGAAGCAAAAGCCTGCAGCTGAGAATATACTTCTCAGGTACTGCACTTTAGCTTAATGTTCATTATCATCTAATACAACAAAAATATAAAACACATCTGAAGTGTCCTCTTATGTCTTAAGATGTCACATAATACTGACTTGTATCACAATATTCAAACTAGGTTCATGTCCAAGAGGAGGCTGCTGCTCATCTCTGCTCCCTCTGAGGACGACTATTCCTTCCAGCAGCAGCTCTCTGCTCTCAGTGGACAGAAGTGTCACTTGGGTCAGGAATATACACACACACACACACACACACACACACACACACACACACACACACACACACACACACACACACACACACACACACACACACACACACACACACACACACACAGCACACACAGCACACACAGCACACACACTGCCTGTCCGCTCTGTATTTTTTAGTGCAATGAGGAAATGTTTCGGCGCATTTCCTCTCCGACCTTCCAACCAGTGCAAGTTGCCTTATTGGGCAGAAATGCATATTAACTATTTTGCAAAGAAGGTCATAAATATATATAAGTGTACTTCATTATTTGTTTGTTAACATATTCTTATTTTATTATGCTGCCTGACACAGCTAGTTACAAAGGTGGAAGGTAGCAATTACGTTTAAGAACTGTACTTGAGTACAATTATAAGGTACTTGTACTTTAATAATTGTAATGCCACTTTATACTTGGACTCTTTGACATATTTTCAGAGATGATTTTTTTGAAAATACATTATTTATGTTAAATAAAAAATAATTTTATAATTAACCATCCTGCAAAAATGTGTTTTTAAACATTAAATACATTTTGATAATACTTATATTAAAGTAAATAACAAATGTTTTGGGTCTTTTCTCAGGCATTCGCCACTTTGCCCTGTTGAAGCTGACTGGAACTGGGAACCAAGCATCAGGAACTGTTGAACTATTTCCCCTGAACGGTAAACAAGTTTATCTTATAAATTCCTTTAAACAGTCTTTATAAAAGAGGAGACTTACTTTTGACATTGCTCTTCTAGGTCATAGTCAGAGTGAAGTCGAACCTCTATCCAGGGACATGGTCAACAATCTGAGAGAGCAGCTGAAGATCAGTAAGGACTATTTCAGCATGCTGTTTGTGGGTAAGGACAGCGACGTCAAGGCGTGGTTTCCATCCCCCATGTGGTCTCTGGATAACATCTACGACCTGGTGGACTCCATGGAGCAGCGGCTCCAGGAGGAGAAGCTTCAGAAGAGACTAGGGATCCACTGCCCTGAGGACAGAGGGAGAGAAGACAGTGAGGGGGGGCATTATCCCGGCTATGATGAAGAGGGCACATAGGACACATATCTGTATCACCAGTCACAGGAATGATGAGGAGGAAGTAGGAGAATAGAAGAGCTTCCTATATTCTTGAGATGACACAGCAAACACGTGAACACACACAAAAGCAAGTTAATAACAAGGACCTACAAAACAGCACTATAATAAGCTTAATATTTTTTATGTTTGCAAGAAATAAATGTGAAAGCTGAGCAGAAAATGTTTCAGGAATGGTTTCATTCAAGAACGTCTTGTGCGACTTATTTTCATTTATTTTTTAAATCTGGTGTAGGCCTTTGCTTACAGTGAAACATAAAGATGCAATCCAAGGATGGGAAGATTGCGCTCTCTGGCAACACTTTTGTCAACACTTTCTCAAACACAATCACCGTCTAAAATGTGAAAATGGAACTTCCCTCTGCTGAAATGCTGTGATGCTAAAATTGAAACTCTATTTAAACCAAAAACATGTTCTTCATTTTAACTCTGCCAAACATCTGTGTTTTACAGAGCTGCAGTCTTCAGACACCTCAGGGTCAATAAATCAAAGAGTTATTGATGCTGGAGACGTTGCATGCTTCAAGAACATTCTTAACAAAGCCTGATTAACGGCATAGTCGTTCAGAAAAAAGCATTTTACATGAGCATATCTACCGTTAGATGCCAATGATTAAAGTACATAAAAGGTCATTAAATTCAATACGTAAAAAACACACCAACATGATTTTATGATGAGAGATCAATTTATTTTACAGCTGTGGAAAAAAGAGACTAGCTACTCCAATTTTTTCTTAAATCTTTATCTCTTCATGTATGGCAGCCATTCCAGTGTCTGTTGAATTCGAACACAGAGAAAAATTGCCAGAAGTTTATAGAACACACAAAAAAAAAATGTAACTCAAAAGACAAACCTATAAAAAAATAAAACAAGAGAAAGTGATAATGCTGAACTGGTCTCTTAAGTCTTTCCGCTGCTGTATATATGGGGCCCAGGAAATAGAAGTGTGAATAGTCAGGACATGGCAATGCCGTAAATACCATAAAAAGATATGCCGAGCGAGATAATAGGAAATGTATTTGTGTAGAACATGCCTAAATCTGGAGGTTTCTGCAAGTGTAGCTGCATCTTACAAAAGGAAGAAGAAGTAAAGTAATTGTACATTTGGAAACACTCTCTATAAGTATAATGTGCAATATGTTAAAGCAACAAACTGAATGTCTAGCAGCTTGCCCTAATAACAGGAATGAAAAAATCTGGATATTGGCATGGTGTAGCTTCCACAGTTGGAATGAATGGCAGCCAGGCGGATTAAAGTCAGTTTTAACATAGACTGGAAAATGAGAGTAAAGAGTGTCTATTACTATTTAGGTTTGTTGAAATAGATGTATCTCAAGCGTTTAATGTTAGTTTTCTTATTAATTTTCTTTGCTAAGAAATGTGCTTTATCATCAGTACGCCTACTTTTGATTGAATCTCCTGTTTTATACTCCTCCTCCTGTTTGTATAGCTGGGTAAATACTGAAGTACAAAAACAAAATACCTGTGCCAATCATGAGGAAGTACAGTTATTTTTCTGTTAAGCATTTACAGCTTCCTCTGATTAGCAAGTACATTTTCCCATGGCATTCGTCATGCAATGATAATATAACCATGACATCCACTAGGAGAACGGCTCAGCTGTCATTAGGGTCACTGAGGTAGAGCTATTCTACTTTTTCACAAAATGCATTTCTCAACATCTCTCTTCTAAATACTTACTCGTACTAATCTCTTTAGTCAGGGAGATAATCCAGTTTTTCCCGACAGGCCAAAACCATTAACAAAAGCTTGACAATGTTTAAGTGGCCACAAAGTCAACACACAAAAACAATACATGGTCCAGAGTAAAAACTAAACTACCTTTATAGAACATGACAAAATAACTATTACTTCAAGTAGATCAGATTGAAATGTTGCACAGATGTTCATAGAACCTATCACACCCCTGACTTTACCTCTGGTGCTACTTTCAGGTGAACATCTAAATGTTTCTAATACTTATCCATTGTACTGCATGACCAAATACCTTGTAAATAAAGTTCTACATACTTATTTTAGCAGGCTAACATTGTAATCATGTACTGCCTCATAAAAGCAGTCCCAAAACAGTCACATTTGAAGTGTTTCAAACAAAGGAACAAGTCTCACAGTGTTTTCTCTCCACCTGCCAGTGAGTGAGTGCGCACCAGTTGTTGAGCACAGTGCAGGAAGTTTGCTAGGGATAGGCAAATCCATGAGATAAAAACACACAGGTAAGAGAGGCTGGGACACACACACAAAAAATACTTACTACAAAGAGAGGAAGTAGTCTGCTTATGTCACCAACTGAGCCACAACGTTCATCCCCCCACATTCAAACACACACTCACTTAATGCTTTGTCACACTCGATATCATTCACGTCTCTCTCTCCGACAGCAACAGAAACTCACACAAACACACTGATCAAACACACTCTGCTGCATTTGACATACCAACCATTCGGACGTAGCAGTGGTACCTGGGTTGGCTGTTCTCAGTATGGTGAGTACAACTAAACTGGCAATTAAAACTGTTAAGTTATTCTTGTACGTTGGTTCAAAGAAAGCTTAAATTTGAAATATGTCGCACTATATGAACATTTCACAAGATTTATAGTTAGTATTATTTATAGAATATTGTGAGTGACAAGTATTTATTTGCAACAACTTCCTCAAGTAGCATTCTTGTACACATGAGTACAATGTGTACAAGAATGCAATGTGTTTAAGCAAGTTGTGCATGTGTGAATCGGGAAGATTGAGTCAAATTGAAGTTACATAGTACGCTGTCGTAGCGATTTGTAGGCTTTTAGTTATTTTAATAAAAGGACCATGACATTATTTGAATGTTATTTAATGTTTCCACATCATTTCTTCATTCATATTGCGTAAAAACCGTATTCACCCTCATGGTATTTTTCTTTTGCGGGTTCGTGTTAAGTAGATTGAGTAAGAAAACTTTGGCCTCCACTTTTCATCACACTGGAAATAGAAATCATGGTTCCTCTTTACTTTGACCAGAAGTGTCCTCTTTTATTTCTCAGATGGTCCTTGAAACTAACATGTGCCTACGATTATTGGCTGCATAGATGGCAATAATATGTTTGCAGCAATAGGGAATTTAGGCAACCTTAATACGTACCGAACTGATAGATGTTTTAAGGATTTTAAAGTTTCTTTTTACAAAATTGCAACTGGACAATCTTTTAGAGAAGCGGTAATTGCGACTGTCTGGTAAAGAACATATTGGGTAATTGTTTGTCCACTGTGGTTAAGAAACACACACGTGATGAGCGAACTTTCCTCTGATTTCATATGCAGCCACATCATATTAGAGTAAGGGTTACGGCACTAATGCAAGATCTTACTGGCACTATTAAAGTAACACTCCACCCTAAGCCTTTTTTTAGAGCACCAAATACGGAACTTGCTTTGGAGTTTACTTAAAAAAGGTGGTAAGTGTAAAGTAAAAGTTTGCCGTGGCCTTCATTTTCAGGCCCAGTACACTGCAATATTACATCATATGAAGACTAAATTGAAAGCCCAGACATTGTGTTTATTAGCCATATTTTGGCTGATGTCCAGTCTGCAAAATAGATTTAAGCAATTAAAAGAGAAAAAAGGAAACTGAAAAGCCCCAAAAAGTTTAAACTGGCAATCATTTTCCACAAATATCTGCTTGTGGTAATTTAAAATTATGACATTTTGTTAAGTTTATGTTTTGGCAAGTTTAAAGACAGAGGTAAGGTTACATATTTTCCAGGATGTAACAAAAGCCATAATCCTTTCCTACAACTTCAATGCCATACAAAAGGTACTATCTGGACTGGGAGATCTTGCCAATTAACATCATTCTAGATACATAAATCTAAAACATATAAGCCAAAACAATTGTAAGGGTCGTGAGAAGACAAGAAGCTTCAATCAGCAAATTCAACGTATTCAGAATGATTAAAAAGCATGTGCTGAACTTTGGTCTGCATCACTATTAAACATCATACAGAAATCATTCTTCCTACAATAACACACAGCAGCTTCTTCTTTTTTAAAGTATGACTGGTTTTACAATACTGTAGCTAGGTGTAAGGTGAAATGTTGTTATTATATCTGACATTTATTATTTAACTTCCTATGCTGCTTCAAGCATAACAGTATGCTTTGCATCACACAGTTTTCCCTGACTTCCACTGCCAACATCAGGTGTGTGTACTCATGATCTTATCTTTACTTCCTGGTATGCTGCTGACTCCAGTCCAAGCCGCCTCATTACAATAGGAGTGGCGCTTTGGTCTGTTTATTGTGGCACTTCATAAAGCAGCATATTGGACCAAAGATTCTGCACATTGTGCTCGAAGGAAAGAATTTCACATTCCAGATGTTTGAATATCAAAAGCAACACAATAGACTTCTTTCTATAGACATCTCTTTCAGTATTATAACATACTAAACTGCAATAAAATAAACAATTTAATTACTGAGGCTCACAACAGACATATTGTCTCTGCCTCTTTGTAAATATTTGACAATAGTACCTTTTATAAACTGTCTTCTCTTAAGTAATAAAGCACTTTACCTGCGATTACGAGTTTATCTATTTTATAGCAGTGTATAATTAACATATTAGACTTTCCCTTTTTTGGACTTTTGGAGCTGCTAGTTATTTAAGAAACCACAGGAAACTGCATTGATTGGATAAAAAATATTGGAAAAGTGAGAAGAAAATCCCCTGAGAGGAAATACGGGTTTTTCACATTGAGCAACTTTCCGTTTCCATGTGAACTTTCATGCAAGTCAAATAATGAGTATTTTCCATTTCTTTCCTTCCACTTTTGCTTTATACAGCAGTTTCGGTTTCTGTAGCAGAATATTGGTTGTGCGGAAATCCTTTTGTATTGTATTCTTTAGAGGGCATCTTGATAATATTTTAAATTCTGCTTCTGTATTCTGATTCTACTTCTTATATCTGATTCTCTTCCACTCTTTCCAGGCAAACAAAGCCGATGTAAAGGCCATGATGGCTCGCTTCCAAACAGGTAGGGTTAGCACTGACGAGTCTTCTTCCACACCGCCTGGATGCATCAAACAACCTCTTACCTCCACCTTCTCCACCGGCCCGACCATACCGACAAAGAAACCCGTCCTGGAGAGCCTCTCAGGCAGTTCCATAAATATTCCTCCTAAACCCTCTTTTCTGAAAAACACTGCATCAACTAAAAGTGACTCAGAGGTAAATGAACCAAACATGGCTAAAACCCTGGCAAGCAGGTTTGCAAGCAACCAGGATGACTCCAACGGCAACAGAAAACCTTTCAATGTTAATAAACAGCAGTCAACCTTGAAGTCACCTTTTTTACAGCCTTCTGGGGAGGGAGCTAAAGGCCCTCTACAGAAGCCTCCCCCCTTCAACAAGCCCACTCCGAGCTCCAACCTGTCTGACCCTAAACCTACCTTCCCTAAACCCCCACCACCATTGAACTCCAAGCCCAACTGGGTGAAAGAAGACAGCGGTGGAGGTCAACCACTAAAACCAAGCCTTTTAAAATTAAGGCAGCAAAATGACGAACTGGCAGGAGCAGGCCCCAACACTTCGAACAAACCCTCAACTCTAGCAAACACTTTTAAGCCCCCGGTCAACTTCAGGACTGCTCAGAATACCTTCAACAAAGAGTCAGATAACAGCCCGGTAGCAGATGACAAACCAACAAACACCAGCAAGCCGCCACTCACTGCCACCAACTCTCTCCCTCCTCCAAAACCTCTAGCCAGTAAAAAACCCAGCACCAAAAAACCTCCAAAGATTTTTCCTCAGGTGAGCAGCATTACCAATGATGCCAATTCAGGCCCAAAGAAAAACCCCCTCCCAAACAATTTAGCATTGGGCCCTGCTCCTGCCAAGCCCAACCGACCCCCTAAAGTCGACCTGGAGAGCTTTAAAAGAGGTGCTGTGGCCTCTGATAATGGTAAGTATGAATACAGAAAGAATTCAAAGGCTTGTTTGTGACACTATTCTGTAAACGAACCAATCTAGGGAGCGAATATCTGTATTAGTATTTGCACAAATGAAATCAATGGTCAAAGTAGTACAATGCACTACAGAGTTGCTTCTTACAAAGTTGCATTGCATTTTAGTTTGAGGCATCACTAAAACAATACCAGCTTAACCCCGGTAAGGAGGTGTCACAGATAAACCCGAGCAAGCATTCTTTATTGAGATCAGGCACAGAAAAGGCAGGCTTCAAAGAGCTCTGCAGGAGGGTAAGGGATAGGGTTAAGGGGACCATTTGCTTATGTATCTGCCAAAGTTTATCAATTTCTCAAGAAAGTATTTTTGACGTATAAATCTGTAACTACAAACTGATTTTATTATTAAGTTATTTTAAGTTAGAGGAACTAAATCCCCTTGCAGTGATGATACCTGTATATGTAACTTGTGGTTACTAATTGCCATTTAGGACACTAGTTTTGTTTTTGGAAGGGATATACTATGCTGTGAAGGCTGATTATTATTATTACAATAGTCAATATTTGTAAACTTGACTGTTTACTGGATGTTGTATTTCTATAATTGAAAATGTCTACAGTGCAGGTAACTGACTAATCTAGCTGTGATCTTATTGAGATGTAATTTGTTTGCAAGTCCCCGCTGCAAAAGAGACATTGATAAATACAAAACTAAACACAAGGGTTCCTGTTACAGTTTTTTTTTTCTTTATTTCTCAAGTGCATTTCTTCAGTCACTAGCTAATGCTACTTTAAGACAGATCTGTTAACACATTTGCAGAAGTGTGAAATGAACTTCCTTCATGCGGTGTATGTAGCGTGCACTTGTTCATGAGGTCAAAAAACAACTTCTGCATGTATGCATTGTTCATGTAAATTTCTTAACATCTGAGACATATCTTTTGACAGAATCTACATTTAAAGTGTTTAAATTATGTATAAGTCTCACAGAAGCTGTTGCTCAGAGCAGAAGATAAGAGACCAAAGTCACAGAAACACACTTGGTTCCTCTATTTCCATCAGCCAACTTCCCCGTCCAGTTCCTCCTTTCTCCCGCCCCACCCCTCACTCTCCACTCTGACAGAAATATTTTTTTTCACGATATGAGGAAGTTAATCCAGCCAACAGTGATAGCTTTGAGTGACATGTTCTGTATTTAGACAAACACCTGAACTAGATGGTTATTCAGTCAGAGGGGAATCCCTCCCCTCTGACTGAATAACGTGGATTTAAAAGCGTCACAAAAAATGAGCATAAATTGTAACAGCAGAAATACAAGTGGTTTATGTTTCGCATGGGCAAAGAGATCCATAGTTCTCTATGCATATATTTATAATTGTTGGGCACTGGTAAAGAACTTACGGTCATTTTCTTATTTTTTAACATCCTGTTTTTCTGTCACAGGTCCCGGAACCTTAAAGAAACCAATCCTCCCAATTTCTTCTCACGCCAGTAACCACAGCAACCACATGACCCCGCCTCCACCCCCTCAGCCTTTAGTTCCCAATTTGCCCCCACGACACCCTGGAGCCATGTAGGCGCCACATTAATGCACAGAGAAACATACTAAACAATGCTTACACCGCATGATTTCTGAACGTTACCTCTGACTGTGTTTCAGGATGCAGCAGGATGAGTTGTATGTGGAACCTCCACCTCTACCACCACCCACAGGTTCAGTAAAAGCCACTATTTAAATATATGTGAAGTGTCATGAATGCCCTGGGGAAAGGCATTCATGTTTTTAATGACACAGAGAAATGAGAGGACTGTGTGATGGTGAACCTTGTACCATATTTACATATTTAATATCTAGACTAAAGGGAACCAAATTAGTGATTATAGCTTGGCAGTGAATAGTTGGTCTTACTGACTTATTACTTGTTATTTAGTTTTTTGTATATGTGAAGTTTTTGTAGTTTCTATCAAGTCTAGTTTTCTTCTCATTGTGTGTGAAATCTCACAGCTAAACTAAAAGACAGATGATCATAGCTTTTCCATAAGAATCATATTCTCCTGTAATGTGTATTTGTTGTTTCTTTTTAGGTCATCCCAGTCAGAGAGCAAAGGTGAGTTGATTTAATTTTCCCATCAATACAGATTTGCATGTTATTACACATTGAGATGCAGACATACTGTACTCGCTCTGATAAGAACGTGCATGTGTTCTTATAAATGCACTTGAGGTGGTCGGCACATTTCAAATTATTTAAGATATTGAACTTTAGTAAAATGCTTGCATCAACTAGTTTTGTATTAAACTGAATGGATTTTAAATCCTGATTAAAACATTGATAATTTGAGCAGATTTGTGACTAAATGGATTTTAAATCCTGATTAAAACATTGATAATTTGAGCAGATTTGTTCCACATAGAAAACAAAGATTGTTAGTTTAAATTAACAATACCAGAGCAGAGAGAGAGAGAGCTATGTGGAACAAATCTGCTCAAATTATCAATGTTTTAATCAGGATTTAAAATCCATTTAGTTATCTTGAAGCACACCTAAAACAGACTGAACATACCTGAATCCCTGATTCATTTCCTTACTGACGCAATTACTGAAAGGCATTTGTTCTGAAGGAAAAAGGTGGAAGAACAGTGTTCATCAGCAAAGTAATTTGTGATTACCACCAAAAAAACATGTGACTAACCAAAAAAACTAAACCTTATGGTGCAATATGCAGCAGCATGTATTGAACATCCGCCTACGGCACAATTTAGAAAAGTTGATTATTGTAAATGAGAATAACTTTCAATATATGCAAAAAAGTTTGAGATTAGATTGATCTCAGCATACATTGTTGGTGATGTGTGACAAAATATAAATATATAAGTGCATTTCGATCTTATGCAAAGATAGAGCAGATGTTCAAAGAGGATACAAAATGATCATTTTATTGGGGAAAACCTCAATTAAACCTGGTTACACAAGACTACAGAGGTTTTAAGTTATCTCAGTATGTACTGAATGATGTATTAAAGTAAACTAATTTCTGCTGATCTTATTATTGCCTGTGTGTCCTGGCCAGGAGGAAAATGTTGATCAGGATGATGATGACGATGAGCAAATGTACGAGGCTCTTGAAGAACGATGGTGAGAGAGCGTTCTTCATTAAATCTCTTACCTATTTAACATTTCTTTCATATCCATAAAAAAAGCCCTGGCTAAAACTAAGTTTGCTTCGCTGATTTTAACTCGAAAGTTGGTTCAAATCCCAGTTCAGCTGTGATTACACCTACTTTCACTAACAATGCTCTCTGGTGGTTGTTTTGCAACAATACAAAAAGTTATTATTCTAACTTGGATGTACTTTCAGAAATGAAAATGTGGAAGCATTTAGTTTATTTCTTCAGGGTGTTTACTACTTCTCTATGTCAAATAGGAGACATATGTTTTCTAATCTTATGAGTGCTTTGTTAATCCACCCATATGTCAAAGTTTATCATTTACTGTCTATTGTCAACCCTCTTTTGCTCTCAAAAGGGATGAGACTGAACAAAAACCAGACAAGCAGAAAGAGAAGGATGAAAAGGAGGAGAAAAAAAGATTGGAGGCTGAGAAAAAGCAGCAGAAGGAACGTGAGAAGAAGGAACAAGATGCCAGAAAGAAATTTAAAGTGAGTAAACAAGAAACAAAATATGAAACTAGAACCAGCAGGCAGTAAGCTTAGCTGAGCATAAAAAAGGACAATTATCCACATAAATGTATATTCTTGTCTGTCTGTTTGCATATGTGGTCGTGTATGGCTGTGTGTGTGCGTGTGTGTTAGTTGGTTGGCTCCCTGGACGTCATCCACCAGGGGAAGGCGTGTGTGGATTGTAAAGGCACTAAGACCGACCTCGCTCTGAAGCAGGGAGACTGCCTGGACATCATCCGTGTCCAGGGCAACCCAGAGGGAAAGTGGGTGGGACGATTGCAGGATGGATCCAGTAAGTCCACATATTTAATCCTCATCTTCGTCACTTATCCTTGTCTTGACATCCTTTAAACAATCTGTAAATACAGAACAAGATTTTCATTATGTTTCTGAATATCTGTTTATTTTCCATTTAAGTCTACACATGAGCTAGACATGCAAAGATTAATACCCAACATCTATCCAACAGTTGGTTATGTGAAGACCACTTCAGTAGAAATTGACTTTAACACTCTGAAGAATTGTCAATCTCAGGAATTATACGATGACATCGGTGTGATCTCTTCTGAAAACAGGTACTGAATTATATATTCCTACTCGACACCAGTTTGTTGCACAGACAAGTTGCTCTTTTAAATTGAATGGAGCCACTTCCTCAAGAAATAACTTTTTGTAACATTTAACTGCCAAGAGAACATCAGCGTTACGCAACACAGACAAACAGTATATTAGAAAATATGTTTTATTTTTTGTGATTTGCTCAAAATATGTAAGTATAAGGAAATATGTTTGCTTAATTTTCTTGCAGAGAGGTGGATTGCATCATATCTGCAGTTTTAGCTTAGTTTAGCACAAACAACAGAAACAAATTGGATTAGGTTGCTTGTCTCTGTCCAAATGTTTTTAAAAAAATACAAATACCAGCACTATTCAAGCTCGTAATTAACATGTTACATTCATGTTCATTGCAAGAAGATTTGAGCTTTTTGACCCTAGTTACTACAATTTTCCAAAACAAAGATTCACTTAATCTTTAATGTTTATCTCAAATTCTTCTTTCCGTACAGTGGAAATAAAGGACCAGGAGGTATGTTTAAAATCTATCAATGACATTAATAAAGTCCTCGTAATTATTAACAACCTTTTTATTCACTTAATAAAAAGGTTGTTGTTGGTTGAAATATGTTACCGTAACGTAAATTTACTGTCCTCTGTAGTTGTCCTGCCCCCACTACCAGGAGACGGAGACGGTGATGAAATATATGATGATATTGATCCAAACATGGACGTCAGGTAGAGATAATTGTTTTCAAGAAATAGAGTGTGATTATTTCAGTTCAATATGTTTGATATGAACAGGAAAGTGCAAAAAATGTAAAGAAATGCAGATATGTTCATGATTGGTTGGCTCTTTAGTCCCACGGACTCCAGGTCTTCTCCTCAGAAGCCACGTAGCTTGCGGCAGATGTTTGACTGGAACAGACGTCCCACCAGCACTAAAGTGTAAAATACACTCAGTAGTAAGACTGATCAGAGATCTACTGTCCACTGTTAATAATCACTCATTACTCATCTTTGAAGAGTTCTTCTCAGATGGAGTTGATTTTTTAACATTGATTCTCTCCCCAAATCAGATCAAAATCTCTAACCGAATAACACTGAAGGATGACTAATCTACCTCTGGTTTCTGCTATAACCACTGATGATAATATCACAAATCTCAAAGTCTCAAATTAATAATATGACTATTAACCAGATAGTATACTAACTTAAATATTGTGTTCAAATTAGTGAATGTGATCACCATGTTTGGTCGGTCTTAATCATATTAACCTACTTTTGATTACCAATATTGATTTGATATAAATGATGTAACATTAAAAAAAATGTTCTTCTCTCCTGCTAGAGTGCCTCCACCCGAACAGTTTACTGCGGTGGGGAATTCAGGTATCACTCACTCACATAATATTATATCATGTGGATATGTAATGAAAAAGGATACTTGCTTCTCAGTATTTGTCATTTCTCTGGGTTTCATAATACAATTAAGTACATATGTGCTACTTTGAATCTCCTAACAGAAACACTTCTTTTCATTTAAAGCTGATGGTATATTTTTGTACGTTGTTTAAAATGTGCCCCCTTTGAATGCATGTTAAGGTCAGTGGTCTTTGGTCTTAAGGTTAAAATGATCCCATAACTGGCTTGTTTTTTAATGTGTTATCACAGCAATTGATGACGAGATATACGACGATGTTGACACTCAAAATGTGCCTCCCCCTCCTCCCACCAGCAGGTACAATAATTCACCATTACTTATATCTATGATTTGACCTGTATCTTCAAACTGTCAGAAGTTTAAAAAAGTGACCAACTAATTCTTTGTTTCTTCTGTGCAGCCTCCCACTACTAAAAGGCAAAAGCAAAGCTCAAGAGATGGACCAAAAAAAGCAGAAAAAGTTTGAGAAAGAGGAGAAGGAATTCAGGAAGAAGTTCAAAGTTTGTTGCTCTATTATGTCTTAAAGCATGTTTATTTATCAGCTGTAAAATAAAATAAAATCTGAAAAACTGTCGCTTTATAATAGTAATTAATTCAGACATGAAAAAATACTTTTAATCTAAATAAATTTGAAAAAGTAGTATAATAATAATAATGGTGAATATAAAGATAACTACTTTAAAATGCTAACTTTTGCTTTTCATACATTAGAAACAAACGTGGTGTCAATATTAAATGTATTTATAGTCACAACATTGATGATGTAATTCTCTTTCAGTACGAAGGAGAGATACAGGTTCTGTACCAGGTGACCATCGTCCCAACACTTACTAATAAAAAGTGGAGTGGGAAGGAGCTCGCAGTCAAAGCAGGAGAGAAACTTGACGTCATGGTTAAAGCCGTCGATAACAAGTTGATCTGTCGGAACGAGGAGGGGAAATGTGAGTATCTGCAGCACATTGTTAGGGGTTGCAAAATTGTTTAATAAATATTCAAGATCCCCACAACACAGTTTTTTGTATTTGTTGCAACACAAAATTGGACGATCCCTAAAATCTGCCTCTGTGTGTATTTTACAGTTGGTTATGTTTCGACCGGCTACATATTTACAGAGTGAGTACCACATACATTCACACTTTCATACACAAGTGTGGTTATCCTGTTTTTAGAAAATGTTATGAATTGTAAAGTGTTTTGTAAGGCGCCTCTAAATAAAATGTATTACTTTAATTATTCATTAGAAAAAGAAACATGTTTTCAGTAATGATCGTTTCTGTTTTTGTTAACAGTGATGGTGATATCTATGATGATATTGGAGATGGTATGTTTGTTTTTATTACATTTTTCAAGCAGTGGATCTCAATATCCTTTTTTTAAAACAAACACATTATTTAATAAATATTGTACTTTCTTTCAGATTGCATCTATGACAACGATTAGAGACATTGCACAGGGTTTACTGTTTCACACTGATACTGTTCATGTTATTTATTATTTGTATTGATAATATCAATTTGGAGCTGCTCTTGGCTAGCGTAATAATTACAACAAACTTACATGTTTCTCTTAAATATTTATTGACCAACATTTGAATCATAAAATAAATTGGACAGGTGGCTGTGTTTCAGAGATCTGGAAATTATCCAGCTTTCATTTCTTAAATGTCATCCTTTAAAAGGTTGTTTTCTTCAAACACACAAAACAAAAACAAACTATTGGGATCAGGTACTTGCAACATTTCAACAAAATGGGAATCATTTGTAACCAAACAGTATTTGCGTTAAGCACTTCAAAACTCCACAGCACTGTATTTATATGTATGCTTCTGTGTGCTCTGTAATTTGGTAGGAAGATCTACATGTTATAAACATTATTTCTTTTATGTTTTTAGTTTTTTAAATGATGTCCATAAGATCATACTGTATATTCCATTCCTGTCTGTAAAACTGGCATTTTAACAGCTAAAAACTAACTCTAGTGTAAAATTTCAACATGTAGAATAAACAAGATGTCTCTATTGTATTGTACATACATTTATAATTCAAAATACACATTTGGGAAAAAAATTGTGTTTGATTTTTGTTTAAACATCTATGTTTGTCCTTTTGTTAAAGTAATAGCACATCTGTAATAGAGAGAGTGCTCCTGTTTCATGAGAATATCTCACAATAACATGCAAAAAACACTGATGTTAAATTAATCGACGTTAACTCGCTTTTACAGTGCAGTTAAGTTGCAAGAAGGGAAGCACTGACATCTAGTGGCAGCCAACAGGAAGTACAAAAGCAAACCTGACGGATTTTGAATAAAAGTGGAAGTAAATGTCTGCTGTTCAAAGGCTGTATGGGGCTGTCGGTTAAGTTATTGACACACACGATAGATAAAGGTCAGAGGTAAGCTGATTGGTATGTCAACGCATGTTATTAAGTTTGTATTTAATTGGTGGACGACGTAAATGCCTCAGGAAGGTAAACACACCACAATACTTATTCCATCTACTCACAGTCCAGTGTCCCTCAGCAGGCTCCTGCTGTACCCTGCGGCCGCCTCCAGTGTGTGTGACTGCAGGTGAGGAGAGACAGCATGGGTAGCCCGAGCACCTGTGGCTAGTAGCTACAAATCTTTAACACAGAAAGTAAGGGGTGACATTCGACACGGGACGTTTAATATTTTCAGAAAATGTGACCTACATTTAAATAAAGATAGCTTGGTGTAACCCATCCGCTTAAGGTTTAACGTTCCTCTATTGTCAAGTGAAAAAAACGGACACTTTCTCTGTCCGGAAGCCACTTCCTCCCTTTACCGATGTAGCAGTGACGCGGCACATTTAAGTAAAAACCATTTATACAAAGATAAAACCAAAAATTAGGTCATCTCTAAAGTACGTTTGTAGTGTTAAAACGTTTTAGCACCATAAAGTCCATATAGGTTCAAGTCTGAATGAAAAACAGTACACTCATTTTCCTGTCACACAAGCACAGTTTTGGAATTCCAGAGGCAAGTGCCATTTAAAAAAAAAATGTTTTGCCAATGTCGTAGATTTATTTTTGATGTGGCAGCTTATCTTCATAAAAATATATACACTTCTAATATCATCCTACTAAGCAGGTCATCTTTCAAACAATTTACTTTTCCAACATATTCTTTATCTAGTTGTAAATTGCATGTAAAGAGAGTCTGTAGCCTACACATAATAGCACAGTGCACACACACTGTCACTACGAGTATGTGTACGTGTGTGTACGCGTGTGTGTGTATGTGTGTGTGTGTGTGTGTGTGTGTGTGTGTGTGTGTGTGTGTGTGTGTGTGTGTGTGTGTGTGTGTGTGTGTGTGTGTGTGTGCGTGCGTGTGTGTGTGTGTGTGTGTGTGTGTGTGTGTGTCCTTCAGTAGGAGATGAGCCTGTTTGTAATCCTGGCCAAGCAGCAATCCCAGGATTGGGGTCAGGGAACAGTAGTAAAAAGTGCAGTGTGGACAGAAATGTTCCCTAAATACTCTTGCGTTGTGTTCTGTTAAAACCGTCCTACATACTCTACATAACCTTGTTGCAATAAACAGTAGATACTATTGCATTATTAAATGTCATGTCATTTCATTTTGCTGACCCTCAAAGGAGAGTGATGTTTCAATGATGTCATTCTAAAGTTATTTATCTTGGTTTGTAAACAAGTTTCATCTCAGAAAATGAATTTACAGAAATAAATTCACTCAGTTATAAAAAATATATTTGCTTTATTTGTGTCATCATTGTACATGAGGAGAGGCAAGCTTTAAAATACTGACCAGCCAGTAATTCTACTAATATATCTTTTATGGGTATATCCACTGCATAAACTGTTGTATCTGATAAATGCACGCCAGCAAACTTAATCTATACTTTAACTAAAAACATATTGAATTTATTCATCTACATTTGGCTCTCTGCAATAAAGGTAAACAACGCTAATTTGTAAATCATGAGTGACTGGAAGGAGTGAGCATGACATTATCATTTTAAAATATATGTACAGTACAATAGTTCAACTATACATCTATGTACTCATTTTCTGAATTTGCATTCTGAACCTTTAAATTAATATCACATTAATATACAGTTCGTTTGAAAACAGCTCCAAACAAGATATACAATCCGCAGTGCCTTGGCCTTTGCATCAAATAATTGTATAATGTGTTACATATTGTACATGGGCATCACTTACAACACATATTGACATCCATATGTTTGCAGTATTGCATAACTACTTAAAAGAAACTGTGAAAAGAAATGTAAATGTTTGTCCCAAAGCCAACAAACAAACACCCAGCACCGTATCTGCACCATCTGAAGAATAATCCTTAACATTTAAGGGTGCTGATACTATATGGGGATGAGTGGGTGATAACCTGAGATTCAAAAATCACCTTTACCCGTGATTCATATTTTAGTCATGATATTTCTGTTGTTCGTTGGTCTTGTTGTCAATTAATTAGTTTGGCTTACCTTGTTAGTGTCACTAAAACATACAAGTTTTTCTCTCTTCCCATTCAACCAATTTTTCTGAAAAATACTTCCATTATTTGCATTTACTCAAGTATCCATCGTCTTGACTTAATTTAATTTCTTCCTGTCAGTAAGACTGAAGTCAGTCTTGATAGGTTGTCCGTGTGTCTTCCCATCCGTTGAGCAGCTTTTTGACCATTTAGCACATAGAGCAGGTTTTTGAGCCGCCACTGGAGTTTTTAGGAGCTGGTAGAAAAAGACATAGTAAAAAAAAGATTCAATATTTTTATAAATCAGCAACATTGCTATAGGCTATCATCATCAGCTGATACAAAATGTTATGCAATGGCACAAAGGAATCGAAAACAAATCAAGGCAACATTTCAAATACATTATCACAGTTGTGCGATAATCGAAACAATCAATGCACCTTTGCTGGCTTCTTTAGTGGCCTTCTCATCCTCTATGGCTTTGATTGTAGCCTCATACTCCTCTTTTTTAGCATTCCACTCCTTCCTGTTATTCAGGATGCCGTCCAGCATGGGCTTGATTTGGGGGTGGAAGCGAGAAAACTCCTGAGAAGAAAGAGACAAATCACGCTTAAATAAAGCTTTATATAAAAATGAAAATAAGGTTAACTGAACAGAAACAAATATTCAGTCAAACTGCGATACTAAACATTACCTTATAGACAAATGTGCAGACAAAGTCAATGAAGCCACACTGAAGCTTTGGAAGTTCTGCTGACTTGTTCCTGTCCATCATGGGCTGGTGGGAGGGACAGAAAGAGTCAAAAATATATCATAACATCCAAACATCCAAAAAATAGTAATAATTTAGTCCATTAAATTCTTGTTACTAAACACACCTGCCTGACATCATCTCTTTCCTCCTGGTTTCTGATAAGTTTAACATTTGTGGGGTTATTTTCAACATCCTTATGTTAAGAAGCCTAATAAGCTTTTTCACTGTCAGTTTAATCAAAGGTTTCATGTGTATATGTGTAATTTATATGATTAGATATGATAATTTATTTAACATATGTGTGTTTTCATTTTATGAAACATATGTAGGGGGAAAAGACATTAACAGATAATTAAAGCTAAAATCCCACACCAAAAATAGCCTACACTCACTGATACTAACATGTGCATTCTCATATGCATATTTTCAACAAAGACAAAAATCAAGACATATTTCAAATAAGACATATTTACAAAAAACAATTTGTAAACTCACAATAGGTTGCTGCTCAAGGACTGTCCTCTCTAAGTCACCCTGTTCCCAGAACTCTGCTGCTACAGACAAGGCAACCTGAAAGATACACACGAAAATAACACATTCACACACACACAAAACAAAAAATCTCAGCGAGACACTAATTTATGATATGTTTTTTTCTTCTCACCTTGCTCTGTACCTCCCAAGGCTTGGCAATGGCTGACAAGTCACATGCAGTCATCATCATTGCCCTGAAAAAAAGACAACATTTAGAGGATCAGATATTTTTAAAGGGAACAAAGAACAACGTACATGCTTGTTGCACTCACATGACAATTTCTTTTCTGGTTGTTTCAAGGGTCATGAAGTCGACCCACTTCTTTTCATCTTCATATGTGTGGGAGAGATCCACAATCTTCTGAAACATTGTTCTTTTCCTGGCAAAGTAAGAGGAGAAGTTTTTTGTTTTGTTTTTGCCATTAATCAACATGTGTTTTTATAGTTTTAAGAGCAAAATTAGGGAATAATTAAGTCAAATGAGACTATACGGAATTCTGCTTACTTGAAATAAAGAGCCAGGTCAGTGGCGATGATGGCGATGTCTGTTAGATGAATCACATGCTCAACCTGGCGCCTGTTAAGGTTCTGGTAGATATTCAGTGACTGCGGAATGGATGAGACGGAATGGCATCAGTTGTAGACATTTCAATGGTGTTCCTGGTGTCTACTTCACCCCTCCTTTCTTACCTCGTCAGCCAAGAGAAACTTTCCCATCTCTAGATGGTGTCGTTCCAGGATGGAGGTGCCATGGAGCTTGGCCAGAGGGTTGCCAGATCTGTTGGCATAGATACATTCCTCAGCGCAACAGAATTAAATACAAGATTAACATCATTATCACCAGTTCTAAGACTAAGGCTTAAGAATGTACATATCAAAGAACTTTATGGGCCTTTTACAAAAAAAAATCCCAAACTCACAATATTCTAATATACTCGGCTTTTGGTGACCCTGTTGTCTTCCAGCCTCATAATTACATTTACATTACTTTTCTAAATAAGATTAAGCGTGTTCAGCTACAGCAAACAATGATATTGAGCATTATTATGGGACTGAGACACATGGGTGTTTCTATTGAACTTCCCTGATTTTTTTTCATCAGCAACTGTGTATTTACTTTTGTGAAGATTGTTTTAATTTTCCCATAAGAAATGTACAAATCTCAACAGTACTTACTTGACTTGGTACAAGTTGTTGGTCCCTCTGTGATCAAGATCATGGAGGAAGCCTGCTGTTATCATGGCCATCACCTCCAGGTCAGTGTAATACCGCTTTAGCATTCCCGTCTAAACACACAGAGACACACACAAAGAGGTCATAACTAAGAAACAACACATGTAGATAACTTACCTTTTAAGGATTCCAGGCATTAACATTTAACATTATAGTGATTGCCGACATTTAAATACAGAAGAAAAGGAAATTAAAAAGCAGTACCGTTAAGAGTGTAAACATGGTCTGGCCAACGTTGAAGCCGTGACGCCAGTTGTGGTAGGTGATTTTTCTGTAGCCTTTACTGAGCGAGTATATGAACCGAACCAGTGCCTGAGAGGAGAGAACTAATGAATGACATGGTCTTGGGTCTTTATAATCAAGTTAAATAATATTGTGCACAAAACCACCTCCTGAGGGACCTGGAACTTCTTGACCACCCCGACCTCATAGTACATCTGGATCCCGCACTTCACCAGTTCCATCTCTGTGCAGTTAAAATCCGAAAAGTGGAACTCGTAGATCTCAAACTTCTTTATAAGTGGAGGTAGGTCTTTTTTCTAAGAGTGAAATTAACATAACAAATTAGAAAAGATAAAACACAGAAGACAGCACATTCATGGCAGAAGCAGACAGATGGTTATGCTTGAATATAGGAAAGTGACCATTTTTCTCCTCTCACAAAGATTAGGTTCTACTTAAGAGACACACTATGTTTGACACTAAATTGCAGACACGTTACCAAGATATCTAGGAGCTCCTCCTCTTCACAGTCTCTTGGTTCACGACCGTACAATTCTCTGGTGTTCTGAGAGAAATGAAAAAAAAAGGTAAGGTTGTACGTAAGTAAGAACTGACTGAATGGCAAGCAAAAGTACATAGGTAGTAATAGGTTATCATACTGAAAAGAAAATGTGGAAAACATTAAACAGGACTGACCAGGATATCCTGAATCTCATCATCACGGCATTTGATGTGGTAGAGCACCATGTCTTGGGCGATGTCTTTCCTATTCTCCAGCTTGTTCATCTTGTCGTAAGTGTCTGGGTTCAAAACAGACCAACCCAGGAACTGGGTCAAAGCCTGAGAAAAAGGGATCCAGATATCAGCAGTATGCACTGTGCCACTCGAAGAAAGTCCTAATTAAATTCATTGCTACACTTTTATTATCATTCCAAGAAGATCTGTATTACAGTCTCTAATTTCACAACATAGTGAGTGACTATAAAATGCATGCGGTGTTAATATACCTCCATGAGCTGCTCGTCCTGATCATCAAAAGGCTTTCCGTCTTTTCTGTTATAAAAAGTGGCGACACCAACTATCTCTTCTTTTTTGTTGACGATCGGCAGCGAGAGAACATTTTTTATGGTCCAACCACTGCTGTCGAGTGGCTCAGTCTGAAACAATGCATCAACAAGCAAAGCATGTGATAGTCGATGAACATCTCCAAAACAATTTCTTTTTGCAAAGCCAACATTTTTACCGTCTAACTAAACTTAGCTCTCTTAAGTCTCTTACTTGAAACTTGAACATCTCATCAGCAGGCGTATTCATAATGTTACAAATCTGAAAAAAAAGAAATAAAACATATTGATGGAGGTGGAAGATGTGCAAATACATTCATTTGTTTTTTATCTGAATACTGTAAAGAAACTCACAAAACCACTCTCAGCAACATAAGTAGGCAGGCCACTAATCAAGGCCCAATGATCTGGAGTTGGATTTCTGTGTGGTAGTAAGTCAAGAAGATAAGTAAGCATATATTAACACAGATTTAATAAAGGAAAATCAAACAAAAACAATCAAAGATGACTTACGGTATTACTTTGATGTCTTCTTTTCCGTGTAGTATATAGTCAATGACTTTGTAGAAAATGATCTCCTGGAGGAACAAATAAAATGCTGACATTATGTTTAAAACATTATAAAAAGACCAAACAGAGTTATATAAATGAACAATTATAATAATATAAGTTAAATGAGATAAAACTATGTACCCTGCCATCAGGAGTGACGGACCAGAATATGGAGCCTGCTCCCCCATCAACACAGGCCAGATATCAAAGAACTCCTGGAGGGAAACAGACATACATTTGCAGAGAACAGTGAGCACCCCAGGGTAACAAAGGCATGAATGCAAATCATGGGAATGGACAGGCAGAGGCACAGAAATACCCTGTACCTTCTCCTTTGTCATGTCTAGTAAACCGACAGAGTAGCGGTCGCAGTTGAGGTAGGCTCGGACTGTGTACAAGGCTTTGTGAAACTGTCGCTCAATGTCTGTCAGCTCTTCAAACACCTTGTTGGCAGACCACAGCAGCAGCTGAGGAACACGGCACACACACAGCAGTCATGAAAAGCAGTCGGTAATGCAGTATTTTCTTGTTCATTAGTAAAATGACAATCCACCCACCTGTCCTTTACGAGTCTCACAGCTGTGGAGGTAACTCAGGTGATAGATCTTCAAGTTCAAAGTGGCAATTTTCAGATACTTTAAAAAAAGCTAAACGGAAAAACAAGAGAAAACCAAGCAATATAAAACATTATAAAGACACACAAAAACAGTACTTAACATTCATTTTACACATTCAAGCTATACACACCTTCAAATGTCCCACCTCTAACACTATCTGTGTAAGTCAAGTTCTGAAAATCTCCAAAAAGACAATTATCTGTTTGAATTAACGTTGGCCAAAAAGTAAGAGTGATCTTAAAAAATGTAGACTTTCTTAAAACTAAATGAATTTTTCATATTCAGTAAAAGGTAATGTTTGAATATATTAAATGGTTTAAAAGGAAATGAAGATAGTCAGGCCGATAGCAACCCTAGCAAATACATTAGCAGCTTTTTGAGCATTTCCTTCTGAAGAACGTGCTATGATATTGTAGTGAATATCTTGATTTCTGCTGCAGCTATGCTACAAACCTTTTATTTATTGTGCTTATTTTGTTGTGCAATGTTAAAAACAGTAATACACTGCTGTATATCTAGGTCCAAAACTGACTTGACCGCCTCGAGTTATTTCCATTTTGAAGCTTATTCTCCCAATTGTGATTAATCACATTTACATGATGTCCAATAGTTGTCTTGAAGGGGATTCCCTCCCAACTGTAGTGATAAACTGATGGTAGTTCTCCTCAATTTACTTCAAAAGTTAAAATAAGAGCCTTAATCAAAATCAGGTAAAAACAGACAGAAGGAATTGTTATTGACAAGACTTCTGTACGTCACACTGATCTGCTCTAAGGGTATATTTGGTTTTGCTCACATCTTCATCCTCAGCAGTGAAGTGTGGTCCTGTGGTCTTGTTTAGAGCCATGATCACAGCCACCATGTCTTTGCCGTTGAGGATGGGCGAAGCCAGAATGTTCCGGGTCTTATATTCTGTGAGTTCGTCGACAAATGAGCTGAAGTGCTCGCTCTAAAATACATAAAAAACATGTTTAAAGTTGACTGTTTATAGAAATACTAACAGGATTTAGAAGTGTCGGTAGGTAGGTAGGTAGGTAGGTAGGTAGGTAGGTGGGTAGGTGGGTAGGTTTGTAGGTAGTAGGTAGGTAGGTAGGTAGGTCTTAGCCACTACAGTATTACAATTTGGGCCAAAACCAAGACAATTATTATACCAGTAATGCAAAATTATACATCATTAGACAATTATCTCTTCAGAAAAGTACTAAAATTCCCTATATGGAATCTTTATTTTATACATGATTTAAATTCTGTTAAACCAGCTGGTTCTACTGCTAGATTTTGTTTTTAAATTATGAAACAACCGTTCTCAATTAATATGGGCAAACTATATGTTCAGTCTGTATGTAAAGTAAAGTTGTTTTGATCTGTTTGAGTTTCCTGCTGACTAAATGTCAGAGGTGTGTAATCCACAGCTAGAGCAGAGGCTGTGGGATCTGAAAATAACTGGATCACGTCTGACAAGGGGATTTACACTCTCACTTCAACACTTATAGTGTACATTGATTTATGTCTCTCTTACATGGTACAGTGACGTTAAGGAATAGGAATGCTTGCAGCAAGATTTAGATATCTTGTTATGAAGAAAAACATTGATTTATTTAATAGATAAATCATAATGCGTGGGAATTATCAATTGAAGGCTGTGGCGTCATCTGGTGGTAGTATCCTGAATAACACTGTGACAGACTTATGTCCAGGTTTAGGATTTCTGTTTAACATTGCATTTGTATCCTACTAACCTCTGTGACATCTTTCACATTAACAGTCTTCTTGGTCAGGGCAACGTGGCCGACTATTCCCATGTCCAGCGGATAGACAATCTCAGAGTCCGGTGGAACCACACAGTCATCAAACTCTGCCTCTGTGCTGATGTTGAAGAGCCTCGTGGCAAGCTCCCCGATGCCGTTCCTCTGCCGGTACATGAACAAGCTGCAGCGGTCAGCATGGATGAGTGCACTGATTCTCTTTAAGATCTTGAAGACAACCTTTTCCACGTTGATGTTCTCCTGCATGTCTTTGATCAGGTCATACATGATTTTTCCTTCTTCAACCTTGAAACAAAGTCAAAAATGATCCATTTTTAGAATTTGATTTCAGTGGAAAACATTAAGAACTTCATAAAACATACAGAAGGTGTGCCAGAGGTTATATGTATGAAACTATATGTATGTGTGGCAACTGTGGCAATTACATTTACCTGAGCGAGCTCCTGGAACTGGCTGAAGTCAATCTGTTTGTCTGTGAGTCCTGACACCTTCGATATGGTGGCAGGGCTCATCTTCTTGGCGAAGTACTGTTTAGCAAATGAAGGGTTTCCCTTCAGGAACTTTTCCACGTCGTCCTTCTGCGCACACATGCTTCCTTCTTCCTTCTCTCCTTCCAAATGTTCCTGTCTTCTTCCTCTTCAGCTCAGTGACAGAGCTCCCGCTCGGTCCAACACTTCCCTGAACGAGCTACTTCCAACTTCTCTGAAGAGAATCACAGAAATGAGAATAAGCAAAACAACGAACTTCAATTCTGGATTATCCAGATAATCCCAAAAAGGAAAGCAAATCTTACCCAGGTATTACACATAAAGGGGGAAAACAGAAGTGGACATATCCAAATGCAAGTATAAATAATCCCCTCTGCTATTGGGATGAGGGAACTGAGTGAGGGAGAGCCCTGAGGAGAAGGCGGAGGGCTGAATCCAAACAATCCACCTGTCATCAGCAGATAGTGCTGAAGGTTAGCAGGGATCTGCCTCTGCTAAACTCATCAGCTGATCATCTAGTAACGGATATGTGGGCCAAATTATCCTGCCTCCAGAGTGCTTTCAATACCTTTTTAACATCCCTTTTAGAAAAAATAAATCAGCCACACCTTTTCTGTCTTCATTTTAACTGCATTCTTGAGTGTACAATTTGAGTCAATGCAAATTCCTTTACACATCATTTCTTGGTCTTAAAGAAAAAGTCCTTAACAACAATTAGAGGTAACAATAAAAGTAATAAGCAAACATAAATCATAGAACATGAAGTATCAGAAAAGAAAACAAAGAATAATCCTTCAAAACTAAACCAGGAAATGTAAATGCTATAGTGCATACAAGAAATCTAAGTCAGGTTTTATGCACTCTTCAAGAGAAATGTAGTAAAGCCAGTATTTCTGACATTTGCTATTAAATGAATGATGGACTGTACATTTATGACTACCTTTAGTATATCTAATATCTTGTTTATGTGTTGTCTGTAGTATACTGCACATGTCTCTCTCACACACATACTGGTCTACCTCTACAAGCTCTTTAAGTCCTCATTAAACAAGGCCTCCTCTGGCATAAGCCCTATTTAGTTAGGACAGTAGCTGATTATCTCAGCACCCCAACTCTCTCCCTTTCTCCGTATGGAATCTTTAATGCAGTCTACTTACAGAGACAATGTACGTTTTTCCAGAGCAATGATTGTCATTACCATGTTTAAGAGACTCGTGGTCAATAGTATCCTGAGAACGCTGATAAAGTAAAGCCAGCTAGAAACTAGGCAGTAGTCACTAATGCAACATTATTGAGATTGTAGTGTCAGCATCAAACCCACAGTTTTGTGCTTCTGTAATAAATGTAATTCTTTATACAGGGAGGAGAAGCGGTCTATAATAAGGTTCCATAAACACCTTAAAAAAAGGTCAAACAGATTATCGGTACATAATGTCATGTGTGTACCGGACACATAGAAACAGTGAGGGAGGGCATAGAGATTGAGGTTGGTGAGTTTTTGATATACATACCTACTGTGGTGTCTACTTTGTAAAAACCCACTAAGCAGTGAGGACTGGGCCGATATGCTGTTCTTTGCATCAACAAGTTTCCTTTACTTCATTTGGGTTCAAAAATAGTTTGGTTAAGAAATGCTAAGCTCAATTTTATGTAGTTTGTATTATAATAATTGTTATTTGAATGTTTCTTGCAAGTAAGGTCTAAATATTCCACCTATTGATAAGACCACCGTCTAAAGCCAAGCTAGCTGTATGCATATTAGTGCTTTTAGGTTTTAATTTAAATTAATTTCTAGATGTATATGCAATAGGATACAGCTACCGGTAATCAGTTTCTGTAAATGCGAGAGAGTTAGTTTTTAACTGTAGGCCTAACACTATGTTCTGCATATGTTCTGTGCTTTAAAGAAAGATGTTTGACACCAGTGAGTTAACGTTCATGTTAGCATCTCCCACAGTAGTAATGGAAACATGCTAATAAGCATGCCAATAACAAAAGCAGGTGTGGTGTGGCGTTAGGACGAAAATCAACTACACATCGTTGGAAGGAAGGAACATTTTACCTTAAGTGAAATCCTCATCATAAGAGGCTTTGTGCAACTGTTGTTGACCAGATGCATCTTCTTGTTCAAGTTAATTTAGCAGTTCGTTCATTTGCTTCCCAAAGAACCATTCCACCTTAAAGATGTGATTGTTTTTCCAGCGATTTAGTTGTTCTTCAGCAGGCATACTTTTAAATCCGTGATGTAAAAGATTATATGTGTTCACAGTGAGACAGTTGCTATTTTCTCTGCCATATGAAGTCAGCAAAAACGTTGCAAAAAGTGAATCAAATTGCGGCCGGGCTACAAGGACAGGCATTGAATGCGTAATTTACTGCTGGTTTCTGTGAGCGCAAATGAAACGGCACTTTAAAGGTATATTATGCAGCCACTGACATCATATTGTAAATCATTCTTAGATAAAAGAAGTAACAGACATTTCTTTACCATGAAATAGTATATTTTTAATATTTTCTACAGTATAACCAGAGCCTGAACGTTTTGCTGCCAGCAGGGGAAGCTAAATTAATTTCAAGGATGTCAATGTAAAACTAATCCCTGCTTGGAATCCAATCTTTCTGTACCATGAGGACCACATTGACATTGGTGTATTTTAATTGACATACATTTGATGAGTGCATTAACATAGAATACTTAAAACGTCTAAATAAAAAAACAAAAAAACAAAAACAAAGAAAACAAAGAAAACGTACTCCTTGCGATGCTAACTTCCACAACAAGGTGGCAGCAGTTCCATATAGTTGATCCTGTACACATTGAAGCCCTCACAGAGCCTCGGACCTGAAGAGAGAATAGCTGACCTTCATAACCTTACATCATTTTAAAACGTTTTTTTTTCCTGACATTCCCTCCACTTTCCTTAGAGTTTCTAGTTGTTTAGCTTGTGAATTTGTCTGCAGGTGTAACTAAAGTCTTATTTAAGTGTTGATTATATTTCACATCATTATTCCAAATCTGCAAAGTAGCTAAAGGTATTAAATAAATGTATTGGAGTAAAATTAACCTATGAATTGTTGTGAAGTTGAAGTACAATGACCTCACAAATTGTACTTTAGTACAGTACTTGAGTAAATTGACTTACTCACCACTGCTAAGAAGTAAATATGAGCAATGGTCAATGTCTTCGTCTTGAAAGATTTAAGCAATGAATGTGCATGTTTACACAGATTCTATGAATATGACAGGATTTAAATAGATGTAAATACAGTAGTCATGATGGTCAACAGATGGCTAATGGTTGTATCAGCCTTGCCCTGGTTCAACCCGAGTTACCAGCCAATCAAATACAACTGAGGATCATGACCTGAGGCTTGGAGCATGCTTTGTTGATGAAACTAACAGTGGGGTCACTAAAGATACAAATGTCTAAACAGTAGGTATATTTTAGTCAATGATCTATTTCAGGGCATACAAGTAGGATTAAAGTACTGAGCAGCAGAGTCAGTGGAAGGAATATAGTGTTTGTCTTTTTTGGCTTGTCTTTCTGTATCCTCACTGAGGTCACTGTTTACTATTAGTGTAGGATGAGTCTGCAGTAGTTACCTTATTCTTTTTATTAAATGTACAACAATATTAGATTAAAAAACTGACTAGCAATGATCATAAAAGAAGTACAACACCATAACAGGTAGATGTTATTACATGATATTCAGTGTTATGCCATCAGTAATCTTTTGTGACCGGGGTTAATCCAGGAAAAGAGAGTTAATTCGTTCACAGTGAGTGTGAGAGAGGTGTGTGTTTGTCTGTGTAAGTGTAATTGCATAAAGGCGTTCATGCATTCAGGCATGCAAAGCTATATAAGGGTTCTAATTTAATTTAATATACAGTACACCTAGGTTGAGGTAAAATCCTTCTCAAACATAGTAAAGTGTACAGTAAAATAACCCTTGAGTAACTGTATTATGAGTGTTGATGTTATTATAAGCTGTTCATCCCCTTATTTGCAAAGTTTGGACACGTTTATAGGCTCCTTCTTAGAGGATTACACAATGACTGCTCAACAACAAGAGGAGAAAAATAACATGTTTTCAATTCCATTTATTCCCTAAGTAAAATCTGGGCAGAATAACTGTGGGTGTTCATAAAGAAGTATGATTTATATATACACATGTATTCATCTGTATTGTGATGTAATTTAATTCTTCATGACAACTTGCAAAGGTTTCAACCACTTGTCGTTCTAATGAATGAATTTATTGTAGGTCTGGTGTAGTCCTGTTTTAGTTTGGGTGTAACCAACCTTGTGCATGCAGTAAATTGACAACTCTAAGCAAGGCTGCATCTTTAAGATGTCAGAAGGCATTGTTGAAATTAGTTGTATTTAAATTCCTTTGTAATGCATGACTTGTGAAATATTTCAAATATTTGTCTGATAATTTGGATAAGTTTTAGAACTTGTATCGGGAACTCAGAGATGGAAAAATGCTTATAAAGTGTATGTATGCTGCAATACAGTATACCTTAAAAAGTGGACATCTCTCTCAAAAGCCAACTAATAGGTAATTTAGTGAAATCATGTAATTATTCATTTGAATAACAAAACAAAATGCATGGTTTAAATGTAAATGCTAAAATGTCAAGTGTTTAAGCTTACTCTCTTGTTAATCCCACTCAGGCTTGGACATTTTTCAAGTTTAGTTTCACAAGCGGATTTGTGCATTTTGTACCAGTGGGGCACTTTGCAATGAACATTTTCATAACAATTTCATGACATTGACATTTGACTATTTTTGTTTTGTTTTGTTTACAAATCAACAGATTTATAACCTGAGAAAGGAATAAATGAAAATCCCTTTCATGCCATATGTAGTGAATATAGGTAGTGAGCAAACATTCTTATATACTAATAATTGTGATTCAGATACTTTGCATTAACAAAATGATGTTAAAAGCCTGCTTAAATCATGTGATTATTTCCTAAATAAGAAGGCCATCAGAGAAAACAGCTGAACATTTTTAGTTGTTACCATGCATCGATTTTCTTTCAGTCAGAAACGATTCCATTGGTGCAATATATTTCAATTATTGATACTTAAAATGTAAGTCAGTTCAGTCAGTTCTAGCGCAAATCATCGGATATCATTTATGCATGTGCCTGTATCATTGGGCTTCCCAATAGTTACATAAAGGTCTAATTGTTTGTATAGTAAGTCCTGGGCAGGTTTCAACGTGGGAGCCAGATTACAGTAAGTATTTCAACCAAACAGGATTACTTGTAGATTTAAGCACCTTATTTAGTTCCCAGCAATGAAAATCAGACATAAGCTTGTCTGTGGAGTGTGTATATAAGGCTACCTCACACACAGAAGAACCAGAAGACTGAATCTGGTGGATAACCACAAACAGAACTTTAATTACCCTTGCTTGTTTGACTCAGAACAGGTAAGACAAGGATATCTCACTCATTTTACCTTCTACTTTTGCTAGATTGTCTGTAAAGGAACTTGTGAATGTAAACGTTCTTTAGTCAGCAGAAAATGTTGATAATCACTGGACTATGTAATGTGGTTTTACAGTGTAAAGATGCAAGATTGGTCAAGGTTTATGGTATTTATATTTGAACTCAGAATACCTTTTTTTATTGCGTTGTGTTGCTCCAGTCTGTCAGATTGTGCTACTTTTTTCTTCTTTTAATGTCAAATACATTTTCAGAATATTAGTAGGCTATAAAAAAACATCATGGATCTTATCCCGAAAGCCAAACATGCACAGTTTAGAGTCATAGTGTGTAATGATGTTTACAAAATGTGTGTTTGTTCATTACAGAATGGGATCCTCTAAGGTGGCCCTGCTGCTGGTCTTGCTGTCCTGTGTAGAGCTCAGTCTGTCTGCTTCCTGTGTGGTTGACAGCTTCACAGTCAAACAGGACTTTGACCCTAAGAGGGTAAGTGAACTGAAACACACAGACATTAAGCATTTTGAGAAAAGTAAGTTAAAGCGTTACTGACAGTCTTCTTTCTTCCTTTTTATCGCAGTATGCAGGAAAGTGGTACGCACTGCAGAAGAAAGATCCAGAGGGCCTGTTCCTGCAGGACAACATCTCCGCTGAGTACACCATCGATGATGACGGCTCCATGACTGCCTCCTCCAAGGGACGTGTCACTCTGTTTGGGTAAGTCGTATGGCCAGGAAAGACAGAGATGATAGACACTTTTTACCAACACTTACCTTTATTGAGAAAAAGGCGAATCCAAGATTAAAGGCCAGCTTGCTCGCAACGACATCCTTCTATTTCTAGGATAAGCATCTAGGATTTCAGATATTTAGTTTCAAGGGTCAGCAGTTAGGATCAAGTGTAATTTTCTGGAAGAACATTCTGGCCAGTATTAGCTATAAATCAGTTTTTTCGGGATTATGGATGACTAATGAGAAATGGAGGTTGGAGAGATGGGCTTTTAGACAGGAATGTAGACTCGAATGCACTTTAAGAAACAAACATATTTATGAAGTTCAGCTGAAAATGCCCATGTTATAAACTCATAGTGATCCAGGCCTTATTTTGAGGAATTGAAAGATAGACTGTATTATTATGTCTAATTTCTATTTTTACATGAGAGTTGTTTGATCTTACATTAGTAAAGTTACTGCACTTGCATGTCACTGATTTCTGTGAATTGTTCACTTTGAAACTAATTTGTGTTTTCCTATCATTGTGTTACAGTTTCTGGGTTGTCTGCGCCGACATGGCTGCACAGTACTCTGTCCCTGACCCTACCAACCCCGGCAAGATGTTCATGAACTACCAGGGACTAGCCAGCTACCTGTCCAGCGGAGGTCAGCTGCAAACATGTCCCCCTCACACCCCTCTTACATCTCATCTATCCTCATCACCCTAACCTCTTCTTTTATACTTTGAAACAGGTGACAACTACTGGGTGATCGACACCGACTACGACAACTACGCCATCACCTACGCCTGCCGCACCCTGAAGGAAGATGGTAGCTGCGAGGATGGCTATGCCCTCATCTTCTCCAGGAACCCCCGTGGCCTGCCCCCGGCCATCCAGCGCGTCGTCCGTCAGAAACAGGATGACATCTGCATGGCCGGAGAGTTCCAGCCTGTCCTGCAGTCTGGAGCCTGCTAAAGAGAGAGAGGAGAGAATGAGAGTGTGAGGCTGAGAGAGAAAGAGGGGGAGAGAAAGAGTTCGAGAGTGATAATGTAAATGGACAGATGCAATAATGTTTTGGAAAAGTGAGAGGTGGAAAAAAATTAAGTGAATACAGTGAATAACCTTGTCAAGGATTTCCATTAGGTTTATTTTCTAAATGGATTTCCTCCTCCTACTCTGTGTTCATCCATTGTTTATCCAAGGAGAATGTGCTGCTGCTGTGGTGAATCGTGTGAACTTGAAAGATAAAAAATAAAAAATATTTTTCTAAACAATATCCCTGAAACATTTTGCTTTTTGTTAAAACGTTACAAAACATACAATTGTGACTGAACTTGAATCCCTTAGTATTAAATAAGAAAGTTTAGCCATTCAGAGCATAAAAACAAATATCTGTAAGCATTTGAGTTTGAAAACATGTTGCACTTTAAACTTTGGTCATGTAAGTAGCTGTGATCCCTCCTGAGCTCAACAGAATGCAGCCAAACCCAACACAATAAACACTGAGCAGTAATAAGCTTACTGGTGATCTGATGTTCAGACCTTAGTCCTATTATACTAACTCACCTGTTGACCGTACCATGCAGTGGAAATGTGCCAGGGGTTAATGATGATATCAGGAACTTTCTGAGGCCACAGCTTGTTTGGAGTACAAAGCCTGCTTTTGAAGTGTAAAATCATTAATAAAATGTAAAATGTTGTCAACTAATTAAAGTAAAAGGAGAAGTACAATGGCCAAAAGTAAGAGACTGAGCAGGTGTTGGATTAAAACTTTGCTGAAGTGTTTTAAGTCAATCTTAGGTAGAGGAAAATAGCTAAACAAATAAATAAAATACGAAAAAGTTGAAGCATGAGATGGAGGGAAATAACTGAGTGACAATAAGCATCTGTGTGTAGGAGGGTTCATGTAAGGACAGGAGGCCAATGGTTGAAGGCCTGTGGGTGGATGGAAAGGGGGTTGGAAAGCGTTCTCAAGAATAGAATTAAAAATATTATAATTCATTTATAATATGGCCCTGAATTCAATTTAGTCTTTTAATCTTCGACACAGGCAGAAAGACAGAGTGAGGCTGTTTGTTTCTATAGCTTGTGCGAATCCTGTTCATGTTATGCAACAACCTGGAAAGCAATGTGCTAAAGCCAATTGTGGTCCAGTATTACTGTAAGCCAATTGAATATGCATGAAGTCTCGGATTATTCAGGGACTACAGGCAGTCAAATCAGTGTAGCAGCTTGGAAAGAAAATTCTAAAACCAGGGAAGACATAAGGAGGAAAAAAATATCATTTATTTACCATATTGTTCTTACGTCATGACAAGGATGTCGTCTTTAATTGAATATCTTTAAGTGGATAATCTGTGTGTGGGATGACACTGGTACAGCGTGTAAAGAGCCCCATGAAAATGTTACTTCCCGTCTGACTGTAAACTAAGCTATGATGGGATCAACTGTCTGACTACAAAAAGTAAAAGAAACTAATGTTACATCACTTTGGATGGAAAAACAGACACAAAATATTCATGTTACATTTCCATTTGAGATATGGTCTCAACGTGACCCCAGACTCGCTGTAAACACTGACTGTATTCATGTAAATAGTGAACAAGCTTAAAGTAAGAATATAAGTGGATTTATCTGCTTAGGTCTGGTGAAGCTCCAACTCAAGTATCCAACGTTTGCAGAATTCCAGAGTTAGGGGTCAGAAAAAATCTGCTCATTGCTCGTGAGAAATGTTTTTTTGAATCTAATATTATATTATATAGCAACCTCAGCGTGTCAAGTGGTCGTCTCTCACACTGTCACATTTTTTACTTTTCTAAGTATCTGAGGGGTGAAAGGTCAAAGTAGACTGAATCATGTCTCTGTATTCAGCTATTCAAATAGTTTTTACAACAGCAAGTAGCAAACACTTTAATACATTAAGTCTATTGATCGCTACACATGTGTCCACTAGGGGGCATCAAACTACAGTGAACACTACTCTGAGTTTGGATACCTTTTATAATAGTAATAGTGTATGACTATTATAAACATTTGTCATAGTTAAAGTTTTATTTTCATAGTCATTAATTCTCACCCTTGATCAATAATAAGGAACATACTTATTTGATAATCTTGACTCACTGATAGCTGATCAAATTAGGAAAAATAAACAATAAGGCCTTCTACTCTAGTATATTCTCAGTTACAATCGTATCATGCTGATATGCCAGTGCTTTTTTATTTTAGATAGAAGAGGTGCATTTTAGTTCTGTTTCTGAAAGTGCAGTTAGACATCAGCAGAATAAGAAGGTGGAGGGGTGAAGGGCTCTGAGAGATAATTGGTGCTATTGTGTTTGTAATTGTGGGCTCAGGGCAGGGGAGGAAATTTAATCTGACTCAGAGGATTCTAGCTTTAAAATGTCATCCTGTTGTTCTTCAAATAACCAATAAATAAACAACACAAAAAAGAAGAAAGGACAATATAACTATAGACTTCAGCATTGAAGTGAGGTTTTCTAAATGGGGCCTGAATGCAGCGTTGGAACTCTGCAAGGTTGCTTATTTTTGAAACATCACCAGACCGCTTAATCCTATGATCTGTCTGTCTCCGACCCATCTGTGTCGTCATTATCCCTCTTTTGCTCTCGCTCTCTTTCTCTCTGTCAGAAGACACAAGAGACATGAACAAGCTTCTGCTTGTGAATCAGGCTCCACGAAGCACACCTGCAGCATAATAAAGACTTTCATTAAGTTTATCTGTGGCTTGTAAGTGGCTGATAAGAGTGCATTGAAGGAACATTCTTGATATTTAATGAGTAACCAAATTGAGGTAATCCAAGACATTCTTCTGAATATTTAGGAAAAAATGCTGCTCCAAAAATAAATGTGCAGTTACGGTTGCTGGCAACATTTCTTATCGCTGTCTCAATGTGATCCAAGGTCTCTACGTCTATATGTGATTATGTACAAATGACCTTGTAATCAGTCTTAAGATCCATATATTTTACAAAAGATAATTTGATGCTGAGTGAGTGAGATGATTTGATCTGTTGCCAGTTTCCCTTGTTTTCAGAAATCAGTTTTCCTGTTGTACTGTATTATTTACGTCATTTGAAATGGTCCTGAATCCTATTAGACTTACATAAGAACACAGATTTCATGTCATAGGTTCAATCTCAAAGGTAGGAATCTGGCATTCATTACACAAATACTTTCCATGATTTTCCTTTATCGGGTTACTGAGGGCATTCTCATTTTGTAAAAGAAACGTCTTTACATTATATATCAGGCGTCAGTTGGTTAGAATGGCATGGCAATAAAAGAGTAAAATGCTGCTGATGCTTCTTAAATTACAGTTATTATGAGCACTGGGCACCAGTGTGTCATTTTTTTCTTGCTTATTTTATTGAACACCTGTATCTCTGTGCTCTTTCTGACTCAGCCGACTTTCTGTCTGTTGTTTTATAGCATTTTGAGGAACACAGTGCTTTTATTGTGATGTCTGGGAAGAAAGAACAAGGTGTTCATGAGGATAACTTGAGGCTGGAATCAAAATCTGTTTCAGGGTTCATATTTAGTTCATCCATGAAGACTATACATTCCATACACAGGATGTTCTTTACATTGGTTGAATTTTAAAACCTCTTCTATTCTGGTTTTTGGTGTATGTCTGTCGTGTGATCTCAGGTAGCCGGTTTAACTGTTATTGTTTTTCGCATTCTGGAGTCGGCTGTTTTACGTTTGCTCTGTAAACTATAAAATGCTATATAGAAGTTTGCTTGGCAGAGGTGAAGCAGTAAATATGTGCAATTGTTTTGCTGTTTTCATCTGTATGATGAGCTTGAACAACCTAAAAATGGTAATTCATAACAATTATTGTGGTTGCAGATGAATGTAGATTTGTCCTTGGATGAAGTTTCATGTAATTGTACTTTATATGTTCACCTCATCACTGAGACATATCTTCATTCAACAGGTCATTCAGGTTTTCTTCCTTTGTGACTTTTGTTCATGATCCCTTTTAGAGCATGGTGACCCCTGACCCAAAAGGTTGTGACCCTACATTATAGGGTTGATGAAAGTCACAGTGCAGTTTTTATTTCATGACAAAGTGTGTGTTTGCAGGAGTTGCTCAGGGATCATTAGAGAATAATAGAGTCTTTAAAAGTAGAGCAGATTGAAAAACCAGCGTACACAAAAAAGAAACATTAAGACTACGAGGTGTCATTCAGGTTGCTTTGTATGACCCAACACATGTATTGCCAGCCACAGGGGATTTCTATTGCGCAACTCTGTCTCATCATAGTAATTTCGCCCTGTAGCACCATCATTAGAGGAGTGGTCTTGATGAAACATTGAGTACGTTTTCTGGCTGCTATATAGAGACATTGCTTCACACCTAACCTCAATGATAACAGATGTGTCCAACCTCATAACAACTGTGGTTTCAATCAAATCACCCCAACAGTCCTAATTATATGTTATTTGCTTTTACTACTCTATCTACTTTTATCTTCCCCCACAAAAATGATATATAAGATGTATCAGAGGAACTCCAACAATTGTTTTTCTTTGCTAAAAATTGTATGGATCTAATTTTACAAATTTAAAGTCTGCTTTTTGTTTTCTCACACATACAAAAGTGATAGTGCGACCTCTCATCCAGTGAGTATGGTTTTATAGGTTGAATCTTACAATGATTATGATCAATGCACAGATGTGCTACAGTCCTGGGACAAGGGTATTAGTCCTGTTCAAAGCATTGCATGAGTTAAAGTTAAAATGCTTTAATGAAACTTCCACGTACATCAGGTTGCAGTAACATCACAATAGCGCAAGAACCAAGCCCACTTCAGAGCATTTGTCAATTTCAGTACAAAAGCCACAACATGTTTATCCTGTGGCATGAGCATAGAAAAAGGTAAACATGACATGGATTACAACTTTATTTAGACTGAATACAAACATAAAAACATTTGAATGATAGTCTTGTCAAAGCAGGAAAGGAATGTATTTCTACTAAAGTAAACACGTCCACACTAAGTAATAAATATCCCGTTAAAGTACACATCAGGTTTTAGTAAAACAGCGTGAACATGGTTAGTTGGTTGCTCTCACAGAAACAAAAAAGCACTTATATTCTAAAATGGTATAGCATGCATAACTACAGCAGTACTGGATATATTGTGGCATTTTCATCAGTGTCACTGACAAGTCAACTTTGGAAAAACCATTATCGAAAAAAAAAAAAAAACATTTGTTGTCGAGCAATACCCCCAAAAATTCCCTCTTTTCTTGCAGCTCTTTTAAAATATTCAGAAACATGTCTCCCGCTCTCTTTTTGTTATCTTTATTTATTCTTTTTACTTGTATCCTCTCTCCTCTTTTTTTATTTCTTGGTCTCTTCGATCTGTTCCACCTCGCTGGACTCGTCTACCACTTTGCCATTGATCATCGTCTGAGTCACCACCTTCACAATTTTCCTGGTGCGAACGTCAGGCTCCCCTGCACAGACAGAGATGAGATGGGATGAGATCAAATGGAATGACATGAAAAGGGATGACATGGAAGAAGAGAGAAAATAAACTGATTGAGATGACAGACAGTAATATGAGAAACGTTTTAAATTTGATTTACACAGGAGAGGAAGTAGACTGCTATAATCCAAGATGAGAAGAAAGGATCGATGATATGAGATTAAGTGGAAAGAAAAAACAATACAATTATAATTAGTTAGAAGATGAGATCAAGTGAGAGAAAATATGAAACGATATGGTGAGAGAAGGTGGGGAGAGAAGAGACAACATGGAAATGAGAAGGCAAAATAACATTTGGACTCATACTGCTCTTTCATTTAGGTTGATTCATCGATCACTCTGTAAAAAATGTTTCTCCTGATGTAATTGTATGTGTTTCACACTGAACTTCTATTCTTAGGAACTAGCTAAAGAACATGTCATGTTACGACATCTACAGTTAGAAGGCCACGTGCATTTTTCACTTAAAACACAGTTTGAAAAAACAGCTTTAAATGCTTAAGTATCCTGTCTCACGAAGGAATCTTAAAGGTGTCACAGTGAATGATGCTGTGTTGTCTTTGGTCTTCAGATGGTGAACATAACCACAACCCCTTGCAGTTTGTTAATCCAGCAGCGTGAGTCAGTGAGATTAGCATACAACAGTTACACAATTGCTATAAATGTTTTCACACTCACATTTGTTGCTATAGGAGCTGAGCTGTTAAGTGTTGTTTGCATTGTGTTGAGGTTCATGAAACATACATTATTCCTGGGCCGCTTGTGCGTGTGAATGAATGTTATGTTTGCTCTACTTATCTCCTTTATTATCACAGCTTTAGTCACTCGTTAAATCCCTGGTGTTTCTTTCAGGTTGTGATAGATTGCAAATAAATGAGCGAATGAGCAGTGCTTTACTCTTTGGTGTGCTACTGGCTTTCTTTCAAATATCGTGCTTGGATGTTGTTCTAAAATACAAGTTGTGGCTTCACATTTTTATTTTATCAGTAAGAATCAGAGGCCAAGTACTCACTTTTTGGTGGCGGAGGGACTTCCTTGATACTGAGGGGCAGAAATTGTACATGTCAGAATAATCAGGTGTAAATTTACTTAAAAACTGCATTTACATTTCAAAGGAATAGCTGTGCATTTTGGGAAAAACACTTTTCCTAGTACTTAGATGGGAACCACTCTACAGTATGGCGCTATGAGGCTAGTTAGCTTAGCTTGGCATGAAGACTGGAAACTGGAGAGGAACAGCTAACCTGCCTTTGTCCAACGTAACAAATTCTACTTACCAGTTTCTCTAAAGATCCCTAATGAAATTATATTTATTAAATCTGGTCAAAAACTAATTTACAAATTGGTAAATGTTGTTTTCACAGGGGTACTTCATAAAGGGCAAAGCTAGGGATTACCCCCTGCTTCCAGCTTTTATGCTAAACTAGACTAACTGGTTGCTGTCTGTAGTGAACTGATGTGTTCCCGGTGAAACTTACGTCTCCTCTCCCTCCAGGAGGCGCCTGTAGGTAGCGATCTCCATCTCCAGGTTCTGTTTGATGCGGAGGAGCTGCTCATAGTCGGTCTTGGTGCGCTGCATGTCCAGCCTGAGCTGGGAGAGGTCGTCCTCATGCTGGCTCAGAGTGGCCTGCAGCCGCTCCATCTCACTCGAGTACTTCTGACCTGTCTCACCCAGGTTACCTTCCAGTGCTGCTATCTGAGTAAAAAAATATAATTAATAATAATAATAATAATAATAATAATAATAATAATAATAATAATAATAATAATAATAATGGCTAATCTTCCTTTTCCACATTCCTGGGTCTAATATTACAATTGGGTTGCCCATCATCATATCAGTTTAGCAAAGTTAAATGGTGACCAGGGAAATGCCCAAAATTATTCCTAAATTTGGCTTTTCAACCTCCTCACATTTCATTAGAGTGTCTGCCAGACAGTTGAAATCAAACCTCAGTGTCTTCTGATTCTGAAATTACTTCCCAAACCACCATCAACAAAAACCTGAGCTGACAAGGCCTTGGCATCCAAAACAAACACTCGCTGTGCAGACATGATTACCTGTTTTGCCACAGAAACTCACCCCCATACACTTAAACCACTGAACTTGCTTTATTGTAGAATGACTTATCAGCGTGGGATAACATGTTGACTGTCAACACAGGTTTAGTCAAGAAAGAAATCTAATGATTTTTGTCAGACAGTGATATAAAGAACTGGTCCAAGTGAGACAGAATCTGAACTTGTGTAAGGATTTTCTGCGTTGGTATTTGAAATCCCTTCTAAATCTGGCCTTTGTTAAACAGAATGCCCTAACTAATTACAGCTCTGTGCGAAATTAACACACATAACAATGTTTTAAAATCTCAGTTGGGGTGTTTGCACAGCTCCAAATGTAGAAACACACACACACACACACACACACACACACACACACACACACACACACACACACACACACACACACACACACACACACACACACACACACACACACACACACACACACTGTATATAGAATAAAGTCATCTTCCTATGTTTCTTGTGTGTGTTCTTTGGATATGTTGCTCCTATTGCAACTTCTGTCCTCAGGTGTAGCAGCTCACCTGTTTGTGCAGACTCTCAAGCTCCACTTCCAGGTTCTGCAGGAAGCGCTGCCTCTCCATCAGCTCGCCTTGGGCTCCTCTCAGGGCCTCGTTGCTCTCCTTCACCTCGTTCTGCACCGTCTCCAGCTTGTCAGGACACAAAAACACCAGAATACACACGCACATGAAATACATTGTGCTATCAACTGTAAAAAAGTTGTCAAATATTTTCCTGCTCAAGCTTCCCACAGGTGAGGGATTGCTGCTTTTGGGTGTTTAATTTTTGGTTGGACATACGAAGACTTCCCCTTGGCCTCTTAGAGCGCATGTTGTGCATTTTCCCTTATATTAAATTGAACAAAAATTCCACTTTTCTACTCACCTTCTTGAGGTACCACTGCTCCGTTTGGTCCTTGTTCTTCTTGACAATCCCCTCATACTGGGAGCGCAGGCCAGACAGAATGGTGCCGAGCTCAGGCCCGCTGGCTGAGTCGACCTCCACATTCACTTCATCTCTGGCAATACGGGACTTCATCTGCTCCAGTTCCTGCAGTAGGAGGGAGTCAAGACTTAGATTCTTAATGCTTCATCACAGTATGCATATGTTCACTTTTGCTATAAGTAAAAAATAAACATAATGTTTGCGTTGTGTCATCTCAAAATAAAGTCCCATATGTGTTAATGCACAGGTGACAAATGGGAGCAGCAATTGGTTTGTAAATTCTACACCACATGTTGGCATAGAGGATGTGAGGACATCTTTATTATTTAGATGCTCTCCATCAATATTTGATTGGGTAGAGCTCACCTTACTTCACACACACTAAACTCTATTCATACATATTCTCTAGATCTCTTTCACTCTCACTTCTTTGTCATTTGTGGCATTGTGACGTGTCACACATGCTTTAAAATGATGTGAATCCAATGTTCTTGCTATCTTACATATAGACCATTTTCTAGGCTCTGTTAAAGAATGACGTTTAAATACTTGCACAGTAATTGAATCCTTGCTTAGGAAGGGGTGCACGAGAGATGTGATGAGATCTAGTTCCCCTGCTCACCCCCAGGGATGCTACTTTTGTATGTAGTTGGGGGGAAAGTCTATATTTTCAACAAAAAGCTGAGAGACAAAGAAGCACTAACAGTCCACATTAAACTTTTGGACATGGTACGAACCTTCACATGTTGTCAATTCAGCCAAACAATAAATGAAGTAAACAAGGGTGGTACACATGCAGGATACATCTGCTTTATATATTTCATGATTAACAGCCCAAATAATCCTGTCTCATTTAGTTTCCAAATATCTGCATGAGGTCATGAATTGGATCTGTGCATTTTTATTCACATCCTGTTTCTGTTAGTAGGAGATCGATCCTTCTCTTGGTGAGGGGGGGTAAGTTATTTTATCTTCTTATCCCCCCAGAGGATGACAGAGATCAGCTGATTGTGCAGAGACAGGAGGTCTGTGAAACCAGATCTACCTGCTCCTTTTATCCGTAGTAACCAGAGGACCACCTCTTTCTTTCCTACCCCCTCCCTCCACATATCTGTGCGCTTAAGCTCTAAATAAAACCTCTTGAGTCCACTAAACTGGGTCAGCCTGATATCAAACAACTTGTTGTTTGCGAGGGCAGGTTGGAGAATAAGAGAGAGGGCCAAAATGAAAATGAGATGAGGCAAATGTGGAGTAATGGAGAAGTTAATGTGATAAAGAGCGTGTTAAAAGACTTGCATACAGCACAAATGTTGGCGAAGAAGTTAAGAAGTGAGTCCAAACAGATAGAGTTAGAACAGACTCACTTCTTCGTGGTTTTTCTTGAGGAAGTACAGCTCTTCTTTCAGGCTGTCCAGATCTCCTCTTAGAGAGGCGATGATCTGCTCGTGGTCAGTCTTGGCCTTTTTCAGAGCAACACAGTCTCGCTCCACAGACTGACACATCACCAGCTCAGTCTCCCACCTGGTTAATTTCAGATAAAGAAAAGTACAGAAACCAAAAAGTTGTAGTCAATTTACTTTCTTTTCAATGGTAATAGCAAGTAACTTATTAATTGACATTTAACAAGTATTTTCTATTTTATTTGTATTGATTTTCATCCTCTTTGTATTCATTAAATACAATACCCAAACATTTCTATGCAGCCTGGTATATTTGTTGCTACCATGCTGCACAGGTAGTAAAGAGTAAATCAAACAATTGAATCTAAATCTAAAGGGCTCCATAGGCCAGATAAAAATAAAGATAAATAGTTTCAGGCTGTTTTTAAGAGTCACTCACTTGATTCTGAAGTCATCTGCAGCCAGTTTAGCATTATCGATCTCTAACATTAGACGTGCATTCTCCAAGGTCCTCTTCCTCACCTGGCAGATATGAACATGGGGAAACAATGTTCAATAGCCGGGAGCATCTTTCCTTTATGTCAATCTTCACTCAGAAGTGCTTCAAATATTATGTTACTGAATTAAGTATTCTGGCTGTGACAGTACCAAAGTAAAAATACCAAAAGAACATTTTTATCGTTGTCCAAAAAGGGTAAAACATTCCACTTTCATTAAACTGTAACTTGGTCAAAACAAGCATAAATAATTATTAACTTCGCTGAGGTTTACAAGTTAACGCAAAGATCAGGTGAAATACTGCCTCTGAGGAATCTACTGATGCAGCTTCTGCCAAAACTTGCCGCATGTGTCCATGATTGCGTAAATGTTTTGTCTATGTAAAATAACCAATGACACCATAACCTTGAGGCATGTTCATTGACAGAAAAAATCACATCTGACTGCCGGTCTAAATAACCTCTACGGGCCTAGCATCTTTATTATAAAATGTTCGATTTGTCTTGCCTGTCCTATCATGCCTACCTCCTGCTCAACAGCATGAGCTTGGGCCATCATGGAATCAAGGTCATGACCTTTGGGGATGCGGTCCAGCATCATCTGCTTGATCTTTGTCTCCAGATCTGCATTGGAGTGCTCCAGGGAACGGACCTTGGCGAAGACAAAGAGAAAAAGACGCAATTTAATGATTTCCGTATTTCAGTTTGCTGCTAGCATCTTTCCTTGTGTGCATGCTGACAGACAAAGATGCAACCATTTCCCATTTGGCGGCTGAACAACAGCTTAACAGTGCAGGTAATGGGTTATGTATCAGACCTTGTCCAGGTAGTTAGCCAGACGGTTGTTGAGACTCTGCATGGCTTCCTTGTCGTTGTTGCTGTTGCCGTGTACGCCATTAAGCTGCAGGCTGATCGGCCCGTTGAGATCCTGGCCGATAGAGGCAGAGCGGCTCAGAGGGCTGGCTGCAGCGAAAGACACAGAAGCACGGGAGCGAGCACGGCCAGTATCCATCAGAGAGCGACTGGAAAAGGAAGGCTGACGGCCCATAGAGAAGCTCCTCACTGACATGCTGGAGGCCATGACGAGTTGCTGTCAGGACGAAAGAACATCACACAGAAATGTTGGGGTGCTTGTAAAGACAAAATTGAGGCAAGACATAAAGGCATAATCAGAACAAGAGTACAATTTCACATGCAACATCCATCATAGCTGCAAAGAACTCATCTCTCTTTATAGAGAGTGGATGGATGTTCAAATTACACATCATAAGGAAAATACAAACTCCAAATGACAGTTTAACCTGTTGCAGCCATTCAAATCTAATGTAACATGAGATCTGGCTGAAGAAAAGCTCTTGTTTGGCCCTTAAGCAAATGCGTTTTATTCTAGCATTTGGCTAGACTTAAATACAAGTAGGGGCTTATATTGAAGGCCACTGAAAATGATGGAAGGAGACTTTCAACAAGTATATCTACGGCCATCTAGTGGCTTTTCAAAAGATCCATCTGCATCGAAGAGATTACTGTCTTTACGGTCAGAGCCACTTCAGTATGTCTGTCTCATATCCATTCAAATGCAACTTCAGCTCAAGTCAGTGTAAAATCAAAATGTAAATGAGCACAGTTCAACCCTCGGTCAAAGGAGAGCCTCTTACCAAGACTGAGAATGCACTCATATAGTTTCATTACTATGATAATAAGGTGCATTTTATATTCAAGAAGAGGCTAATGGATGATTTATAAAAACAGGAAAAAAAAAGAGGAGATGAAAAGATGCTCGAAAGAAATAGAAGCCCTCCTAAAGGCTCCTGGTGATGTGGTTGAATGTTATAAAATGTGGCAAAATATAAAATATTCTGAGAGTTATGTTGTGTTCGGATTGAAACCTTTTGTTTTTTAAATACCTAATGGTTTCTTATCAACCTCATTTGACAGTGAGTTCAACAGGTGTTCACATTACTTCCTGGACTTAAAGTGTCACTAGTTGATGTATAAATGTCAAACATAGACAGTGTGTCTTTGTCTGTGTGTCTTTGCATGTCTCTGTGTGTGCGTGTGTTTCTCTAGATTAGCGGTCAAGGGAACCTCTCTGTCTCTCTGTCACTTGATCCTTGCAACACCGTTCCCACAACACTACAAAGAAGCCAGCAGGAGACAGACAGTCCTTGTTCAGATGAAAGATAGAGCTTGGGAAAATTATCGGCGAAATATTCAGAGCGAATTCCAGTTTCACAAGGACACTTTGTTCATCAGGAAATGGACTTTCATTTCATTTTTCTTTCCTAACTCATCTTGTCATTAGCTGACAAATAGTTCTGTTGACAACTGCTGAATAAAATTGAACATATAGATAAGATCAATTTGCTTGAAGTGGTAGAAATGTTTCCTTTTAGTTATAATTTTGATTGAGATATACAATTGATATGTTCTTTATATTATTATTTAAATCAATATATAAAAAATAATCATTTCTAAAAAAGTATTTTACTCACCAGGGTTTTGTTCAGATAGAAGCCGGGGAAAAGTGGAGGATATGTGCTGCGGATGCTACAGGTGAGCTTATATGCAGGTGTAGAGGAAATGGGAGGAGTTAGAACTGGAGGTGTGTTTAGTTAAGGTCTTCAGAAAGGTAGATAAATCTTGCAATAAAACAAACATTTCCATTTGGAATGCCTTCTATTAAGGTGCAATTAACCAAGATACTCCAGGCTGACTTTGTGTGTAGTTTATGAGAAGGCAGTTACAAAATATTTGTTCGTTTCATTAAGAAAATTAAATGTAACGATTAAAGTTTGTATTTTTGAGATACAACAGTTTCTGCATTTATTAAGTTAACTATTGTGGTTATATTAAAAGTGTATCTGTTGGTCTGCACCTGTTGAATATAAAGTAGTGCGGTTCTGAATACTAAAAAACACATTTCCTCTTGACAGATATCAGTCAGTGATGGTGCTAGTATTCAGCTTCCACCTCTCAGCATCACTGATCACAATAGAAAGCATGCCTTCTTTTGTATCTGTGATATTAAATGTCTCATTATCATCACCATGCATTTACAGTTTGAAGTCTTGCCCGCAGATTTCTCTACTCCTGTCCCGCAGTCAGTCTCTCTGCAACCTGAAACCTCCTACCTGTTGGAGATAAAATATTCAACAAGTCGCTCACAGAGAAAGAAAACCTGCTGGCAGAAGGGCTTTGAAGCAAACATGGTGTAACCTCATAGTGTTACATGCAGACACAAAATATGTTAAATATAGAGAACATTGTACACTCAAATGAAACAAATTATTCATGGTTGTAAAAGATGTAGCTTTAAATATTAAGCTACGTTTAAACTACAGAGAAGAAAGTTGTAAAACGAAAGTCTCAAATATTTACTCTTTACACACATACACGTGAAGACCAACAGACCGCGCTGTTTTCAATATTTACTTACTACACATACTCTCATGCTTACACAGCCCACAGAGAAGGACTGCTGCTGTAGTTGCATCCTGTAACTATAACTCTTTGAACTATGTCCATGCAAAGTCTGACAGAAGCATAGAGGTGTGTGTGATATAATAAAAACGTTCTGGGTGAAAAATGTACATCCCACATATTATTGTAGTCAAATTTCAGGATAGTCCTTGTGTCTCTCTGTCTTGCAAATGTTTTTATTTGCATTTACAAACATTCTGCATTTAGTTCCTACTAGTTGTTCTTTTGTTTTTTTTGTTTGTTTTTTTTTTTTTAGCAAAAAAGCATATGGCTTTCTTGTTATTAGGCCTATATTAGTTTATTACTCTGTTTTGGTGTATCATTACATTGTTTTTTACGAGATAAAACTGCATTAAGATATCATGCAGTCACATTTTCTTTTCTTTTTTAAATGCTGTTACATATTTGCACAAGGACTTTAAGAAAAATTGTGATCTGTGGCTTTAGTAGATTGCCAAGACTGCTGCACACCAAAAAAGTCAAGGAGCAGGAAATAAAAAATAAATAAATACAATGTGCAGCATATATAGAACATAATATCAAAAAATCCAAGATCTTAATAATTGATAGTAAATCATTCAAGATTTAGGCTACATCTAACTGTCTTTAGAGGAAGATACTGATCTTACTGGTAACATCCTAAACAGTGATGGACATGGGCAGCTCTATCATGCAGCATTGGCAAACAGCAGAACGACGATTCAAACGCACAACTCAGTCACAGGTAAAGGTTTGACTTTTCACCAATAAAGCTCTTAACACAGTTGATGCAGGTTTATGGTCCTACCACTGTAAGAAACTCAGAAAAGTGAATATGGAAGGCTTTATAAAACAGAAGACGAGCTTCTACAGACAAAGGGGCGCACACTGAATAAATACTCATGAAGGTAATGAGGTACAGGTGAGACTAATCAGCACGAGGCAATTTATCACACAGGTGGGAAAGCGGGAACGCAGTTTCTGAAAGAGATTAGTACCAAAATAACAGGAAACAACTTGGAAACGTGAAAAACATGACCCTATTCACGGGACTGGGGTGCAACAAGAACATAATTAAAGTAGGTTTCTTAATGCACTGAGATAAAACAAGTAAAACTAATACAAATCATTGTATTTCATTATTGCAATTCTCACTTGGTTCAAATCGTTGTCAGTGCCTGATGTGCATATCCCATCAGCCCACGTCCTTCTTAAATCAGTAATATATCGCCTCTCTGTGGTGGAGAGTGGTCATTACAAGTGCGGTGTACAACAAAGCATTAGTCTACCAATACTTCCCAAAAGAGGGCAGCAACAAGCTATACTATACAGTTTAGTGCCAGCTTCACTCTTCTTAACCCAACAGACTGCCTAAATAGAATGTTCCATGTGATAAAGCGCTTTAAAAATGTGTTATATAGTCATATATCTTAGTAGCTGCACCGTTTCGTCAAATAGAAATATTTGCATCATTTTCTGCACACTTCCCTAAATCCATATTTAATTCTTAACAGATTTAAGGTATCTTTTATAACTTTGATATCTCGGTTAGACTTTAAAATATAGTACTGTAGATTTGTTACAAGAGTGGCGTTTTTGCAGCAAGATATACATCCCCTGCATGAGATCAATCATGAACCTAAATCCACCACTCGTCTTACTGTCACTTTCGCACTCTCTCTTTCTTTTCGCTCTCTCTTTTTCTGTAGGTGTGGATCAGAGTTTGGTTGTTAAAAAAATAAACAGGTGATTAGACTTGCAGGATGTCAGGATACTACTCATGACCCCACTTGACCCTTCATGACCCCTGTCACAAGCGATCATGTGACCATGGCAGCAAAATGCGCACATGGGCAGAGAGGACTGCTGACATTGTGATGATCGAGACACCCAGGGCAGGTCATCACTTTGATTACGCACTAGATATTAAACTATAAAAGCATGTAAAACACCAGAACTCCTGTGGATTTTTTTTGTTATTTTGGTCGTGAGAAAAGGACTTTTTGAAATGTGCTGTGCAACATTCTTGCTGCTCTGGCCACGAACATGACTGACGCATCTCAATAGTCATTTTGCTCCTGAAGTGATTGCTTCCTGTTACAAATTGGTTGCTGGCAGGACTTGCGTGGCTTTTGATGTTGGCTGACAGACAGACAGACAGACGGACAGACGGACAGACAGACAGACAGACAGACAGACAGACAGACAGACAGACAGACAGACAGACAGACAGACAGACAGACAGACAGACAGACAGACAGACAGACACACACACACACACACACACACACACACAAACACACACACACACACACACACACACACACACACACACACACACACACACACACACACACACACACACACAAACACACACACACACACACACACACACACACACACACACACACACACACACACACACACACACACACACACACACACACACACACAGAGACTGACACACAGACAGGATAATCTTGCTGTCAATTCACACAAGCCATGGTGTCAACTATTTCCCCCAATCCATTGTTAAACAGTATTTCTGCTGTTTCTGCTCTCTCTGCTTCGTTTCCCACAGTTTCCCATCAAAAGTTTAAATCTAAGGTAACAATTTGAAGTGGATTTGTCATCCCACCAATTTAAGGAACTCAAAGCACCGCTCTACTCCAGACCCTGATTGATGCAATTTGGGGCCTGAGTCACCGTTTGATGGGCGGACGTCAGTATACCAGCCATTCTCTGATAAGGAGATAAAAATCTGCAGCGGAGAAATTACACACCGATAACAACATATGTTAGCAGCTCTGGAGGTCAGCACCTGCCCTCGCTCTTTCTTTTCCTTTATACTTCGACTGTACTTTTTTTTCCTCCCCCTCTTTATGACTGCAGGTTGCTTTTGTGTGTCGGAAACACGTCAGACTGCTCAGTATGTGTGCGGACATTATTATCAGAAGGGTTGGTAATATTTAAGATATGAATCTATATGCATAGCTGGTGAGTGTATGAAAAGTTGAAAGGGAAAGAGGTCTGTGTGTGTGAAAGAGAGTGTGTTATTTAAGAAACATCACAAAGAGCACACTCTTATCCTGTCCACGGCCCAGGGAAGCAGCTGCAGACAGAGTGAGTGCAGCACCATTGGGAGCTGCTTAGTGGTGAAACTACAGTCCTGTTGATAGCTGAGCCATTGTAAAAGTTGTGTGAGTTGGTGCCTTGCTAGATGGCACTTCAGCAGTAGTTGCCTCACACTCCCACTGTGAGCGTTTAAACTGCTGAGACTCCAGTGTCAAGTAGCCTTACTGTAACCTGGTTTTGTTGATTTGAATGACCTTGTGTGGAAATGTCCCCTAGTACAATAACACAGATACTGCCTTATTAAGTACATTTGTTACCGTTTGTACCATGTTACAGAATCTTATAAAGCCACTCTTTTTAGATTTTCAAATGGGTGCTGTTATGTTTTTATTACTGGTTTGAAGTTGGTAGAAAACATACCAAAATAAGGGGATGTTATATGTTTATCTGCACCAATTAGGATTAAGAAATGTTTGAATCGAAGTCTGATGACGGTATTTCCAGGCTTTTACTTTGACACATTTTTTTCACTGCATTATGATGGACTAAAAATGTATTGTGGATAGCAAAACCACCATATCCTTGAAAAAAAAAAGAAGCTTTTTTTCTTGGTTTATTCAGTTTTAAGAATGCTAAATATAATGTGGGCATCAATGATCTTTTAGATCATTTTTCTTTGGCCAGTAAACAAAACAAAAAATTGGCGTTGAAAGAAAATATAAAAAATTGAGAAAATGTAACTCTCCATAAATGAAGTTTCTGTCATCTCAAATCCTTTGTTCTAAAGTGACAACAAACCAGACAAGACACACAAGACAATAATGGCACAGCTCTGATCCATCGCTAATGTGATCATTGGATGTTTGTTTTGAGGGAGAGAGCTCAAAATCCAATGTTGCTCAGCTTTCCATCATTTGGTCCCATTAAGCTCTGGCAGCACTCTTGTTTTTCCGTTGTTGTTGAAAGAAGCCCTTTCATATTCATATTCCATGTTCTGAAGTCTGGACTGTGGTTCAGTGTGTGTGTGTGTGTGTGTGTGTGTGTGTGTGTGTGTGTGTGTGTGTGTGTGTGTGTGTGTGTGTGTGTGTGTGTGTGTGTGTGTTTTTCAGGCATTTCTCCATAAAAAAAAGTTTGATCTCCAAAATACAAGTTTAATGGACAAAAATTGAACTAAATCAAGAAAAGTCAGTTGCCAGTGCCTTTTGTGTACGTGCTTATTAGCAGCATAAAACCGGAAAATTGCTTTAATATAGTAGAACATAGAACACCTATGAAATAATTCTGATTTAAAGACATCTGATTCATGTTTTAACTAATTTAAACCGAATTGATCACGATGGAGCATATGTGGTGCGAAGTACATTTAGAAAAAGGTTATATTGAAGTTTTTTCTTCTTATTTTGTGCTGAACAAAAAGCTGCCGGTCATTATTGGGGGCAGTGAACTTTAAGTGTAGTTAATTAGTTAAAGTACAAGCAGGAATTAGCCTAATAGTTGAATTAAGATTATTTTCGAATGAATGACATGTTTTGTCACTTCGTTCCTGCAATGTGACATATTAGCAATTAGCATATACGTTAGCCTGATTAAAATTAATGCTCCTTCCTTAGTTAAAGGGCTTGTCCTGCTTGATTTAACTGTTTCAATTTTGACAAAGGGAAAATGAAGAGTCTTTTTTTAGCATTGACTGAGCGACATGTTACATTTCAGTTCTTCTTGCTTGAAGTAAGTTGTTGATCAATATGCCCAGCGGGTGCGATGAATATGCACGAGGCGTCCGCCGCGGCGGCCCGGTAATTGCCGGTCGTCAGGGGTGGCAGGCACGGTAATTTGCATCTTGGGGATCCTGCAATCAGCGTTCTATTCATTAACGCGCCAGCCGCTTCATCTGCTGGCCACTCAGAGCTGCCAATCTCCCTTCGGCAGCCAAAGCATTTGAAAAAAACAGAATGGAAAAGTTTCAATTACAAGCCTGCGGGTAGTCGTGTAACAAGTCTTAAACCCTATATTTAGGGTTTTTTTATGCAGGTGATTGACTGTTACTGCATTCTGAAAGAGAATTGGAGGAAAAGCTCAATGGAACCATCATAATCTCATGTATTTTATATCACCTTTATCTCGGGTTGACTGTGTGCATTCACAGGGGGGAGAGGACGGTGGCTTTGACATCTCTGCCTGTCTCAAGTGGGCCTTCAGCCCTTCCAACCAAACAGAAGGGGGAAGGGGTTACATGAAAGAAAGCTTATTATTCCTCTATAAGTGAACACTGCCACTCAGGGCTATTGTCTCATGAAGATTACACACAGTGGGCAGGCTATAAGCTAACACTGGCAATCTATCATTTTCCTTGCAACAATAATGCAGTGATTTCCAGCTTGATAGCAGTGTAGGACTGCATATGAGATAATTTATCGAAGCAGGAAAGAACATTACATGAGGGTGAAACACACGTTACACTTTTCTCTTCCTCCACACAGCCATATTTTCAAAAATATATAAATGACAGCTCATACGTGGATATACAAGACTTCCCATTTCATTTCATGTGTCCTGTCTGTGCTGCTTCCCTCCAGCTTTATTTCTTATTTAGTTTTACGCTTATTTTTTAAAAGAGGATGCACAACTGTTGAAGGTTTAACCTGATGACTTTTGAGTGAGCCCAGGGGATGTGTGTGTGTGTGTGTGTGTGTGTGTGTGTGTGTGTGTGTGTGTGTGTGTGTGTGTGTGTGTGTGTGTGTGTGTGTGTGTGTGTGTGTGTGTGTGTGTGTGTGGGCCAGCATTGCAGCAGGAAGGGAGTTTCTTGTGGAAGAAGCAAAGGGGTCTCAAGAGTAGTTACTGCACAAAAAAATGTGTGTGTGTTTGTGTGTGTGTGTGTGTGTGTGTGTGTGTGTGTGTGTGTGTGTGTGTGTGTGTGTGTGTGTGTGTGTGTGTGTGTGTGTGTGTGTGTGTGTGTGTGTGTGTGTGTGTGTGTGTGTGTCTGTTTTGCAGTAGCACTGTGAATCTTCTATTGTTTTACAGTGACATAGTTGCTGTTTCCTGCATCATAAATCTAAATGGACATACGATAATCCATATAATTTAAAAACAACACACATAAAAATATACAAATGCGACACAGATAAAAAATAAAAGATATACATACTGTATGCTCACACACCTCTGGACACACAGCTCCTTTGCCCTGCCATTGTCTTGCAGAGGAAGCCTGTGAGTAGAGGAGGAGGTCAGATCTTGTCCTTAGCTGAAGGAGAACTAAGGGCAAGAGGGGGCTGATGGAGAGAAAACACCAGGATGGAGAGAAGAGGCCCAAGGAGGAGGCGAAAGAGGAAGAGGAAGAGGAAAAAGAGGAGGTAAGATGTTGTTTAAAAAAAACTCATATCTTTGCTAACAGAGAGTTTGGCCAGCTGTGAGTTTAAGCTGAGTTGTTTCGAAGAGCTTAAGTTAAAGATGTACATGCATAAAAACATAGGACAAACTTTTGGATGAAGTTAGTTTTGTGGTCTAATATGCATTCATTTGAAGATTTTTGGAAAGAAAACCTTGGATATTTTTCTCACACATGCACAACCCACACATTCATCAATTGTGTAAGGCTCTGATGGCTTTATAATAGGTACTGCTAAGTGGATAGACACACTTTAAATTGGCACATAGCTATTTAACTGATTAAAGCCACCACATCAATCTACTGTATGTGTGTGATTGATACATTATTTACACGGTCAGAAAGAGCTGACAGCTACCATAATCGATATGTCAAGACTGAGACAAAGCAGACAGTACTCTAATTAAAAGAAGATTTGACTAAACACTTTGAGAAAAAAATGATCCAATCTTGCTGGTTGGTCAGTCCACCACTCTGGTCCAGGCAGAGATATAGTATAAGATTTTGGGTTGATTACCATGACAAAGGGTTCAGTCATGGTCCCCAGAGGGTTTATCCTACACAACTATTCCTCTAGCTGCATCAGTTTGTGGATTTGTGGTTTTGAGTAAAGTATGACATTTGCTACAGACATTCAGGAAGAATTGTAAAAACTGCTGGTAACCTTTAACTTTTCATCTAAAATTGTGATGTAATGATGTTAGACATTAGCCTCAGCTTTACTTTGTTGTGCTAATTAGCAAACATGAGCAGGCTGCCATGCTAACATGATAACTGCTAAACATCAGTATGTTAGCATTGTCATTGTGATGGTAGCATTAGCTTAACGCAACGAAAGTAAAGCCCCAGAGATTTTCTTCTCCATAGTCTTTTTGTACTTCTGATGATTTGGATACAAATTCATAAATACAGAAATGTTAAATCAACCGTACAGCAAAATGTAGATGTTTTAAGGTCATGAGGAGTCAGATTCCTGCCACTCATTCATAACTGTTACAGCTACTCCTTTGTTGTCTTTTCACCACACCCATATACTGTATCACTGAAGCTCAAAATTTAAAGCAACCTATTTCTGTAAAACCTGAAACAACATCGTTTATTCGTCCTGTCACTGTCAAATTATCATGTAGCACCTCTACCCATTCTGCTCCGATGCATATCTTTACTCTGCTACTGCAACTGGACTCTCTCTTTGACACACACAGACACACAGACACACAGACACACAGACACACAGACACACGCACACACAGACACACACACACAGACACACACACACACACACACACACACACACACACACACACACACACACACACACACACACACACACACACACACACACACACACACACACACACACACACACACACACACACACACACACACACACACACACACAGTAACTCCCTTTCTCCAAATGACTGAAATAACACTATTACACTTGCCATCATCGTGTCAAAACCCTTTTCAGTGTCAGTCTGTCTCGCCCAGCATGGCTGACCAGACCTGCAGCTGTCAAAATTCCACAAAAAATAATAAAGACTACTCGAGCCCAAGAAGAAGAAGGGAGCAGTTGAAAGGTAAGGTGAATTCCAGGGGAAGGTAACTCTGGGAATTTGTTCTGAGAGGTGTGAGCGGTACGCCAGCACCGTTGCGCCTTGCTAGACCTGAAAGGAAAGAAAGCCTTTGGAGCCCTCTGAAACCACGGCAACCTCACGGCCCTGCCGACGGAGACACCTTGACACGCACCTGTCAGAGACGTCAATAAGGTTTGGGTGCACATGCACAACAGAGAGAGAGTGAGGGGGAAACAGAAAGTGTGAGTGAGTGGAGTGTGGAGCGCAGCTCTGTGGGTGGCAAAGGAGAGGGATCACTGGATCTGACAGGAGCTATTTGACTAATCCAAAACAACAGCTGTAAGGTAGGGATGAGGGGATGGAGCGGGGGAGGAGGTGCAGGAGGTGAAGCGGGGTTGGTGGCTGTCAGTTAAGGGGGAGGATTTGGGGAGAAATTATGGAAAGGGAATATGAAAATTAATTCCGCATGTAGGCCCGGAGGGGGAAGAGAACACAAATAGAAAAAGAAAATGTTGGACCAAAGAAAGAGAGGAGGTGATGTACAGAATTGAATGAGAGGGAGGGAGTCAAAAAGGGGAGAGAGGCAGACTTGGTGGAGAGGGGTATTGCTGGGTTGCATCTATTAACCTCCAAACAGGGGGTTGTATCAGCACACACTGCAACACAGGTGAGAATGATTACACTCACACGTACACACACCATCATCACGCATACACGGCCTTCGTTACACATCTGGTTGAGTTTTATTGAGGGAAGCTGCATTGGGGTGGTCCTCGCTCCTCTAACAGGTCCGTCCTGTTAACACAGCAGGCCACGGAGAGTCCATCACCCTGCGGGGGAGAGTCTTAACATCTTAACATCTCCTCAGCTCAGCAATACTCACTGCTCAGCGCAGCACTAGCTACTAAAAGGTTGACTTTGGGCATGGCAGCTGGTGGAAAGAAGCAGTTCTTTCCAGTTTTCATTTCCTTTAAAAATAAGAAAAACAAAGGTCATTATTTTCAGTATAGTTTGACATTTTCTTGCCAAGAGTTAGATGAGAAGATCGATACCACCTGTGAAAGACACACAACAGCCTGTAGCCTGTTGATTTATAAACACGTTATATTTTTCTCTGCCAAGGCCTGTCTGGAGATCAGGCATTCAGTCAGTGTGTGTGCATGATTGTGTGTGTACCTGTCTGCCTGTCCATGGCAAGTCTCGTATTCTATCAGACTATTTTTTATGACCCTATGCTCCAAGACTTTTAGTGGTTGCAGTGAGTGATTTACAATCAATTCAAGCTGAATGTTTGTCTATCCTTAAATGTATGCAAATACACAACCAGTCAGTCCCAGTCGGTTCCTAAAAACCAATATGGGACAGTAAGCACTAAATGGGGCAACTCCTTTTTGTCGCAGATACATTTACTCATTAGTCAGATAATTAATGAGCACTGTAGCTTTAATAATCTTTACTTGAACAAGAACAAATAGTCCATTTGTAGACCATTTTCAGCCGTGGAATATGTGCACTGGTGAGTATTAAAGCAACAGGATTGCGTATGTGGTATTGAGTCAAATTATTCAAATTCTGTAGTTCTGTGTCCACAGGTGATAAATAGTGCATTGCATTCTGTTTTGTGTTGAATGAGCGAGCAAAAATACTCAATTTAAGAATGTTTAAGCTCATCCTTGCTTCTCTTCATGACCTAAAGGTAAAAAAACAAACTTGAATCCAGACCCCTCTGCATACCGAGACAGAGGTCTGCGATCTGCGGTTCTGGGTTCTCTTTAACCCGCTGAGGTCACGTCGGTTCTGCTCAGGGACTTGGCTGTGAAGCCCGGTTCCTGTGGCCTCAGACCAAACCAACAACAGAACCCCTTTTAGTTACAGTTACTGTATTTTCTAGATGTCTGGCTTGTCTCATTCCTCAGTGTCTCCTCGATCCAGATATCGTGAGAGCAGAATGGGCTTCTTCTTCTCTGCTTCCATCGCTGCGGTATCGCTGAAGTATCTGAGGGTTTTGCTGAGGTATCCCGAAGCATCACTTTGATGGGATCAAGCCATGCTTGGTCATGAACGTGGTTTTGGGTGAAGAGACATGACTGAAAGGGAATGAAAACTGACAGGGTGAAACACTTCAGATTAAAGGGCTGATGCAGTGGACGGCTTTGGCCGGACCAATCCAGTCAATACAACTATCCAGGTGTTCTGTTCACTTTGGCAGAACCTCTGAGAAAATGCACTGTCTGCATGTCAGTAATCTGATATACAAAGAAGAAACATACACATGCTAAGGAGATAAGACAGCATGAAGTCATGTAAAGCTTTTATTGACTGTCAAAAGATCAGCTTTAAGAAAATATCTGATGTCTAAGATAAATTGAATTACCGTAGCATTATTTCATTGCATTTAACTTGATGATTGCTTATAATGCTGAAAGTATATATAAAGACCCTAAAAAATAATAATCTGTTTACTTAACACACACCTCTTAACCTCCCTGTTCAATCTGGAGGTCTAGACCTGGACTCCTCTTAAAGTCATTTTGGAAACTTTAAACACGCCTTCATGTCTGATTGGGTCTCAGTTCTTCAGAAACTTATACAAAGCAGCTCCTGCACCATGCATGTGTGTGTGTGTGTGTGTGTGTGTGTGTGTGTGTGTGTGTGTGTGTGTGTGTGTGTGTGTGTGTGTGTGTGTGTGTGTGTGTGTGTGTGTGTGTGTGTGTGTGTGTGTGTGTGTGTGTGTGTTCATGACTGCATCTTGGACCTAAGTAGCAACAGATGCGGCGCTGACCTCAGAGGCTTCCTGGAAACGCAAATTTGTCAAAATGAAGCAGGAAAAAGAGAGAGCAGCAGTTTAGGTAAATGTAACATATAGGACACACACACACACACACACACACACACACACACACACACACACACACACACACACACACACACACACACACATACACATATGCGGCACAGGCACACCTACATATGCACCTTTATCTGTCTAGCACACACACATTCAGGGTTGTGTTTCATGGGAGGCAAACATTGAATAAACCACACAACTTCCTGTGGCACTGTAAGTAAATTGCTTATGTAGATATATAAGGACTAAAGGATTTAGCACACACAAATTATGTCAATAAAGCTGAGCAAAGTGCAAATCAATTTTGATCATTCACTTGCAACAATACAGGGTAAAATATCCACTAGCATAGCCAGGACTGATTTAAAGACATAACAATTGAAAACGCTGAATTCATATTTATTCCAGCTAAATATGTAATGTAAATGTCTAAAGAGAGACAATGCTTTACAAACCAAAAGTAAGATTAAAAGAAAAGGGAACGCTAAGATCTCTTAAGCCTCCATTTAAATCTGTGTAAAATCAAAGATAACAACAACATAAATCTGTTCCGCTGTATTCTTATCTCCAGAAGAGGTATAGTGCATAGTTTTTGATAAGGGACAATTTCCTGCTGATGTAATGGCAGAGCATTTTAAACACAGCTTGTAAAAGAAATCATGTTCTGTTTTTGGCTTTGTTTCAGGAAGGCAGTTCTTAGAGCGATAACACCAAATTATTCCATGTGTGATTTAATGCTGCAGCGCCTCACTGAGAACTACATTGACCTTTCAAACATCTCTCCTTTGCTTTCTTTCATTCCTTTCTTTAGCACCAGAAGCAATCACCATATCTCAGTGAGGAACAAGCAGACTGACCACATGATATCACCTCTTTAGGAAAACAAGAGGAAACGCGTGCCAGTTGCTCTCATATGAGATCAATTATTTTACGTTGAAATCGGGCTGGGGGGAAAAATATTCAGCCATTAGCCCTTTAGAGCAGGGATCATACTGAGGGTAATAGTGACTAAACACTGAATAAACACATTTGGCTAATAGGTAATTCGAACCTGAGGCGGAGACGCTACAGGCCTGTTGATTGGCCACAAGGTTGCTTTAAGTGCTCGCATTAGACATATATGCATGCACACTCACATGCGCAAATGGATGCACAATAAATGGACAATACAACACCGAAAAGTGATTTTGGTCGAGACTGTCACAGGGGATTACAGTCTATACTGTAAATCCCAAGTTAAGTGAGTGCTGCAGTTGATTAGAAATTAGTAATGCATGTGTCAGCTTTAATAGCGCTTTCAGGGCAAGACTGCCAGGATTTTAGTTTTATAAGTGACAATATTGCAAGTTATCCTATGCTACAAGTCTTAAAACTAGTTCATTTGTCAATATTCTGTCAATCTTTGTTTCATTTAAGTTAAGTATAGCATTGAATGATTAAATGAAGTAAGGAAGAAAAGCTTAATCTGAAAAGACACTTACATAGATAGACACAGAGATAGCTGTCGAATCGATGCAGTGGTGAATTATAACATTTCCCTCTGCAATGTAGTGCCAGGATATGGAAATACAAACAACTTTCAAAACTGTACCAAAGATAAAAAACAATATTACTCAAATCCAATGCTTGCATATCTCCACATTTCCCAACAAGTATAACATGTAAAGTATTAACCAATCAACAATGGCTGAAACATATATTTATTATTTAATGTTCCTCACTGACACACACACCACACACCACACACACACACACACACACACACACACACACACACACACACACACACACACACACACACACACACACACAGAGCTTGAGGCGCTGAGCTGGGCGAAACTTAACTACTCACCTAATTAACACTGGCTGAAGGTTTCCCCCTCTAACTCCACCACCTTTAACCTCAGCATAAGATGGGTGACCAGAAAACTGGAGCTCACTGCAGCAAATACAGTACAACCATTTTCATCTGTTTAAAATATACTCTTTGTACTTTTCTATTTATAGTATATCTCTGTTATTTCCACCCAGGAGCCAATAACTTACGAAGAGTCTTTCAACACAGAGTTCATTCTACATGACAATGTATTCATACTCGGTATCATGACATTTTTGTCATTATATATTTTTCAACATATTTGTTTTTACTGTTCAAGTTAAGGACCACACTCTCTTGCTCTCTTCCCATCGCCTCGTCTCTTGCTCAGCCTCTCTTCCCCCCCCCTCTGTTTATTCGTCTGGCGGTGCAACAGGCCCCAGAGCCCAGAGGCAAGTCATGTTCTCAGGGAAACAGCAACTCTCCACAGAGCTGATATCAAAATAGTTTAAAATGTGAATTGTCTGATAGTTCCCAGTGAGCGCAGAGCCTAGCCAAACACTTCCAGATCTCCCTGCCAGCAGAATGTAAACAGAGCCGGGGGCTGGGAGCGAGCAAGTGAACCTGTTGTGTTCGTGTCACACAGCAAGCTCGGACCGGTCTAGTTTGTTTAGTTGGTCGGCCAAAACTTTCTCTGTGTGTTGTTTTTTCTCAAAAAGTCAAGGGTGTACAGGTGGTGACTCTTGATGGGGAAATATTTTGTCAGAGCTAGAATACTGAGATGAACCAGACGTCGGCAGAGTTGTTTCTTTATGTCTAAAATTAACAACAGTGAGAAACCAATGTTGTAATTTTTTATACAGCTCTGAATCAAATTCCCTTAGTCTGGTGCTTAGAGTTTGAATATGTTGTGCATGTAATTGCATTGTCCCAAAGTCACATCCAATATATCTCTTCCTGTTGCCGGCATTCTCTCTGAAATCTGTCTATACAACAAATCATTTGAGATAAATGTTGTTCTTACACACAAATCTTATTTTCATGTTTTTCCCCAAATGGTAATAAGATGAAAATAAGACCTAGGAATATAAAATAGAGGAGTTTCATACAAAAAACTGTACTTAAACCTATTTATAAACCATCTTTTACTGTATTTTCCTAAGAGTAATTCCCCTTCAAATGTGGTGGGTAATAAGTGTTGGTATGACATAAGTTGTCCAGATATTTCCTTTAAAATCCTTATTGCCTCTCAGAGCTTATTAAAGTTATTATAAATAATTGCTCTCCACAGCTCTTGAAAGGTGCACTGAACAACTTATGTAATAGTTTGCTGACTTCTGGATGAGGGAAATGTAGGGAAACACCTCAGTTAGCTGTTTCCTTAGAGAACCACCAAACAGAGAAACCATTATAGAGGAGAAAAACCATGGCATTTCACTAAATGGGAAAATTGTGTGTTGAAAATGAAATGTATAAATGAGTTTCATAGAAAATGTAATGGTTAAGGTGTCAATATAAGGTGTAAGGTTTCAACTTCACTTCTATAACCACAGATGATAATCTAAACTCCCCTGAACATGGATAGTTCAATTATCTTCAGAATCTATACAAAAAACACCATGGAACATAATGTGATTTATCCCATCTGTTTGTGAATGGAAAATGTATACTGTATAATTTCAGTGCATTTTTGATTTGTGGGTTTTAAGATTTAATATATCTGGGTATTTGTGCAAGCACGCCTGCATGCTGAAAGAAAAATAAATACTGCATAATGCTTCATTTGCACCTTCATTTGTTTGCCCCCATGTTTGTTTGCATTGGCATTCAGTACAAGGAGTTAGAGATGCCAGCATTTAGTTACACAATGTATGAAATAAAGTACATCATATCACTATGTATGATGTTTGTCTGTGAGGTATATGACATTTTTTAAAATTATTTTGTTTATTTATTGAATACCAATGAATCATTTAATTCCTGGCTTTTTGTTATATACAACATTAATAGTGTTTTTATCTCTTCACTTTTGCTAATTAAAAAACCAGTAGGCCAAATAGTGATGATCCTTTTCATTCTTACAATAATGTCACTTTTTAAGTCATGTCAAACAAAAATTAACTGGAAGCTCCATATCTAATGTTTGACTGTAAAGACAACTAATGAGGATAAACGTACAAAAAGAGAATAACTGTAAAAATAAAAAACAATGTCCTGCGCATGTTTACTTTTTATAGGGGGTTGTTGCGCTTTGCCTGAATAAGCACTGGAACTTTCCAGCATTTCTTTTCGTTTTATTTATTTTTTGTCTGTGTTGTTTTCTCAGTATTGCAATGCATCACTTGACATTACCCAAGCAAGTTTGAGCTGCAGCGCATCAGCTGAAAGCAATTTTGTCCGGAGCGCAGCTGCCAGGCGGATAAGACTTTCCTTCTTTCGTTTACTTTGAAATGTTCCTTTTTTTCAACATCCAAAATACACAAGGCAGCCAAATTGCTGACATGTGTGAGAGGGGCAGCAAGACTCCTGCATTCTTTCATGCCCCACTATGCAAAACTCCACATTGTTTATTTAAAGAACACTGAACACTTTAGCACTATTAAGAAACATGTCATATAGTAAACTAAAGGTTTCCTCTCAGGAAAAATCCCTGTCAGTTTATTTTTCTTTTGCAAGAAGTTATTTTAGTTTTGACTCACAAACTGCCTGCATTTGCAATTAAGCAACAGTGTTGTAGCCCGGCTTGTGTAGTGGAGGACACTGGCTTAGTAACCCTGGAAGCTGGTTATTATGTGTTTGTTGAGTTGTGTTAGATGGGAGGACTGAACTGTCTTTTACTCACAGTGACCCCTCACCATCTAATCAGATGACTATTTTTTATCAGCCAATCGAGGGCTTGTTTTAATTAACCATCAATTGCTAATTTAATTGCCCACTCAAATGGTGAAAACTACAACTAATACAATAACTTGTTTCAAATGGCCAATCAGATGGCTCGCTTCAATCAGCCTATCAAATGAGTTGTTTAAATCTGCCTATTAGAGGGTTTGTTTCAATCAGCCAATCAAATGGCACTTTCAGTCGGGCAATCAGAGGGTTGCTTTCAATTGGCCAATCAAATTCCTCTTCGAGCCAATGGTGTTTATTTTATAAATCTACCTCTAAAAGCTTTAAAGTCAAATAAAACTGTAAAAACATATTTAAAATACATTGTTAAAACCAACAAAAAGTATATGCCTTAGCAAAAATAAGTTCTCCCTACTGCTTATCGTGGAATGCTGCAGGACAACAAGAGTGTTATTTTAATGCATGATGGGGTTGAGAGAAAAATTAGAGATGACAAGTGAGTGCTGTACTCATGACACACCATGAACTGAGTGCAAAGGAAAGAGCACAGGGACAGAGGGGATGTAAGGTCTGAGATACACAGACAAGGAAAAAGGGGAAAACCTCACATGTGAACCTGGGATGACAGCCAGAAGACAGCCTTTGCGTCAGTAAAGGCAAAATGGTGAGTGGGAGGAGGGCGTGGATGGAGGAAAAGAGTGTTCAAGAGCAAGAGACGGGAGGGCTAGTTGTGACTGAAAGCCCACCAGGGCCTCGGAACGGCCCAATGCAGGGAACAGCTAACTTACCTTGACATGCGTAGGAAACCCAAAACTCTCTGAGCCCTCTGTCAGATAGGAGCCACCCAGTGTAGCCCCGCCACAACTGAGTAGCCTGAGCCCCTTCGCGTCCTTTTTAACTAGTTTTGTTTAGATGAGCGCACGGCGGAGGAATGCTTCAGTATACCTTGCAGTAACCACAAGCACAACAGCATTAGAGTGACATGAGCTTCCCAACGCATGGGAATAAGTCCACTCTGGCTACTTGCAGGATTATAACTGACTGGAGTTCAGTGTTTGTGTGTGCGTCAGTGTGTGTTATGTGTTGAGGGAAGGTCTGGGAATTGTGAGTGCGCATACTGTATGTATAGATGCATATACTGTACATTCCCTTTGATGTGGATTACTGTCAAAAAGATAAGAGTTGTCAGAAGTACAGTGACTACTCAGCAGAGAAGACTTCAGAGTTAAAATTTGGTACCAAGTCCGATGTGACAAAATTAATTATACAACATTTAAAGCCAAAGGTTTTAAGTACTTTAAGGCTTTGTATTGAAAACCATATCATACTGGTGCATAGCAACAAGGCCTAATTATTTAAGTTCTTGGCCAGTGCATTGAAAGAGCTTGATATACTGTAAGTTGCAACTACTGCACTACTCCTAACTTGGTAGGACCCATTTGGCTGAGAGTAAGAAGAGTGAGAATTTTTTTTAGGGAAGAGCAATGAAACACAGTCTGAGATAAAGCTAATGACGACAGTATGAAGGAGAGGAGAGGACAGGGAAGAAAAAGGATTGGATGTTGGCACGCAGGGAAAGGCAGTCTGCGGTAGACTTGTAAATAGCCGGAGGGACAGAGGGATGGAGGAATGGAGCTATCAGCAGAGAAGTGATGAAGGTCTGGGATCAGGCCAACATAAACACAGGCCAGCCCAGAAGGAGCTGCAGCGCACACATGCATGCATGCACGCACACACACACACACACACACACACACACACACCCACACACACACCCACACCCACACACCCACACACACACACACACACACATATATATGGATGTGACTCACACATACATGTTAAAACATGCACAAACATACAAACACTTAAGGCTGTGAGCAGCACTTTATATTCATCATAAATCCACATCGCACACATATACACAAACACACATGCGCCCACACACACGCCTGCAGATAAATAAACAGTGTGTACTGTATGGCTCCCAGACCACAACTTCTTGAGTGTTAAGCTGTGTGACAACAGCCCAGGCTGTCATTTAGACATCTTGTTTCATCACATACTTCACATTAGTCCATTTGCTCAGATACCACAGAATAAACATGCAGTCAAAAGAAATGGAGGGAGTTTTATTTTTAAACATCTGGAAAAGGCCGAGTGGTGGACTTATTTAAAAGAAACTGCTTTAACCATTACAATGACTTTTACTTTGGAAAAAAATACAGAAAAAGCCAGCTGTAGATTTAATCATAACTTATGGTGGGGAGATATTTGTCACGACCGTTAATGTGCATGCTTGTTTGTGTCTTTTCTACTTTTGTTAAAGAGTGTTTATCTGCACATGTGTCAGGGTGTTTCGCTGTTTGTCAGCGAGTGTGTGACTGGGCTTCATTAGTGTGCCGTGAAGCGGGAGCTCTCCTGCTCTGTCTTGTCTTTGACCAACTAACACCTTGAGCGAAACCTTAAAATTTGCTAAATGTTATCTTAAGCAGCGCATTGAGGGGCGTTTGGCAAAACTGCAGCATGAAAGAGCTGCTGTGAAGCGTGTCTGGCTGGAATGCAAAACACTAGTCATGGTCATCACTCTGTCACCGTACAGAAACAGGCTTTAAGGACCTACGGACTGTGCGAAGTGTGTTTGTGTGAAAATATTTGTACGATGAATTTAATCAGGATGAAGCAAGATTGCTGATAAAAGAGGAATGCACCCTCAACTAAGAGAAGTAAGAAAAGAGGTTGTTTGAATCAGCTCTGTATACATTACCTATTTATAACCATGTATATAATGACTGTGACGTTTGTATACCATGACAAGGGTCAATCCTGTTGCCTTCGAGACTATTATGACCCGATGCAGTTCCCCTCAGCTCTACAGAGACTATTAGGCTTTAAGCATCTTTCAGCTCATAGTTTGGGATTTTCAGCTCCAAATTGACCTTGTTTGCAGCTGCAGCAGGCAGATGTTGTCAGAGAGAAAAACCTATCTTTAAGAATACAACTGTTTGCTTACTTGTTTCAGTATATTGAAGTAACAGATGATATTACTTTTTTTTGAAGCAGAGAGGCAGTGTCCAAACTTTTACGTGTGTTGAAGAAGCCTTTAGTTAGAGCTGGCATTTTATGCTATTTTACTTTTATTTTATGGTACTTCATTTTAATGTTTGAGGTATTATTATTGTCTTATCTTATTTTGTCTTATTTGTATTTGTATTTCACACACTATTTCTATCGTTTACAATGTTGTTGTTTTTTATGTATAAAACCTATAGCATTAATTCTCCCCTTAAATCTCTTATTCTACAATAAACCGAATGAACTTGTAATTGAGTGTACGGTCTTGGCCTTTCCCCCCATCTCGTCCAATCATTATCAAAAAAGCTCTATTTTTTTTTATTGAAACAATAAAAAACGACTAATGTATGACACAAGATGCAGGGAATGAAATTAATAGTTGTGTTTCAATAAATAGACAAAACAATACACATTGAAAACTGAGGTTGTTTTCATAGGTTGGGTAAAAAGAGCATTAACAATAAAGCCAACAGCTTAATTGAGAATAAAGATGTATTTTACCACAAGTTAAAGGACCATACCCTTTTTCTCTCTTGTCCAATTATCCAGCACATCTCTGACATCTCAAAAAGTCTAACTGCTTAATGCAGGGCTACACCAGATACACAACAAAGGCCCTGGTCTTACTACAGTGTTGTTCACTCGTGTAAATGGGTCTGCATGGCTTTCCCTCAGAAAACACAAAGATTAAAAACAACAATATCTGCTGTGTGAGTGAGCATGTGTGAGTGTGTTTACCCTTTTGAAGCTCTCAGATTATTAATCTCCATGAGTGGTGGTCGGAGACACAGTGGTCGTACTTGTGGGCGTGTGTTTTATACATAGAGCAACCTGCATGGCAGTTCAAAGCCACCCTGTGCAGTATGAGGGGATGAGAGGAGACATGAAAGCAGCACTCAATGACATGCGCGGTCTAAAGATCACAGGGCGCAATGGCGAGCAAGGCGAACCAACATAAACAAATTGTTTGATTTGTTTATGTTGGTGCACCTAGATTTTTAGAGTTAGTCAAATCAAGAGCGCCCACATGTTAGGGGCTCTTAAAGGCATGGATGCAGCAGACGTCTCATGGAAGAGAAATGCACTGTAGGTTTAGTGAGTAATAGTTTTCCAGAAAATTAATTATTAGTAAGTATGCAGATGGCACATGATCTATTTCTTTATCTTTGCATAAATAGATGCATTAAAACCAAATTTGGGTTTTGAGGACATAAATAATAGTTAATGAACAAAACCAGCTGTATGGCACAATAAATCATTTGTTTATATTCAACTTTGCACTAATTACAATGTGAACGACTGTGATATTGTATGATAACGTTTTTTAGGTTACTTGAAAGAAAGTAAAAAATAACTGTTTATTACAGTGTTACATTTTTCCAATAAAGAATGTTGGAAATCATTTCTTGATTTATTTCTTAATGATAGATTCTTGTTGTTAATAGTCATTGCAAATTGAATATTTTCCTTTTACTGTTCAGCCCTAGTTGTATCTGCTTGAACTCCATCCTCAACACAAATGATTGACGGACAAGGAAAAAAGAAACCCCCAGCTTTGACTACTTGTGCTCATCATCACTTCAAACATTCAGTTTATGTGGAACCAGTCGCAGAACAATGGGAATATTGACAGTCTTGTGTTATGAACAAGCCCGGTTGTTTGAGTATTTTAGCGCGTTGGGTTCCTAGGCGGGCTGTATCTTTGTGAAAGCGATGTATTGTATTTCTTTCCTGTGCCAGAGCCCGTTTCCTGTGGCGGTACCGTGTCAAACGATGACCCTCTGCTTCCTGCAAGTCGCATGGAGACAGGCCTGCCACGAGCCCCGGGGCCTCACCGCCAGCCACCGAACAACCTCCGAGACCCCACTCTGTCTGTGTGTCTGCCTTCAGGTCATTACCCTCAATGCCCTTTCTGGATCTCACTCGTTCCTAGCCCTGTATCTTTTTTTTTTTTTACTCCAATTCCCTTCATTTTCTATCTCCCTCTTGCTTTACTATTTTCTTACGTGCTCCTGTCTATCCTCTCCGCTCAATACCTCCTTTCCTCTTTGCATCCCTTCTTCCCTCCTCCCTTTGTCCCACTGTCCAGGTCAGAAGAGGGTCTGTCAGGCGTTTCCTGAGCAGGCCGCAGGTCCAGACCACACCTTGCGAGGGGATTTCTGCAACTAGTGCAGTGACGCCCTATAGGAACAAGCAGACGTGCTCACTCATGTATGCATACATACTTCCATGGAGCTACTGTACACACACTGAAAAATGATGGTTGTTTTTGGCAATAAGCTGTGACAGTGTTGAAATGCTGTCTGAAGGATAAAAAATAAACTTGTGGGAAAAATGTTAAAGACACACAGCATAGCAGACACAATCTACATGAACTATATCAATGCTCCATCTAGAATAAGCAAAAACAAAAAAAGCTCTTTGTATTTTTACATTTTCAGAATAAAATCAAAGTGACTGCAAGCGGGTAGCTGTCAACTTCCCTTATAAGTTAAGTCCCTTTGTTTCTGTGCACTTGAAATATGTTTTTACATCATGTGCAAACACCCAAGGGCCACATCTCTGCTTTTGAGTATGAGAAAGCAGTCAAATCATGCACTACTATTGGTCCCTAAAGAAATCAACCACATGGCACAGGGTTAAGGACCCAACATGCCTCATGTTTGTAGTAAAGAAAGTCATATCAGGACTACTAGAACAGTTTTTAAACAACTTATACGTTTGCTTTTATGGTAACTCATACTTCAACTTTGATCTAGTGTGTGCGTGCGTTGGCACAGTCCACTATGTTCCACAGGCCGGCATGTCTTTGAATTGGCCTCTCCTCTCCTAAGACTCAAGGTCACGAGTACAACACGCGTGCCGGCAGCAATAACACTTGACTGTGAAACTCTGCTATGACTCTTAAAAGTCTTCTTTCAGTCCAGGTCAGAGGCAGGAAGTGAGCTGGGAGAAAAGGAGGAAGCAGAAGCAGCTCTCTCAGGCTGCAGGTAATGACCCTGAACCTTGACCTACAACCTCGCCCTCCATCAGTCTAACAATACTCAGTCTGACAAAACACAGATGTGCGAACACGGTGGTGTTGCCTATAATTTGCAGATATTGAAGGAATGGTCTGGCAACACGAATCCTTTAAATATCTGAAACGTATTCTGTTTTAAGGCAACAGAGTCTTGAATAGATCAATGAAGACACTCTAATCCAGAATGATAATTTATCTTTTTATTATTTGACAACACTATACAGCATGTTGTATTTGTTCACTCATTACATTTACAGAAGTGTTCAGGAAAGTTGTATGGACTTTATTTACACTATCATCCATACTACTTTCCTTTATCAAACAGCTGCAGCTGATGAAAAGACTGCTGGGACATGAGCCCTGTCCAAAACAAACCACATTACACATTTAAAGGGTGCAGACAGCAGCCTCCTTAATGCTAGTGTCTGGATCCTTTTACACCTTTTGAAGTATAACTGATGTATGGGTGGTGACGAGTAGTCTCGATGTTCTTGGACAGAGCCCCTGGTTTTTGGGAGGCGACTGCCTCACCAGCCAAAGAAGAACATCCTGCTGCCATGTTTGGCCGTCTCCAGTTTACCCTCCATGACCGGGTTGGGCTCAGGACGTTCCCGAGAATGGTAAGGGTTCTCGGGAAGGGCTCGCTCGGTCGCCACTTTTGTCACCTAAGAAAAACAAACAACATGCTCAGTTTTACTGATGCAATGTTTTAAAAAGGGCTTGATTCCTTTTTTTGAATCCGATCAATACACTAAAACCCCCTATATGTTATGGGACAGGTATGCATCTGCTAATATCTGACCACACAGTCAAAATTATAATTACCTGTTAGATTTAGTGATTGAGTTATAAGCAAAATAAAAAATGTCATTGTATCACCAGGTTTAAAAACCAACAGATTATCAAATCAAAAAACTGAAAGCCTGCCATCTCCTCAGTTCTCGTCATACCTCTCAGATCATGATTTACATCATCTTGGCTAGTCGTTAACTACCTCATCCTTTCCTCTGCTTTGCACATTTTTTATGACTTCTGGGTCAGGACTGTCTTTCCTTACCTCTCTGCCTCTTTTCCTGACTCGATAACTCACAACCTGAACGATTATCTCTTTAAACCACCTTCCAACTTTTGTTTACTCTTTCTTTACATTTGTCAGAACAACCAGAAAACTGAGCCAGAAAAAAGGAAAAGTTAGATTTCTGTTGTTTTGTGCACTGCCTTGGCAAGTGAAAAAGGTCCAGATAGTTGATCACAGCCTTTGATAGATTCAGTCAAAATGTCCTAAAAGCTATTGTTAAGATCGGTCTTTGGTTTTATTTTGATTGCTGCTACCCAATTAGTGCTTGCCAGCTTGTTATGCAAGACCCTCAAAAAAGTTTCAAAAAGAAAAACCAATCCAATGTAAAATGCATGATTTGCTCCGAACTGCAGCTGAATGAGACCGCTACGCACATGCAATCAGAGCTTCTTGCATAGCCCGTAATCAGCCAGAATGGAGCCCACCACCTATGCTGCTCACATTGTGCAGTCTATCCCTCACAAGTCTCACCTTAGACAGCTCTCCCAGCTCAGGTCTCCGCCAGCCCAGCTTTTCAAGGGCGCAGCTGTCAAATACTTGCTGTTTATCGCGGCAACGGCGCAGTTCCGTCAAATTTGAATAATCCAGACAGGTCCAGTACTCAGTGAAGGACTCTGCGCAGCTTCCCTTGATTTGCCTAGAAGAAAGTAGTGAATCAAGATGAAATATGCAAAAGTAGTCCAGAAAACTTGGTTGTAATGCATGAACTGGAAGCTCAAAAAGAGAAACTCATGTTGTATTTGAAGAGATATTGTGAAGAGAAGAATAAAAACCCACAGGAAATGTAAAAATGATGATTGATATGACAGTTTTAAATGACATTTCTAAGTACGTTATAGTTCATCCTATGAGCCTTAACAGTTCAGATTCAAAATCCACCCAGACAAGTCATCTGAATGAACTACTCCTATAAAAAAAAAGGTGGCTGGCAGTTTCCAGAAGCACCCAAGAATTAAACCAGGTCCCAGGTGCAATTATAGCTTTTCTCAAATCTTTCCTCATTATAATAATTACAGGTATTGCTCTTTCACAGTAACTCTCAGTCTATCTTTGAGGTCAGCGTGTCAGTTGTTTGTTTCGGCTTTACAATTACAGGTCATGTGTTTTTGAGAACCAGAAACACAGACACAGGAGCACCTTAGTTGGAGCATGGGCATCAGGGTATAACCAACGCTCAGTCTAAAACTTTCAGTAAACACAGACACAGCAGTTTAGAGTGAAAAAACCCAGACCACTTCCCCAAATAGCCCCCAAGGGCTGTTTTACAGACATAATAAACTCTGTATTTAAATAGCACAGAGAACTGGCATAAAGGTGTTCTCTACATCATACTCAAGTCACCACTATTTATTGATCTATTTCAAAATAACAAAGTGTTCATCCAGAGGCCGGCTTATTCAATTGCAGAGAAATGCGGGGAAAGCATTTGTAGGAATGAACACTGACTTGATAAGGTACTGAAATGACCCATAGGCTCTCAGCTGTAAGATTAATACTATGACATAACATAGAATGGGAAATAACTTCTGAGATATCGGGACAGTAAAGTAATTTAAATCAAAAATCTGTTGTGGGAAATTCTACTTTTATTAAAAATGATTTATCATCACCTCAGTAACTCTACTTAAAAATAAAAGTTTGCCAAAGCCTATTTAACGTTCAGCGCACTCAGCACATGGGAATTTATGAAGGACTAATGCGTTATGAACATCAGGCCTTAAATAAGTAAATCTTAAACCCTAATCTTCATTTTCTGTACAATCTCGTCCCATATAGTGCACTTGAACTTAATTCTTAATCCACATTTCCAATCTGTCGCAGACTTTCAAGTTTTGCAGGGGATACCATTGCCACAGGTTGTGCCTAATCATTAGTCACCTAAATGTCTGATTAACTATATCTTTGAACTGAAGCGCTAGAAAAAACTGGTATTAACCTTCCAGAATTTTTTTTTTTTACAGACTGATGTATGTACACCTGGAGTATTTGGTGAAAAAACCTTGGTGTGAGTTACCTGAAGAAGTTGAGCGCACACTCGTTGACTTTCCTCCCTTCTTCTAGACACTTTCTTGGGTCCTTCTCCTCCCAGCGGCAGAGCATGAACTCCTTGTTAGGTTTGTCACACTGGGAGCCATAATGGTGGGCAGCTGCCTTCAGCACTGCAGACGATACATTGATCTGGACACAAACAGGGACAGAAGCATGAAAAACCACAAAGAGACTGCTTCAAATTATATATTATGACCAAAAAGTAAATAAATACCCTTTAAACTATGATTTTTTTTTTAGACACAGGATTATTTTGGTGCAGTCCTGACGGTGGCTGACCTTGGTGACCTCATATTAAAGAACCAAAAGAAAGTGCTTCATTGACTTTCACAGATTAATATATATAACTTTATTAACTAAATATGTGTATTTAAAAAAGAAAGAAGGGAATAACCTCTCGGGAACCTGCTATTCTCAGTGGCATATTTATGTACACTGCACTGCAACCCTTGTATTTGTATTTTATACCTATCTTACTGTATTTTCAGTTGTTATAGATGTCTATTCTCTTGACCCTCTAGTTACTGTTTTGTTATTGTATGTCAATATCCTTTAATGGCATGTTTATATAGCATATTGTTTTGAATGACTACCGAATTGGTCATTGATGCTGCCTTATTCCTGTTGGAAAGACACAAGCTGCTGCCGGCTAACACCTGACCCCCAAGGACAACTTCGCTGTGCAAACTAACTGCTGCACATACATCGGCCAGATATGTGTTTGGGAGCAATCAATGTAAAGTTGACCACAGGTGAACATGGAAGCAGTTATATGGAGAGTGTGATACAACGTTAACGACGATGAGTTCCTGAATAGTTTGGTTTGTCTAACGCACTTTCATGTCCTAAAGATAGCGGAACATTCGCCAGGTTTAGATGCATTTATAAATATTTGCTGGTTGATTTATTATCAGGCTTGGTGAGCATTGGGAAGTCTTGTAAAACCAGTGGCAAAAGTGAAACGCTACCGAGTATATTTTGTACAGCAGCTAGCGTTAGCAAGCTAGAAAGCTAACGTGATAATATGTCTTGCTACAGTTTCCCTTCAAGGATAACAATATCCGCTGCTCACCTCATCCACTTTCAGCTCCTGCATGGAGGGGACTTCCAGCGTTGTAGGCATGGCTGTGTGTCTCTTTATTAACACAAACGTAGAAAATCAAATGAATAACATTCAAGGTCCTGCTCCTCGGGCTCCAGGACGAGCGACGAGGCCGCGGAGAAGGTCAGTTTACTGCGCCTGCTCAGCTGGGAGGCGCGTTCTGATGACGTAAGCGAGAGCTCTTTTGGAAATAAGGAGGAAAAAATAAACATTACGAATTTCAATCCTATCGACTTGTTAATTGTTCTTTTAAGGCCCGGTTTGAACTTTTTAAATAATAGAATTGTGACAAACGAAACACTCCTCTTTTTGTTGACTCGTTGTAGTGCTTGTCACATTGTTGCCATGGTAACGATACAGTTGGCTACTTGACGATATACAAGTGTGCTGGTTTATGTATTTTGAGAAGAAAAGGCGATAGAAAGTCAATCTTATAATGGAGTTCATCGGAAGCACTTACAAAGGAGACATACAAAATGGCAGGTAAATGTATTTTTCCTTACCCGAAAGACAGCAGGATATGCACAACATAATTAATGAACTGACAACGTTGATTCAGGTTAGCTATGCTCCCTAAACAGCAAAAGTTATTAAAGCACTGTATGATCATCTCTTCCCTCCCTCAGGATGGATGGAAAAGGAGAGTACACCTTTGCAACAGACTCCAAGTATGAGGGAGAGATGAAAGATGGGATGTTCCATGGCAAAGGAGTGCTACACTTTCCAAATGGGAGTAAATATGAGGCCACCTGGGAAAACGGCATAGCTAAACAGGTGGGGAGTCGGGTTTATGTGTCCCTGCATGCATGTCAGAATATCCCTATCCACATGCATGGGTGTGTGTTTCACATTGGTTATAGCTGATATTACATCTGGTCCCTTTTAGCAATCATTCAGCATTACTGTCATAGTTATTAGGTTTCTTTCCTCTTTTTACCTACATTAAGCAACCGTCTCTTGTGCTCTGATGCAATCTTTCATGGGCTTTTGCCACAACTGCGATCACTCCAATTATTATCATCATTTCAGTTGCGGTTCATTTGAAATGAATGCTGGTCTGAACCATGACTGAACATGGCCCAGACTACCCTGCACCTGCATCCATGCCAGCCCAAGAAAGTCTACTCACTTAAAACAGACCTAAACTATCCAATAACCTAAAGAATTCTAAATCTGGAAATTATATCTGATGTCTTATAGTTTAGCTTACACTGAAACTTGCACATCCTTTCAAAGGCGCTTCTCAGCCTTCTTTACTGTAGACATATTGCCATGAAAACAGGAAAGCACAGGTGTAATTAATAACCTAATCAAGGCTGCATTCCAAAGGTGGCTCAGGATCTACTTTCTGTGCATGCTGGCTCACTGATGGGTGAATGGGACACTTCAGTTGATGTTTTAACCTAAACCTAACTTGCCCTTCATTTTATGTAGAGTTTCTACCAACCTCTCAAAGAGTTATAACACAAGCGAGCACTCACAACAATGGCTGTTTAATCGGAAGCAAAAATTAGACATATGAACCGTGTGGGTCGGGGATCAAGCCTGATTGAGGACCCCTCTACCTCCAGAGCCTCAGTAAATCTGAATTAATGCTATTATTTACAGTGAAAATGTTATTATGGTTCCACATTTGTCAAAAAAAACTTTTAAATATATGCTAAATGTTCTATTCCCAATAACAGTTGTATCATCTCTCAGAAGAACATGCACACATACTGTACACAAAGGGTTCAATTCATGCCAAAGACATATTTTTCCACTTTACACCAGTGGTATACATCAATGCAGACAGTTATGGTTTTATCTGCTGAGGTTTTGAGATATCCATCCCCTAGAGTCCCGCCTTGACCTAAAGATGACAATGGTAGACATTTGAAATTGTTTTGTGGCGTTTAAAGCACTGAAAAGTAACATTTGAAAACCGCAACAGCAATTTATCCCACCAGAGACCCTGGGTTCCATAGAATTACACCCAGATCTTACTTTCGAATGTTTTCACTGGGACTACTTTCTGTCAAAGAAATAACCCGCTGGAAGACTGCCAGCAGTGAGGTCTGTGGATTATCTTGCATATCACCATTGTTTTGGCTTTTAAGTTTTTCAGATGTAGTTCTTTCACTGTCATGAGGAGCACAAATAAAACTATACTGTATGTTTAAAGATGTGAAAACAAAACCAAACAAAAGTTTGGGAAATAATTACTCTCCCCATTAAGAAAAACATATATGTTTAAAGAATGGGGATGATTTTAATATTGTGATTCCTAAAAAGGGGTCATTTACCTTCGCTGATGGCCTGCAGTATCAGGAGAAGGACTGGGACTACTGCGATGGGTACGACAGACGCTTCTACACTGAGAGGTGCAATGGACTCAGACCCGCAGGTTGGAATTTATTATTGTGTTCTCAATGGGACAGATTATTTTCTTTCGCTCTTTATCGCATCAGACAAACAAATTCACATAATTTGTTTAAAAACACTAGGTGAAATCCACTAGATAGGTCTGAGACTCAAGAGTAACAATATAAGAATACGTTGTTAGTTGTAAACCACAGTAGGATAACTATTCAATACAAAACAACTGTTCTGTTCGTACAGGAAAATCTCAGCTAACTGATCTTCATCCACCACGCATTATTACTGATGGATGCTACGATTGTGGAGATGGTTTTTATGATCCCAAGACCAGAGTTGTTACTTCCTACACTGGCAGATTCCTCAGAAATGCAGGTGAGAGAGATAATTTCCTGTAATGTTGTAGCCCGGTGACACCAAAGACGATAGCTTGGAGATGTTTTTGCAGTCTTCATGTAAACTCTTCCTTCAAATTATAATCAACGCTTTGCTACTAAAAACTCTATAATTTCCTAAATGGAAATATTTTGTGAACTCTACTGACTGTAAGTGGAAGAAAGAGAACCACAATCCAGGCCTACAAGAACAGGGCAACAGAGCAAGGATAGAGTTGAAAGGTTAATTTCAGTTTTTGTTTGGTTGTTTATTTGCACATTCATCATCATCATCATCATCATCAGACATTTGAACCTTAGTGTAGACTCCTCATGTAAATGTGGCAATAATTGTTTTATATAGTTGAAAAGAAATGCCAAATCAGTCCCATACCTCAATAATATTCAAGTGTTTATAGCCTTATAATCAGCTAGATAAATACTGAGGGAGCAATTGTTCCTGCCTTGTCGGGCAAAATAGTAGCTATGTATAACTTTTCAACAACTCTACTTTTCTGAAAACAGGCCAGAAAAGTAGAGTTGGTTCAAAGTGTTTTCAAACATACTAAAGAGCTTGTGTTGAATTTACCTCAGGGAGGACGCTTTGTCTTTGCCTCTCTGAGAGCACACAGTGTGGCCATATGGGAAGGATTTTATAGCAATGAAACAATGGAGTAATGTTAAATGGATTATCCCTGGACTCTCTGATGGAAGATTATTGCTACAAGTCATCTGATAAGCATGCTTCTATAGGCTATTGCCGTCAATTCAAAACTTTTTTTCCTTTCGGTATTTGTCAAAAGTGGAAAATTCAAGACACATTTTTCCCCTGAGTGGATGCCCAGTTTTGGAACTCCTGATTTGAAGTGAATGCGGTCTGTCAGGTGTCCAGATAGGAATCCTCTGACATCCTCTGCTCGTCATGTCTCCTATGGTTTTACATCACAAGACACTGTTGTGAATTAGGCAGCAGGCTATGAATGCAGTTTCTAAATACATAGCTATGGGCTCACTAATGTTTGGTCCAGTTATTTGCTGCTCATCAAAGGTGCTTGGCCTTATTTAACATGTTGTATAGTACCATAAAAAGCTTAATCAAAGGTTCATCCATGGGGATGTAGTACATGGTTGTAGGAATCTTTGCTTTGGATTACAGAAATGCAGGAGGATTTCAAACCAGACGATATGTTGTTCCAAATGTGATTCTTGTGGTTTTTAACCTTACAAACGCAGAAATGTGTAAGAAATATAATTTCTGGCATTAGTTATGACTCACAAGATCCCTAAGTTAGACTTTTTTTGGGGGCAGAATATTTGTATTCAGATGTTCTATTTGCAACATAATACAAATTAGTTCCACAAGTACACAAATCTAATTTACATATGTGGAGAGACAGAAGGAAACAGAGGATTAGATCCACATCCTTGCCAGATGTCCTCAGCTTGTGTAAGAAGACAAAAATATGTTTTTCAATTCTTTCCTTGATGGGGGTTGTTCATCATCATTATAGCTCTGGTATTGATCAGTGGAGTGACGGAGAGAGAGAAAGAAAACACGATAAAAGATTTTTTCTGGAAGTTGAGATGAAGAAAGAAAAGGAACTGAACACTCTCCAACCATTCTCTGACTCTGTTTTGATTTAAATACATCTGCAATCAAACAAACAATTTAAAGGAGACGTATTATACTATCGTTCAGATTTATCCCTCTGCTTTAGGTTTCTGTTTGAACATTTCCACATTCTTTGATGTTCAAAAATAACATTATTTATCTCATACAATAGGTCTGAATGTACCTTTACTCTGTGTCTGAAACACTGTCTTTGATTGGTCAGTATTTTGGGGTTTTCCATAGCTGCACGCGTCATTGAAGCACGGGAATGACCATAACGGCACTGTAGCGGCACATTCTACCTATTTATTGTATAGTTTAGACATGAGAAATCTTAAGGAAATCCTGACGGCTTGCTTAATAATAATAATAATAATTTAGCAAAAAAAAACGTCATCTTGCGTAAGTCAAGTTATCTAAGAAACGTATTTAATAAAAAATAAAATAATAATAATACTAGGAGTTTAAAAATAAAAAAGGTTAAGAGCATAAAAGATTAAAAGGGGGAAAAAATGACAGTCAGTAAAATGCGGTGCGGAACAGGTGGGTCTTTTCTTAAAAACCAAGAGTGATGCAGAGGTCCTCAACCCACTGTGTGCAATTTTATGCATATTAGGCATTTAGATATTTTAAAAGGATTCATATAGCACTTACTGTACACTTATGGGAACTTTAGTAGAAGTGTGTCTGTTTATGTGCAATAGTATAGAGGGATGTATTGTATACTGAATGTGGCTTTATGCAACACACGTGGGCTGTCCCTTTGCTTTGTATACAAGACTTGAAAAGAATGCTCCTGTGTCCTGTACAGATTCATTTTTCAACCCTGAGAGGTGAAAGCACATTTGTCACAGTGGGTGTGAAGACAGAATTTATTGCCTCATGGCTTCCTCCCAGGATGAAGGCTGCGGGAATGATGGGACACAGGGAAGACCCACCCTCCCGGAGGGGACGTTTGCTGCAGCAAGGAAAGAGGAAGGAGCTCCCTGTGTAGCAGCTGGTGGATGTAGGACAAGGAAGAAATTAGCCAGTGAAGACGAAGATCATATCTAGAGTTGCAAAAATAAGGCGTATGGAATCGGTTGAAACTGCAGACTATTCAACTTCCCCCCCCTGATCTAAACGTCATTGCAAGGAGATATCAGGCTCAGCCAAACTCATTGGTCAAAACTGATCTATCACAAAGTCCTGCCCTCCTTAGTTACTGTTGCTTACTTGGATAAACAGTCCTTCTTGGCAAAGTGCCAGGGAGCAAAACAATAGGATTTTTTTGTAACTTTCCCCAAGAGGTTATGGATTATTTTTGGAGATGTCATCAAGGGGCTGCTATGCTGACTGCATGTATGTAGGAAGGGTTTATAACGAGAATACTGGTATGCCTTGTAGAATAATGAGAGAAATGGTGGGATGTGATGCACATGGCGGTATCGCACCCCATGATATCATTTTATCTTTAACTTAATGACAAACATTTTCCCTCATTATCACCTAAAACAATATTTCTGTGGTTCGTTCAAATAATGAACCCAGTGATTCTAAGTAGATTGTACGTAACAGAAATAAGTCACATGTGTCATTCAGATACAAAGTCCTGCAATACACAGGAGACGGAAAGGAAGGAATGTCTGTGTGTGTGTGACTGACTGTGCAGCAATGTGTATGTTAGTGTCTGTGTTGAGTGATTGTGGTGAAAAATGAATATAAAGGGCTGACATGTTTGAGTTATTTCCAAAGTTTCAGGGCGTCCAATATCTACTTGGACAAAGCATCAATTAGTTACTCAGTATTACACAAGAAAACATGTCAGTGGACTGGCATTATGGATAAGGCAGCAGCTAATCCACACATTTCAAAACACTGCTTGTTAAGCAACTATGATTGATTAGAATCATGATTTTATTTTTTTCAGATTTTTAAATATGACTCCACTTTGTACTACCTCAGTGCATCATAGATAGCATTTCAGCTTAAACAATGTCAACAGGGTTAAACACAGTCAAATAAATACTTTTAAACCTGAAACATACATCTAACTGCCACGTTTATTCAAGGAAAATTACAATTTTTGCAATCAACCATGACTAGAAAAACACTGAATCGTAAGAATTATGCAAACATTAGCTTCAAAGAAACCCAAACCTTTTAGCTGCTACATAAAAACAAACCAGGTAATCACCAAACAACGCAACAGGGATATTTTGGTCTGTCCTCCCCAAAAACTTCCAAAGAGAAATAATTGTACTTAATTTCTGATGGATATCGTTACAAGGTGGAACATACAGCATTTGCATTACTCAATGAAACTGTAATTACAAAGAATGAGAAAGGATACATAGGCCACATCTGCACAATCAAATCTCCACTGCTGACTGATTGAGCGTGTTATTACAAACAAACACACACACCATCAGTTGTGTATGTTCTCTCATGGCAACAGGTAGCAACAGGCAGCAACAGTCGGCAGCGGCGCAGGAGGCGGCAGCAGCTCCAGCAGAGGCCATGTGTTGCCATATTGTTTGTAGCACTTTCCTGTTTCTGGGATAACCGCTTCCCTTTGAGACTCCGCACTGAAAGAGTTCCAATCTGAAAACATTCCACAGCCAAGGAAAACACCTCTGGTGACCAATACGCGACCCCTCCCTTTGTCCCCGTCCAGCCGAGGTGTTTCACAGACAGATAAGATCGGCTGGGGCCCTTGGGAGTGGAACATATCCTCACACTGCCTTTCCTGAAACTCTCATTTTTCATACATCTTAGGGACGAAAATTCCCCATAAAATAGGATTCACATGCAAATCCTGTGAGCTGTGACGAATGGATTAATAATCTTAAAGATTGGTATCTCTCCTTCAAAGCTGGAAACATTAAAACCACACAGTTTTCTGTGATGTCATCATAACCAAAAAAGCAAAGGCCGCTCAGCTTGCAGTGAATTGGAGACAGATGCCTTAAACTTGTGCATTTGAATGTTTATTTGAGCTTTCACATTTAGGTAAGTTTGATTTTACTGTGGTGCCTCCAATTGGAAACCACAAAATGTGCACATATGACCCTTTAGGTCATTGTGAATGGACCAGGTTCAGAGTTCAACATCAGTGTTATACCTCTCCGTATCTGTGAACACTAAATCCAATGCTTTCATCTCTTATGAAATAAGCAGAAAGCAGGTTTTTGCTTTTGCTTATCATGCCAATGTGTCTGTCTTTGAATGTGTGTGGTTGTGTGTATGTGTGTCTGTGTGTGTTAATTCGTAGCCATTAGGCTGGAAGGAAACACTTTCCCCACTGAGTGTATTTTAAGGATTAAGATAAACAGACTTTAACAAGGTGCCATTATCGCTTCCGCACACACTCTCTCCTGTGCACATCGCAAAAGGCTGTCTATGCAGGTTGAAACAGTCAAGATGGATATGAAAAACAGTTAAATAAATAAGTGTGTTTGAGCTTCATTTCCTACAGACTCAAATACAAAAATGTTCGCTGAAGTTTACAGCAAAAATGTGTTTATTAGAGAAATGTATTTATTATTTCAGTTGTATCAGTCTAACTGGATATCCAAACACAAGAAATAGTGAAAAGGGTCATTAAAAAGGTTTATAAATTGTGTTGACTTACAAAGACTGGTAAATTACAAAAATGTCCTGCTGTCCTCAGATTGCAGGAAATTACGAGCCACCTGTGCCCTCATATAACCCAAGGTACCAATTACATTTGACTTAAATCCTGAGATAAACGCTGCTATACAATCTCAAGAGGGCAGAATTACAGCAAATATGAAAATGTCCCAATCTAATTATCATTAAGGCAGGTTGTGGTTTGTGGCAAATTGAGGTCAGTCTAAACGTAACGACGTGTTCAATAATTACCTTCTCCGCTCATGAATGCGTCACAAAGACTGTTTGCTTGGCAGCTGTCCGCGTGTCCGATATGTTCAATTGACCTCCGGATCGGAACAGGTATGAGAAAGAGAGAAAGAGGAGCGTTTTATACTTGAAGTGGCTGCTGGTGTTGACGCCTGGCAATTACGCACAATCAGTCCGAGAGCTGCAGACCTGCTCCCCCGTACAATGGAGCCCCGCGCGCAGTGGAACCTGGGGGTTAGGCCCGCGTGCTGCTCAAGTGCGTGCAGCTGCATGCGCTCCAGAGAAAGCTCACTTCCCCCGCAATTAGCTTCTCATTTCAGTTTTGACAATGCAAAACTGCTTTATTATCAGCTCCTCTGGCAGTCGTTTTGGTTTAAAAAAAGAAAGATCTGCGTCCATTTTTGGGGGTTATTATTTATCGTTGTCTGAAGTGGCTCTGAGAAGTTATTTTCTCCTAATTGTCAGGCTTATCTTGATTTACCCGAGACTTGAATGGCTCTTTACTGTTGCAGCCTCACACACAAAATGACCTGTGGTTAAATGAAGCAGGCTACTGCTTCTATAGATTTGATTTAAACGCTTTACCTTTACACCTCAATCTGCGTTTTTTCAAATGAAATCGTAGGTCAAACGTTTAAAAAAAAACAATTTAGCTGGTATGACTCCAGACCTTGTTTCCAATAGTTTTAACATAATCCTCCATTTGAAATGAAATCTTTCCAACAGATGACTCCGAGCATGAGTGGATTCTGCGGACTTGTCGGAAAGCTTGGGATGAGGTTGCCAGTGTTGATCCTGAAAAGTCTGTCGCTTACATTTCTGAAGAGATCAGAAACTTGATCTAATAACTAACATCTCATGTTTTGTTTTTTTTGTATCTTGTAATATAAATCTGACAAATAAAGTTTTTCTTTTTGTATTTATATTTATATGTTCTTGTGTTTATTTCGATTTTGTGTGATTTGGATCCCAAATCAACAGATTAGCAATATTCCTAATTATGGGTATTGCTAATGTGCGGGTCACGTTGACAAGGGACATTTAGCTTTAGCAAATATGTTGGGCTCTGAAGGCCATAAATCATCACCACAACTTCACAAGTTGAAAAAACATAAATAGACACACAATAATTAGACATCAAGTCTTCTAAGGCAGCAGTGCATTGCACAAAGAGAATATTTCCCATAATGCACCCTTCTTGAATTCATCGAAGATACACATTTACGAACAGCACATACACACATACACACTTGGATGTAAACAGCTATCCACACATTTCAAGCAGATACAAACCCCATGGAAAAAACATCCTGCATAAAGAACCTAGCAAAAATGTTGTGCCACATTTCCTTTGCTTTGTGCCACACAAGTTGTTTTGGGAAATAGAAGTGAATTATTGCTTTGTTAATTTACCCTTACAAATGATCCAAATCCACAAAGAAAATATCACATTCTATTTTATTGCATTTAAGTACACAAAACATTTATGTTGCACAGTCTATCAAATAAACTTTTTGTTTGATTTCATTTCTTGTTTTTTAACAAAAAACAAACGATTTCAGAGGGAAAAGTGCTTTACAGGGATTTACCATCTCAATAAATACAAGGACATTGAGGTCTTGTAGGATCCTGTTCTTCACACAATGGCCATGGCACTAAATACAGATGCACACTCTTTACCCCTGCCAACACACATTCTCTCTCTCACTCTCACACACACACTCTCTCTCACACACACACACACACACACACACACACACACACACACACACACACACACACACACACACACACACACACACACACACACACACACACACACACACACACACACACACACACACACACAACCCCAGTCTGTTTCATATTTTCAATATTGTACCAAAACACCAACACTTCCCTCTTTGTGCGAAAGACACACACACACAGAGAAAATATAAATTAGTGACAATACACATGTTTGGAAATATGAAAATATGTAACTTGTAACAGAATTTGTAACAATGTGTAGCTCATCTCAGACTTCCATTTGTTTCCCTTTTAGTTTAAAGAAATTAAGCAGGATTGTTGTGACCTAAATTCTGTTAGCTTCTAATGTTACAGCCATAATTTAAAAACATGCAAGCCTAAAATGTGTGCTTTGTGGTTTACGTCCAAATTCAAACAGTCAAGATGCAACAATTTCCACCAATTGGAGAATTTTGATCTTCCTAATTTGCTCGGCGTAATCAAGACGTAGAGATGAGTTACAGGCTTAAATTGAATTAGCTGGTTCAACTCTGCACAGTTTCTTTAAATTATGGAAAAGATAAGGCACACTATGTCAAAAATGTAACTAATTTCATTGGAAAATTGACCAAAAATGTATCGTAGACAGTTTGAGATGTCATTATGTCCCTTCCTGAAGAATATATTTCAACAGTCAACTTTATTTCTTTACATTTAGTTTTCCTTCATGTTTGCTTGGAGAGAAAAGAGTTAGCAGTCTTACCTCAAGTGTGGTCTACTGAGTGTTGGGTCTTTAGGACACAATGACAGTTCCCCTCAAGTTTCCCCTCTTTGTTAATCTTCAGTATCTGACAGCACTCAAGAAGCTCCTCTGTCAGTTTCATCCCTTTTTAAAAAAGGATGGGTGGGTAGAGTGGAGGAAATGCTGTACATTTGAAGCAAAATGGGTCCTTAAGGTGGTGTAAAATACCGTCACTGAGTTCCTGCTAATGATAAATGCTTCTGAGGCTGTGAGTGGGATATTCCTGTCCTCAGAAATAAAAACCCACAATGATGGATGTATCTTGAGTTTTTCCCCCTTCTTTCTTTTCTATCCATATGTCCGAGTGGGCAGGGCTCCTGAAAGATATGTCTTTTCTCCAAACTGATGACTGCATGACCCCCCGGTCAGGTCTGCAGACGTCAAGGATTCGGATCCGGAGGTTTAGGGGTCATAAGGGTCATAGTGGTGGAGCACTAGCGGCTGAGGGGGAGCTGGGGCAGCGACATAGCCTGATGAGGGAGACTCTGAGAAGTCAGCATTGAGAAGGGATGACCTGAAGAGCACACAAAAATAGGATTTAGGTGAAAATAATAATCATTAGCTTAAAAGCTAACTAAAAAAACGAAAAAGGTTAAAAGGTGTATGTGCCTGTTTACTGCATTGAAGTAAACTGTGACTCACTGTCGATATACCCGTGAAGGGCCACCATGCGCGCCCGCTCAGGACTGCCGAAGGGGGAGTAATGCAGCTCATCGGGCAAGGACGAGGGTATCCTGGACTGGAGATGACCTGGTGGAACCCCACTGTGTTGGGGCGTGTGCTTTTTGTGTCTTGCTCTGCAGTTTTGAAACCACACCTATGAAGACGCAATGTAACCAGACATCATGTGGCTTTATTCTTAATATCAAACACGTTGATTTATTTCAAAAGCAGGTTTCCAAGAATCATAAATGACAGACAAAACATTGAAAATACTTAATTTAGTATGAATGAGCATACCTGAATATAACACTTTCATATATAAACTTAATTTGATATTTTCCTATTTTTCTTCATCATATGGCTGAATTAAGTATAGGTGTTTTAATGTTTCAAAAATATGCTATTTCACTTAACTGTGCCAGAGCATATATGGATTCATTAGTTAGTAGAAGAAAGTGTATCTCTGTGTACTGACCTGTATCACTCTCCTGCTGAGGCCTGTCATGTCGGCTAATTTCTGTAACGTCTGGGCGTCTGGATTGTTGTCCTGGGCAAATTGAGCCTGCATTATCTGCATATTGAGGCAAAACATGAAATGTATTTAATTTGCTGGAATCCAATCATTATACATTGGAATTTTGGTCAAATAAAGTCAAGAGTGCTGCATAATCGCAAAATAAGTGTGTGTCTGACCTGTAACTGTTCTGCAGTGAACGATGTCCGTGCCCTTTTGGCCGGTTTGGGCTGACTGTCTTGTTCTGTTGGAACTGCTCCTTCTAATGTGATACCATTGCCTGAAAAACACAACAACAGAAATATGACATGACAGACACACGTGTTGAATAACAGTTTGAAAATTACCATGATTGTCCCAGGAGACCCATTTGAACAAGAGGACTTGGACACTAAATCATATCTGGACTTATTCCTCAGTTGGGAGCCAACATTGAGGTTTCTGAGCTCTTGTAACATGACCACTGAGAAATTAGTAAGAAGCAGGCCAGACATATTAAATCATCAACGATATAATAAATAATAAATTGTAAAAAAGGTGAATCATACAGTCATTATTTTACTCATAAATTCAGCAGACCTCAGTTTTGGGAGCAAACATCTGGGAAGCCACAGAGAAGCATTATAGACTCACCACTCTCAGCCGCTCGTTTGAGGTTCTCCACCATGGTGTCGTAGTGGATCCTACACAGGACCTTATCCTCCACCAAGCCAAACTCCTCTCCCGTAGACAACTGCCTCTTGCAGGAGTAGCACGCAAAACATGCCAAGTGGTATGCGTTTCCCCTTGCACGGCGCACCCAGTCGCTGGCGTATATCTGCCTCCCACAGCGAGCACACTTAGTACCAAACCTACTGTGAGGGACAGAAAAAGAGAGCAGAAGTAGAGGAGGAGAGACAGAATGAGGAATTAGTGCTTTGTTGACGGGGCAAAAGCAACATTTGGGTACAGAAAACTGCAGTGGGAAAATATTTTTAAAACATCATATCGAAGCCAATACCAGATAGCACACACATTGTTAAACACACCAAATTAATCATGCACAGATGTCCTTTTATTTCAAAATATGTTGAGAGCGTTGAAGTTGAAAATAAATGTTTTTAAACTCAGAGTTTTGGCAGAACTCAAAGGGTTTAAGGAAGAAACCTTGGAAAAGGATGTGGCCTTCTGAAAAAAAACTCCTGACTGCGGCTGCAAGCTGAGCCTTGAATGCAAACAAACCAACACCTGCAATTTCCTGGCTGATGCATGAAGACCCTGACATGTACTCATGCGCACACACAAACACACACAAGGGAACAAACCAGGGTGGTTTTACACACAGCGGAAGATGAAGAAAGACTTGGATGACATCACTCTAGATCGCCCCGCTGTAACTGATAGCAACAGTGAGGTCAGGCGGCATATAAACCTTAACCACCTGACTTACTGTTCTGAATGGGTGGGTGGATGAAAGATAAATGGACAGAAAATGATGGAACGAGAGAGGCTAGGCAGGGAACGGGTCAGCAGACATACATTTGTTAAGTCAGCAGATTCTTAAAGACAATCCTTGATGAAACAACTACGCTCTTTTCATTGAAAAATCAAAATGCATAGATGCGATTGAGGACTGAATGAGCCTAAGCAACGAGTGAAATGTAAAGATTTTTAGTGATTTAAGTAACATAATATTCACATTATTTCAGACAGAAAAAAGTGTGCATTAGTCCCTCTCACACTATTATTTGACTATCCTAACCTCTCTGTTGTCCCAATCCCATTTCATCTAAGTTAATTTCTTGCAAACACATCACAAAAAGAGTTAAGAATGTGTTGACAGCGACTGTTTTTAGAGGCAGATTTATACACAATTGGGTTTTACTGAATATTTAGCAGGACTGTGGTACACTACAGTGCCACTGTTGAGCATTTCATGACACTTAGTGAAATGGTGTGGCGCATTAATGTGTTTCTGTTATAGTTTTAGTGCAACAATGGACATCTGTGGCAGAGAAGAATCTGATATATCATCAGACATAGACTATGATTACATAGTCAGAGACATATAGACTTTGGTTTGGACTTGTAAGGAGATTTGATGATAATACAAAAATGTATGGAATATAACCAGCCTTCTCCTTAAACTGAAATAAGGCTTACTGAGCAGCTGGTACTGTGGGGTATCCAAAAAAAAACCCCACTCCACTCTAAGACAAATGAAATACTATACAGATTTTCCTGTTTTACACCAGAATGAAAAGACATTAAGCTGCTCATTTAAAGAGCACATTGTGGGTCTAATGGGTATAAAACGCTTCATGTTTGAGATGGTTATAGTGAGGTTAGGAGGCATTGTTAGGGTCAGCAGCTGCCAATTCTGGTGAAGGAGGCAGGATTTCTTAAGCAGCCTGACAGAAAGTGCTGCCCCAAGGGTAAAACTGGGAGCAAAAACCATAGTGGCCAACTGGCTTTAGCTCAAATTAGAAGCATTTCCATATTTGTGGGATTGTTCTGTAAAAGAGGCATTGACATAAATATAAAGAGCTGATGCCAGACTCAACATTTTAACTTACAAACTTAGCTATTTCTTCTTTGCGCTGCCTCTTTACAGCAAAATAGAAAGAGTCGAGATAAAGAGGAAACTCATACAAGCCCAACATGAGACAAATTCAGAGAGCTGTCAATCGTGGATAGGTATGAAGGAGCTAGTGAGGGCAGGATGAAAAGAATAGACATGGAGAGAGGAAGTAAGTGGCTGAGGGAAATAGCAAAGTAAAGAGCGTCAATGGTGGAGAGAGAGCAGGGGGACGGAGAGCAGGAGGGTTTGCCAAGTGAGTGGGTTTGGCAGCGTATCAGTGCACTCAAGTCCACTCTATCTGGGATGAAAGCATACTATAACCCTGACATCTCAAAAACTCGTACCCCTCATCATGTACATGAGCTTGTTGGCCAGAAGTTTCATTTTTTCTGCATGTAGTATGGTACCGAATATGTAAAGGTCATCATTAAACGCTACCTGTTTGAGGATCTGCCTCTTATCCGTTTCATTTTGCATCTGTCTACCTTCCTGGTTTTTATTATCACTGTTAAGCAATGCTTTAATGTCTAAATACAAAAAAGTATTTGCAATACCAGGCCTGGCACTCCTCATAACAAGTAATTCATTTCAGCATTAAAAACAGTAAGTCTTTGCGGTGACCTTGAAATAAAATTAGCTAGCTCACCACTTACAGGGAGCTTAAATTGTCACAGATATGTGCAACTTAACCAAAAAACCCTCTTATAACCCAATAAAGCCATTCCGGAGACAAATCGTCTCCATGGCTTACTGCACTGTGAGTGCGTATCATTTCAGATTGTTATGGAGAATTCGTGGCCGCTTTACAGTAAAAGAGGAAAACATTGGGGAACATTGCATCTAATCTAGCATGACAGCTTGTCAGTTTCATGCTCCGAGACAGAACCCAGAAAAGCTGCAAATCATCCCTTGTTTTAACCCCCTCCTCCTCCTCCCTCTCCATCTTCTCCCACTACTCCATCTCTTTTTTTTGTATCAAGTTTTGTATTTGCACCAAAAACCTGGTGTTTATTTTGGAATGATGTCAATCCCCATGGCCCCCCAGTATCACAAGAGGGAAAATCCTACACTGCAAAACTCCCTATCCCCTCAGACTTCTCCTATTTGCTCCCATTCTTTGGACTAATCTATACTTTTCTTTAACAGTAATTCACCTGCTGTTGAAAGAGAGGCTTGAGGAGGTACACGTTTTTCGGATTATTTCTGATGTGCTATGAGAATACTCTAATCTCTATTAGATTAGTCCTGAGAGAGTTCTTGCTTGAATGTGCTGTTTCACGATGTAAGGTTTCGTGGTAGGCCTTTGCATGAAAAACTAAGAATGGTAAGTGATTTCAATACTTCATTGACAATTAAGAATTAGACAGATTCAATATGTTATCCGGCTTGAACGTATTAACCCTGCAACAGAGAAACCTTGACATTGTTTAACACTCTATTCTTCGACACTGCAGTCACTGTGAACACACGCAGTATTCTTTGTAATCTGTTTCACAAAAGAAGAATTTAGTTCGTTACTGTACAAGAGCAGTCTTTATTTAACCGTGTACCATTGTGTGGCAGATGTTTAATTATAATTTAAATTAATTCAGTTCTTAGAAAAACTAATATCCCTTGCTTTGTACTGGTTACTCGCTTTTGTTGCTATGGAGATGTAATCAGCTAACTAAAGGTGGGATGATGAATAATAATTATTACAATACACACTCACACATAAAGAGTCACATGTACAAGTGCACCCAGAAAGTTCCCTAAATACGTGGACTCTGGTTACACTGTCAGTATCCCAGGGTGCCCCTGATTAGTGCTCCAATGCAACTTCCTGTGTGGCCTGCAGCACACGGACGAGGATGATGTTACTACGGAGCGAGGCGAGGGAGGGGGGCAGCTCAGGGAGGCGAGGGCGGTCAAAGAGGCTGATAAAGAAAATGGTGTGTAGTTGTGTGTGTGCGTGAGGGAGCCCCTGAGGCCTGCCATGGGTTTGAGAGACGAAACGTGGGCTCTGTCCTGCATCCCCTAACCCGACATATACACACCACCTACCTACCCCCTCCTCACACACACACACACACACATACATGGAGGGAACCCCACTCTGATTTCCTGCTATTACGCCCCATTAAAGGAGCTGTCAGTCCAAAGCCAGATGAGAGGCTGACACAGATGAGGGAATATCTCCAGAGGTTTGAACCCAGCCCAGAGGATCTGGGCCCGTGGTCGTGTTTAGCCTAGTTTAAATCTGGCCTAAATCCAGATTAAAGTTTATATTTTCAGGGGTAACTTTGGTGCAGGGTTTCTACGTGATCGTCACAATATTGATATGAAAACAGTTTTACCCGTAGGATATCTTGACCATCAAATTAAATATTATTACCTTTTCATTTTAAGAGTCACTCTACACAGCAGAGAGTGTGTAGTTATTCCATTGATATGAATGAAAATGTGTTGAATGCTGGGATTCGGTTATGACCAAGCTATTGACTATAGAAACTAACAAATACAAAAAAAATCTAGATTTACACCTTGTGAAGAGAGTTCCACATTTTTTATGTATAAAATGTCTACAGTATGCATAAAATAGTGCAGTCTTTATTATTTATTCAAAAAAGAAAAATGAATGACCTTACAGAGAGCAGTAAATCCTGGAAGTTATCATATGTAAAAGATTCTGGTTGCTAACCCTAACACTACAGTAACGGCTGAAATCCCAAAGGTTATGACACTATGACCGTCACTGCATGAGTTTGAATGTGAAGCTGTTTGGGTTTAGGTTTGCATTTTTTTTTTTATTCAAAAGCAAAACAGACCCATAATTTAAACTGTTGCAGGAAACTATCCATACCCATTCTTTCAAAATTGATATGAATAGGATAATAGGATATATGTATGCAATCATTTGGAAATTCATAGTGAAACTTTTAAAAACTGGTGTAGACACATTTACCGCTTCTATATTTAGACACATGTTTCAATCGCAATGATTGTATTTCATATAATTACAGGGTACAATTTATCTGATGAGTAGACAACATGAAACCCGGTGACAGCCTCATCTACAGCACTGATTACCATTTTCTAATGCCCTGACATATTTTAAATACTAGATCAGAGTCCACAACGCAGTTTCGAGGGCGACTGGGGTGCAGGAGCATTTAAATGGAGACGGGTCAGGTCAAATATTATGATGTGGCCGAGCAAACACAAAAATCTCCATTTCATGAAGGAATTAGCAAAATGAGTGGCAGCTGCTGGACATGCATAAATAAACACTGATCTCAATGTGTGTTTACCTGTGTGTAAAGTGTGTCTTAAGAGTTATCAAAGCAGGCAATGTGTACAGTGCATTCTCGCTAACACATAAACGTTCCAACTTCATGTTTGCATTTTTAGTTTTGTACACATATCTGTTAGAGTGTGTGTGTTTTTAGTTTGGAGAGGAGTCACATTCAGAACAGAAACATGCTGACCAGGCACTCGGGGCGGTCTAATTGCTGATCTGGAGGCCTGAGGGTCTGGGATGGAGGACAACTAATTGCTGGTGATTATAAACCTCAGAGCGGTGGCTTGGTGTCATGTTTCGATCAGACATACACCAAAGCTCTCACTGCTCCAAGCAGGCACACATGTGTGAACACACATGAACAATGCATGTGTGCCCATACAACATATCCACCAGCTTCAGGCTATAGAACAGAAATTCACTATATTGCTGTTTATGGTCTGAACCACATTTGACCTCAGATACCAACACTGACAGCTTTACACAGGCACAAATGAAATCCACACACTTGGATAAAACAAGTTAATAAAAAAATGGATCATTAAAAACATCAGACTTATTCCTACAACAAAAAAAGGCAGCAGGCTATGTTTTGATTGGGTCAAGAACCCATTGCATTAGACCCTCGGTCTGTCTGACTGTCTTGTTTTGTTATAATATATTTTAATATTGCATGGCAAGGTTTTTTTTAAATAGCAAAATCTATAGTTTATGATACGAAGAATACGAAAAATCTGTAAAATAATTAATAATGTAGCTTAAAAAAGAGAATGTATTTTGTTGATGTGGTTTAGTTTTGTGTTGCTGTTCGGATCTTTATTATTATTCTTATTATTATTATTATGGTTATTATTATTATTATTATTATTATTAATATTATTATTAATATTATTATTATTAGTAGTAGTATTATGATCATCATAATACAGTTTAATTTGATGATAATTGGTCATGAGTGTACAGTAGAAATAAAAAGGAGCCCCTCTGTTGTATATTTCCATTCCACATAACGGTTTGTGTGCCAAATAAGAGATACTAAACACACAACCCAAAGTACATTTCCGGCGGTTTACGCTATTTTAATGTACCCCATAGAGGTGATGAAACAGCTGTTAACGTTCTGCTAGCTTAAAGACTCCGGTAACTCATGCGCACATGCTGCTGGATATTTGAATTTATTTAGCGCCAGAAGATTAGAAAATAGTGTGGCATTTAAAGGGTTAATGGTGAGACTTTGGAATGGTCCGATAAAAACACGTGATAAAAAATAATTAACAATATTAAAATGTGATCTGAGCCGTATACGCCTAGAAGTTGATGAAACGTTAACAAAAAAAACAAAAAACACCCTCATCAAAAACACATCCTAGGCCTTTATGAAAACTGAAAAAAACTCCCTCTATCGCGCAGACATTTCCAAACGTTTATTGTAAGGCCAGATATATTTTCTTTTTGTAGCTGCTGGAAAGGTTTTGTTTTGGATAGCCAAAACAAAAATGGTAGATCTTTCAGCTACACTTTTATTTTGTTACACACTTTGAGACGTTTTTCAAAAGGTCTTTCAAGAACACATGAGGCAACCCGCATCTATCTCAACGGAAGAGTGTGAGTGTGTGTGAGAGAGAAAGAAAGGTTGGGGGGATGCTATGTTGGCAGAGTAGAGTAGACGTGGTATTTTGAAAACACGGTCATAAACTTACCCTACCTGAAATAATCCATTTTACAGAAGATCTCTTTGTTTTTGATGTAGCAGCTGCTGTGCTGACGTAGCGACGTCCTGCAGACAGAACACTCCAGACAGCGCACGTGCCAGATCAGGTTGTTCACCTGCAGAGAGACAACGTGCATGTCAAACACACACTGTCGATGGATCCCTGCATTAAGGATGCATATGGCTATAGTGCTGAGTTATTAATTCGTCATATACGACACAATAAAATCATCAAAACTGCATAATATGTCTAATTATGCAAATACTTAGTCAAGATGTTATTTCCTTGTCACAAAAGTTGTATCATAAAGTGATGCACAATAATGACTTTAGTGATGGCACATTATATTAAATATTAAATCTAAATATCTTTTAGATCATATTTTACTTTCTCGTGTTTTCTGATATAGCAACACAGTATTGTTTTGGTGTTTTGCTTAAAAATGTGCATGTTAAAGGGCAGTATTTCGTATTCCTAAAACACTGGCTAATATATTCTGCTGAAATGCAATCTTTCAAACGATTTCAAACATCGAACTCAAACATGCTTCTTAGGCCCAAGTTAAAATGTTCTGGCACTGGGTGTAATATTTTCGTTGATGAGCAATTATGAACTCCTTTTAGCAAAATTAAGAAAAAATAATACTTGCCAGGCGTTTAAAACAAGGGAACAATTAGTAAATGACGGCTGACAAATGAATGAAATAATTTTTTTAAGGTTTACAAATTGCGAAGTAATTTATATGTCAGAACAGCTGCCTTTTAATATATCTGAAAATATTATGATCTAAAATGAGTCCAATTATTTTGACAAGACAGATCATAAAGGCTGTCCGACAATACGATGTTAGAACAATTCTAAATGCAATAATTTTAATTTTATAATTTACATGTTTTATATTATATTTTAATTTTTAATGTCATCTAAAAAAACATAAGTTTGTCAGCGTTTAAACAAAATATGTATTTACATACGTTTAATTAAGGCATCGTTCGATTTATAATGGCACATGCATGAGATTGGACAAGATAAAGAGCGCTAATGTTTTTTGAAGAATGCTGATCGAATTGTGTTTTAATATACTATATGAAATATAAAATGAGTATATCCCATACTTATTCAAAATAGTTTGCAAAAAGATTTTTAATATGTGTGTTTTTCAGTTAGGCTAGTCCTAATACATTTACTGCGATTATTATGGATGATGTCCTAATAGGCCTGGACTTCACAACAACAGAAGTTATCTCACACTTCCTGACAAACACACCCATTTGTGCGAGAGTGAGGAATGTTTTGGTTAGAAGCACGCGGGCGCACGCGACTACAGACAGGGCTCCAGGAAAAAAAATCAAAACATCCCTGTTGAATCTGCTCCAACCCCGTGTGTCGCTTATTTATGAAAAATGTTTTTAAAAAAAGCAGTTCAATTTGGATTTTATATTTAAACGTGTAGACGTGTGTATTTAATATTTTCCTTCCTTTCCCTAAAAAATATTACGCTAAGAAATGAGGCCATATGGGGGACACGTTTCAGTGTTTTTTTGTCTGTTTTTTTTTTTTTTGGGGGGGGGGGGGGGGGGGCTATTTGCATCTGTACCTACGCTTTACATTATGTAAATATTATTCTTCAAATAATAAAGTAAGAACGCCTAAAGTTGTACTGGCCTTCTGTTCATTCCAGTAGATCAGTGTACAAATACAGCAGGCCTGTGCATAACAGGATGCGTATCGACCAAATGTTTGTTAATGCAATCGTAATACATCCAATGCTCACCAAATAAACAAGACGACCCTATATAGAATATATTTTTTGGTTGTGATAATAGAGGCAGTGTCAGGCTGTTTAAATCCAAGAGTTAAGGTCAGCCTCTCACCTTCAGCAAGTATCTGTCCAGGATCTCCTGACCGCAGCTGGCGCAAACGTTCTTCCCGTTGGACGGCACCGAGCTGACGGTGGAGATCGGCGAGCACACGGAGGGGGTGGACGGGCTGCTGGGTGAGGAGCGAGTGTCCTCCGGCTCCATGTTGGACCGCTGGGACTCTCCGTCCGAGTGAGACTGCAAGAGGGCATCAGCACAGCTCAATAACACACACACAGTCATTCCCACACGCTGTTTGCAGAAGCCAGTGTCAAAATGTAGTCGATACCAATGCGCGTGTATTAGAAATGTAAAATACAATAAATCCTATCATCAACGTGAAGCGGATGCACCCAGACCAAGGTGTCACCAATGTGCAATAAGCGCACTAACTGACATTGTAAAGCATTAATAGGCAATAAAGCTCTTACCATTGGCGCGTGGTTAGAGTCCACACTGCAGCGCGAGGCTCCCGGTGTACTCTGATGCTCGGTGGAGATCACCTATAAGACAACGTTCAGTAAAAGGGAAGTCTTCATCACTTTAACGGTCTCATCCTCAACTGGGAAATCATCGGGAGACATTTGCACACAGCTCTTCAGGGCTAGTCCTATATAAAGTGGTCCTAACAATAAACCCCGGTTAAAATTGTTAAAGGGGTCCCCGCAACAAAAGGCACATTTTAATGAAGCTATTCAATTTGGATTGATTTTTCCCTGCCCTTAACCCGTGCCTCTCAGAATAATAGTATTTTCTTCGCAATCCAGGACACGAAGAGTGGAGGGGGAAAAAACTACCTGTAATTACAAATAGCTTGAAACGCTGTGGATAAGAGGGACCCGGAGTGTCAATTTCAACTGTCAATCAGAGAAAGGCAACGGGTCACCCAAAGAATTGCAAATTTGATTTTTAATGGCTGTAATTAAAATCCAATTCTTCTCAGGCGAATTGGCACCGCTCGAGAGGCTCGCGGACCGCAAATCACGCTATTCATAACAGAGAGGCGCGTGCCTCTTCACAGCGGCTGGCGCGTGCAGCTGATCTCAGTATGCAAGCAGTGATTCTTATGACATCACAGAGAGACAAAACAAAACTAACGCACAATGCTGCGGGCTGCAAATAAACTGCATGCATTTGCAACAACAGATAAATTCATTGAGCGATCAGGAAATATGGTGAAACTGTTTGGTGAACCAAAGATATTTCACATTGAGGATACACCAATCGCTATTTTTAAGTCAGCCAATAAAAAGCAGATTTAATCTAAATCTAACAGAAGGCCAATACTGCACTAAGGGGGTATCGATGAAGCTTTTACGCACACAGTTGGAGTTCAGCCTCGGTGTTAGTACCTGCTTCTTGGGAATTCCTTCGGACAAAATCTTGTTTCCCTCTGAAAGAGGGGACAAAAGTTCATTTTTCCAGTACATGAACCCCTGCAGTCTCACAGCGTACAATGTCTCCAAATTCGGCGCGTGGAATCACTAGAAGGCTCGGCGATGGGCGTCAAAACTTGAACCATCCGTACGTTCGGCTGTAATGGGAGCACAGTTTAGTTTTTAACGCGATATGCTGTCTCTGTGCGCGACGATCTGCCGCTGTCACACACTACTGAAGTTATGAAGCTTTGCAGAGGCGAGGACTTGTTGGTGCTCCTCCGAGAGCCTTATTTAGAACAGAAATCGTTCTTTCTTTCCCCTTTTCCCACTCTCTCCACTTTTGAGAAGGAGTCTGACTACAGGAAGTGAATGAAATGAAGGGGCTGGCAGCTTTTACTCCAAGGCTTCATCGGTGCAGGGAGGCTGCAGGGCTGCAAAGTCGACGGCAGCGCAGAGAACCAGAGTGTAGTGAAAGTTTGTGCCGCGCTCTGGCCTGCCTTAAGAAGGGGGAGGGAGAGAAAGAGTTTCATATGCGTGAGAAGGGTGGACACACTTTGGAGCAGTTATGACAGAAACTTACTCAAACTCTGCTGTCGAATGTGTGATATCTCAGACATGTATAGCTGCTGCCAGAGGGAAAAATGTAAATTATAGTTATTCATATAATTGCCATTTACTTGCTACTGGACATATACAACTAGAGCTGACTGTATAGGCTGTAACGCAATAATTAACCAGGATACAGACCTTTTTATACACATCGTGTCCATATATATATATATTCCGTCATATATGAAAAATACAAGGCTAAAAATCCTAATACATTTACTCAAATCCCTTGGTGCAGAAATACTCGTTATTTAATTAAATAAAATGGTGTATTTATGGTCCTCGCTTCCATGAATTCAATGCTTATTATCATGATGTAAGGCTTCATTTTTATATATATTAAAACATTTTTCGTTATAACAGTCTCAAATATTCAAATTGTGTACCATTATCGTAGTCAACAATAATTAGCATGGCACAAAAACGAAAGAACTAAAACATTATGGCCTACAATTTACGGTTTTCATTTGAATACATAGTTTTATTCTAACACAATTGTTTCAGGCTATATTATGGGCAGAAAAAGAAACCGCTTTATTATTTTTTTTAATAATGTGAGATAGGAGCTGAGGCTGATAAAACTAAAACTCACGGAGTGTTTTAATGAAGGGCAGCCTGATGATTACAGGATACGTGTGATCAGCCCACACACAGCTTTACGTCGACGCGTCAATCAGGCTATCCACAAGGATCCAACAATTATCTGTAAATCTATAATGCAGAAATTATCCCATCAAAATAAACCACGCCAAAAACAATTATGAAACGTCTTCATCATTCCTGAGGAGAAATTGATTTTAAATATGTAATCAATTGAAATTATAATTGAACGAATATGCCTTTTATTGAAAACAGATAAAAGCACACCATACAAAGAAAATAGTTGATCAGAAATATTCTGCAGGTTGATTTTATGACAAAGGAAAGGAAAGGCTGACAGATGTCAAGCGGTAGGATTTGATTTCTACGCTGTGCATGAAATGATGCTCTCTTATCTTAACTTGCACAATTAATCGGCCGATTTCCATCCCTCTTGCAATGTTGTTTCTCCCTAAATGTGAAAAAGTTTTAATCTGCAAAAAGGTTTTGGTCTGCAAATTCTTTCTTCTCTCAAACTTAATTATTCTATATTTCGCCAACATATTGTGTACCCTTTTTTTTGCCATTTTTTCCACCTTAAGGGGAATTTTCACACATGATGGAAAACACAACTCGGATCACATCAAACATATGCTCCATGAAAACACAGAAATCAATAACAAACGTTACATCTTAAAAAAAAAATAATAAAACGGCACATCTTGATAGAGTGGCCACAAATGGACAAACAGTCAATATCCATCAGGTTTGTGGAAATCAGGGACTCGAACTATAATGAACTCCATAATAATCAGGATGACCGGTTATTACAGAAAAGATTGGTAAACTCGTCAGTACTGGAAATCCTGTTCATCTCTGCAATTCTTTTTACATTTTTGTCATAGTCCTGAACAGCATTTTTAAAACCATGCTGGATAAATGGTTTTCAATTGTAGTAAACAAAATGTTCTCATTAATGAGATGCAGATGTTGTTTCCGCAAATTCCTTACAAAAGCCACTTGACTATTTCAGCAAAAGCATGTGGGCCGAGAGCATTGTAATGTTATTGACTCAACACTAAAATGGCATAACACAATAGGCTGCAGATATTATATTTATTAGGCTTTAATAGGAATAGTAAAGGGAACTTCCAACAAAATCTACAGAAAAGAAAAGAAGTCAGTAAAAAAGAGTTTGAATACAGTCTTACAAAAATTGAATTCAAGATAAAAAAGCAAACTATTAAGAAAAGAGCAATGTCACACAAAATACTGCAACACACAGGAAGTGTTGCCAAGTGGCTTACTATTCAAACTCCAAGGATACAAACCTGTTATAAATATTTGCATGTCTTCCTCTTCATTGAAGTCGTGATTAAAGTAAATTGTATTCCATCTTTAAATAATCTACCTGAAAGTAAAAACATGTCAAAAACAATAACAGAATCAGCATTTAGACTCTTTTATAACAATATCGCTTTTCTTTTCTGGCAGCTCTGCGTCAAATCTGCTGATTCAACTGCATCAAATCTCTGCAAAAGCGAGAAAGCAGAAGTAAAGCATCCAACCTGCTCAGCTGTCAGGTATGGGGCATATGTTAAGAGTAAATAATAACTGTAAAACAACTGAAAACACTTTTGGTACTTGTCCGTGATTGCTGCGATTACTCTCAAAGAGTCTTGGTGCTCAAAGTATTTTCAAACCCTTTTATAGGCTGTGTGTAGTCTTTATGGTATCTGGTGTAGACTCAGTTTGTGTGTAGATGGGGGCTGAAGTATGTAGGTGGGGGGGGATCTCCAAAATGAGTGGGATGGGTCATCTCCTAAACCTGCGGAAGGGCCTGCTCTGGTTGTTGTGGTGTGATTTAGAGTAGGGCTCCCAGCGTTTCCTCTCTGGCGGTTTGTTGTAAACGTAGGCCGACGGACCCGAGTAGTCATCCTCCGGATTCTCGTCCATCATCTGGAGCTTGGCCTCGATGGCGCGGATCTTAGCACTCGTACTAGAGGTAAAACACAAAAATGGAAAAAGAGGAGAGAGAGGAGATGTTAGCTGCGAAGCTAAGGGGGGAAAATACCACAGCTGGAGCTGAGGGCCGGACTGAGTGATGGACACATCTTGGCTCTCGGCTGAGGGGAAAACGAGAGGAGGTATTAGCACTCCTAGGAGTGGGAGGGACAGATGCAGGGGGGGGGAAAGGGGGGCACTAGTGAGAGATTACCAGTTGTGCTGCTAAGAGATAGAGGAAAACTTGTATTTCAACAGTGGAACAGAATTTGGAGGAGCAATAGAGAAAAATTATAGAGCAAGGGAAAAGAAGAGGGACTGAGGGAATGAGTGTAAATAAAAAGAAGGAGAGATAGAGTCTAGAGGCAGGCATCAGGGGAAAAGGGGGGGGGGGGGGGGGGGGAGTGTTTATATTTCCTCTCTTGCACTGTGAGGAGAGAGGGATTTTGAAGTTTACAATAGAAGTGATGTGTGGAGACTTTTTAAAGGACTATCCTTATAGCTGATAGCTTTGTACACATATGGGATTGTCTCAGTAGAGTTGATACTATAAGCACGAGAGGCCCGTAACCGACTTCAATGCTTCATTTGACTTGCAGACTGAACCCAAGTGTTGGTCCTGTTTTGCTCAGATGAACTCAACTTGAACCACCATTTGTGTTGAAAGCAATAAGTTCTCCAATAAGGAGATCAATAAGCGAAAAGGGATCAGTCCTGTTTTGATGGCTTTTGATTGGAAAAGATAGAAAACTGCGATTCAGTTTACTCAGTGTTGACATACTAAAAAATGGTAAAAACATCAGAATAGCAACTGGGAAGAAGTGTGTTAAGTGTAGTTTGTACCAACCTGAGGTGGTTGGCACCTACGGGTCCATCCTCTGCCGCTCCACTGCTTGATGGTTCCAGGCTCGGAGGCATGGTCTTGTCATTACGGAAACCTTCAAACCTCTGTTGACAAAACAAAATGTCCCACACAAACAGTGATGGAAACATGGAAGGACGGACAGATGGAGAGAGACAAAGGGGTAAAATAAGAGAAGACCATTATGCAGCGAGACAGAGACGCATGGATAGTCGCAGCTGAACACAAACACATTAAGTTACTGCATTACAAGTGTTTTTAAAGATTAGGATGGATCAAATAGCAATGTGTTTTCAGCACATTTAGGGTAAATCACACCTGGGTTTCAAAAGATTTTAGAGGAACAGTAATGAGTAGAAAAAGGAGGAAAAAGAAAACATCCTGTGAACCAGATATTTACAAACCATCAGACCTCCTAATAAACACTGACAGCTGATCTCTGGAGGGCCAGCTCTAGCTTCCTCCCAAAACATCAACATTATTAAACTGAAGTATTGATTTTGTTTGTGTCTGCTCCAACAGACAGTAACCGAGCAAGACTGTGCGTCCAGCTCCTAATCACAGCCTGAGGCATGAGGGAGGATAAAGAGGGAGCAGCTGAAGAGCAAAAAGCATCGTTCTGCACTCATTCCTTTCAAAAAAAAAACCACCTTCCAAACATCTCCACCAGCCAACACAGAACTCTTGAAACCTGTGAAGAAAAAAAAAAGACAAAAACAAAAACATGATGGGAGGGAGGAAACTGTGATGCTTTTGGTGCAGCAGCTGCAGCCATTTGCAAGAGTATGATGCTTAGAAATCAGTTGGTGTGAGCAGCATTTAATCAAGTTACATAAAGGCCTAACATATTGTTCATGAATAAATAACATGTATGGCCAAGAATAGGTTGAAAACAATGGCCGCTCCATCAGCCAGGACCCTTCCCTTCCACATATTACTAAAGGCATGTAGGTGGAACGCATATAGAGCTGGACATACTGAATCTGAACAACAAACAGTAAATAGCCAATTACGTAAAATATGTTCTTGTTGTTCCAGCTGTGGCACTTTTATTTAATAACCTACACTATAACAGGCACACAATTATTTCTAGATGAAAGTACTCAGATCTTGTACTTAACTAAAAGTAGAAGTACCAGAGTGTGTAATTACTTTGAATTACTATTAAAAGTCCTGCATTCAAACTGTTACTCAAGTAAAAGTACAAAAGTATCAGCATCAAAATATAATTAAAGTAGCAAAAGTAAAAGCACTAATTCTGCAGATTGGTCCATTTCAGAATTATATATATGAAATGTTCTGATTATAATTATTGATGCATTAAAGTGTTATCAAAGCTGGTAAAGGTGCAGCTAGTTTTAATGGCTTGGTATACTGCAGATGGAGAATTTACTCCAGGTGTAACTAAAGTCCGAGTTAAGTGTTGATTATTTTTCACATCATTAATCTCAATCTGCAAAGTAACTAAAGGTATTAAATCAATCTAAGACTTTTACACTAATGAATAAAGGACACAACTGTTTCACTATTGGAGAAGTAGCTTGTAAGAGAAATGGGTGTTTTATGAGGAGTTTGGAAAAACACTGTCAAACGTTCATCAACGTGAATTCATCTTTTTCAAAGATTAGTAATAAAGTCAAGATGCAAGCCTGGAATTGACACATCAACTCCCAACGTAGACTTTCTCTGACTCACTTATCCCAGGACATTTCTGGGTCGGAAAGACAGGCACTTAAACATCTATCACTTCCAAACTGGCCCCAAGTGGGGAAATTGCTCAAACCTTTTGAATCTTATTTTTCTTCCTAAAGCAGCATAATCACAGACTATCTCTGATGAGGTGAGCATAGTTTCGATTTCTAGCTTGTGAATGCATATGATGGGATGAAATGATGCATTCACCTTCACCAGCTACATGACCACAAAAGGTTGGTCCACACGAGAAAGCTTGACACAAACAAATCCCTTCCTGTGGAGCAGCTTTGCTAGAAACCTGGCTGATGTGTTTGCAGCATCATATGTTGGATTTGAGCATGCTTTAAAACACCGTAACACCACCGTGATCCTCTTGTGGCTGATGAGTTGCTAATAAAAGTGTATCAACTCAAAATCTGTACAAATATGCTAATAGTAGTTGAAAAAAACATGCATAATAGAAATGAACTTGCAGGTGTAAAGAAGAACCAGCAGAAAGTGTCATCGTCACTTTTATTGTAAACGAGTGTTAAGATAAAACAGATTGATTGTAATTTTGTGATATAAACACTAAAAACTTGAAGGTATGTAACAAAATGAAGTTGTTGTTGTGAAATGACAGAAGTTTTCGACCAAATGTATCCTACTATGTGTTGTCTTAGAGGCAGCAGCATCGACCCTGACCTCCCTCTACTGTGTGTGTGTGTGTGTGTAGGGCGTGATTCGTCTCTATTCAGGATATCCCTTCACCCATTGCCAGTAGGCGGCCTATTGTTAAGACACAGGCATAGGTTGAGCTGGGATCGCTCCATAATCTGACTGCTGCAGTGGCGATGTCAATATGTAAATAAACAGATACTTCTTTAACGGCAACACACACTGAAGATCAGCATTCCATCTGAGGAATTACAGGTTATTTTTGTATTATATTCAGCCTCATATCTAAGTCTATGACAAAACGTTGTTTTTCTTTCTTTTCTTTTTTTAACGTAAAGATCAATAATAGCCTTTTTCTAATATTTACTCACCAGCCACAAACACAGAAGTGCCTTACTGAGCCTTCAGGGTGCATAGAATTTTCCTTTGAATAGAAAATGATTGAGTTTGACACTTACCCTCACCTGTGCGTGCGCCCAACGCACCACTAGCTTCTTAGACAAAGCTAGCTTCCCATTTAAACACTGGATCGCCCGCTCTGCCTCCTGCAGAGAGCCACACACAAGAAAAGAAGAAGGGGGGAGGAAAGGAAAAGGAGATTTTTTTTACCATTACTATTAAAAATCAGCCTTGATGACTGCACCCGAGTCCTTAAATAATTAGCCTTCACCATAGAGAGATGTCACAATAGATGATGATGATGATGATGATGATGATGAACCTGTGTGTGTCGCTGTTTGAGGGGCAGTGTGACAAAATGTGTGTCTGTCTAATCAAAGGAGTAAGTGGCTTTAATATAAATGATATGAATAATGTATATATATAATTATTAATATATTAATAAAGTGTATGTGCCTCAGTGTGAAAGTGTGTGTGAGCGTCTAAGATAAACACACCTTTCCTCTGTGTTTTGGGAGGGCTTTCTATCCCACTGATGGACACTATCAGTGGAAATAGATGCTTATCACATTCCCCAGGCTCACTCCAAAACAAATAAAGCCTGCTGAACCACGAGCGGCTCCTTCAAAGTGCTGTTTTTAGAATAACGGTGCACTCCAGTCAGACACATATTCAGCTCTTGACTGCTTGGAGATGTCTAATAGCTTTCTCAGAACTGAGTAGGGGGATCATTGTTACAATCGATAAAGGGAAATCCTTTGATAAAATGTATTTGTGGAGAGGATTTGAGTGGATGTGCACATTTTAACAAAGAAATAATATGTAACTGTAATCTAATCAAAGTCTCACTAGCCTTATTAATTTGAGTTTCTGTGAACACACTGGTATAGTGCCATACCATCATCACTATTGACTTAGAGCAATTCTAATTCCAATGATTGACAGATTTCAATTTTTAATTCAAATTATATATTTTTAAGGGTATGTCACCTTAAATGACAACTTTTCCGGGGTATGGAGCACACCGTTTTTATCACAAACTGCTAGCACGTACCATCAATTTCCCAAAATACATACTGTGGCAAAATGTTAATGATATAGCAGAAATAAAATATACATGTTGCGTGTACCTCTCTGGTGTTGAAGTTGACAAAGCAGTAGCCCCGTGGCTGTCCCTCCAAAGGCCCCGACTTATGAAACAGGAAGTCAAATTGCTTCACATGGCCAAACTTCTCCAACAATTTCACCAGATGATACCTGCAAAGACAGGAGTCACGTAAGAAAGAGTCGAAAGGTAAAAGAAAAACAGAAAATACGAAAGAGAGAACAAGCTTTTATTCAGTAATATGTCAAACTACATTGCCATAAAGATCAACATCATGCACTTTATAGTATTTAAGATAAACCCTATGAACCAGCCACACACCGTATTTGCCAGCCGACAGTCTGTGAATCTGTCATGTGGGGCTAATGAGAAGGACAGCTTTTTCTCCCTGTCACCTTTTTAGCAGCAGGCCAGCTGGTGTGGCAGCGCAATGACAGTAAATCTTTCATTGAGACAATGCTGAGGATACAGTAGCCGGACAATGAGGGAATAAAAAAGAGGAAGCCTCAAATCCCTCCTGAGCACAAGCGCCGCACAAACAACATCCATTCACTGTGTGGGACCGCAGGCCTACGAATGAACATAGATGTGTTGTCATTGAAGAGCTATGCAGCGTGCGAGAGGACTTGGAGGTTTGTGAGTGCCTGGCCACTGGCAGCCATGGGAAAAATATTTCTTCAGACAGAGAGAGCAATGAGTTCAGGGCCACCTGTAGACTATAAACACGGTCGCATTTCTGTACATACCTAAGTGCTGATTGAACAACGCTTCACAATGCTAAATGAGCAGCATGTGCTTTACCATTTCTTTACTTGTCAAAGCTCTTGTATATTAATGATAGTTATATGTGCAATATTCTTAATTTTGAGTGTGCAGAAGGGATCATCTGAGGCCAGTCTTCTATCAGACACATTTTTTTAATACTCAATCTATACAGTACTAAAAAAAAACAGCAAATGTCCAGACCAAAAAATGTCAGATAGGCTCAATAAATGTTGATCAATTACCACGATTGCTGCTGATAATGGTTAATTGATTAATCATGCAATTATGCTGTCTCTGACCAGGGAATCACGTAGAGAGAGCGTGCAGCACCTTCCTGATAGATTATTCATTCAAACGCCTCGTCATGTTCTTGAGGTAAAACTACTGGAGAGAAAAAAATCCTATAACTTTGTTGTTCTTTGGCAGAATCTGTTACAACAATTTATATCCCTTGACCAAATAAGTTAGTTATAATACGACTGATGGACTCAGTTAGTTAGTTCAGTTGAGACTGAATTAGCTGTCATCCATTCCATCAATTTAACGAGTGCTTTTCTTACAGCCAAATAGCAACATGTCATGTCAGGAGAACAAAAAGGAACAGACTTAACTAAATAAATAAACACCATTTTTTAAATTTTGGTGCCTTTAGCTTATGTAACTGTCCAGGCCTCACAGTGACCCCGGTTGGAGCGGAATTGATGCTCGAGCCTTTTATTGTTTAGTTATTTGTATTGCTCAAGTGGTTTGTTTGTTTGTCTGCGTGCGTGCCTGTGTGTGCAATTATGCGTATGACTGGGACTATGGTGTGGGATACAGAGGGTGAACTGTGCGTCTCAGCTACAGGTTGTTCTAATGGCCCCCCCCCCCCCCCTCTCTCTATGACTCCCTTGAGGTCTTTAGGCAAAAGAGAATTTCTGCTTTTCCCAGACAACACCCTGCAAGGCGTCACATGTGAAAGGGACTCCTTCAGCGGTAGTCATTTACATATAAATGTAATTTAAAATCCAAGTTTATAATATTATTTACCATTTTTTCCCCCACTTTTATACTCAAATAATTTGCCTTTGCACCTCCGGATCTCTAAAACACTGATCAGGAAAAGAGAGAGGCTTCATTCAAGTCAAACGCAATGTTGTGATGCAATACATACTGTATTTTTTTTAAAGCTAGATAATAAAATGTATCCTTCAATGTTTGTGCATATGTGTTAATATGTGACAGAACACTCCAAGAACATTTTTGGATGCTCGCAAGCTGAACCACAATGGACCGCACCTCCTGGGGGCTGTTAAAACCACCGGAGGAAGAGGAGGAGAGGGGGGGAGGAAAGGGAGGGAAAGGTGGGGAGAGGGAGAGTAAAGTTCACACAGGGGATGTTGACGGCAGGGTGAAAGGTGGAGGATGAGGAGGAAAAGCCAAAAGAAGAGAGGAGGTGAGGAGCCAGGTAGGAGGTAGGAAGCAATGAAAAGGAAGGAAGGAAAAGGGGTGAGTGAGTCCAGTCCAGAAAGGAGCAGCACAGCGGGTGAAAAGTTAAGGCAGGATGAAGATGGGGAAACATTTTCTGGCAAGGTAGCTATCCAAAATATCTTCATAAAAAACCCTGGCTGCAATATGAGTAAGATAAGGGTTATAGGTCTGAAAAATCTTGGTTTGAAACAACTTAAAACGTAACAAGAAGACCAGCGAGAGAACAGAATGAGCCGCTGATGGATAACCCCTAATGATAAATTCTCTCTCGGAGCAGCCAAAAGCACAAAAACATGAATAAGTGCTGAAAGCTCCAGTTACACCTGCTGTGTCTCTGCTCTGTGCGCCGACAAAGAAATCTGACTGGGTATTATAAGGGAGACTTATAGCAGCTCTCAGAAGATGTAAAGACACAGAAATAGAAGATTAAGAAAGTTCACAAGCTTGGAATAGACTTCTGCCCAGGTGTTCAAGCTATGAGCAAAACAGGAGTTTGTTTATCTTTCTAAGACTATGGAAACCTTGGCTGTGTACTTAGATGTTAAGTCCACAAATAATCATTTCGATCTTTCATCATTTTGACAAGGGACACATTAAACATGATAAAAGTGCAGCTTTCCTACCTCATCAAATTGTGATGTATCTAATATTCTGCAAAAAAACTGCAATGTTTCAAATGTTCACCCTTACCATTTCTGCCTCCTTATAGAAAAAAACATATGTGAACATTCAAGTCACCATTAAATGACAGAGTACCAACCAAATTTGAAGTCTTTAATTACCAAAAAAGAAACTTCCAGGAGAAACAAAATGTAATGAAGTAATCATGGCATCATATATTCATAATCAGCACCTTGCATTTTAGATCTACATGCTTCCTCTGCACTGAGTTGGGGTTTGACTAAGCAGGACAAACACAGGGGGCATTACGTATGCTACACAGGAGCTAATTAATCTTCCCAATCAGCACCAGGGGCCATGGACATTTCTCTTGTTTTCCCTCCATACTGTGAAGTAGTTGGCTATTTAGGGAGAGCTAGAGCAGAGCAGGGAAAGGGGAAGGAAACGCCTGTCTAGACGCCCACCAGAGCTGCTGCCCATACATTCTCCAGCAGCCCCCACAGGCACAGACACACCCCTCACCCCTGAAAATCTACCTTCTTCTCTCCGTCACAATATATGTAAAGGTGCTCTCAACACTCACATTTGGAGCTTTACACATTCAGACACTCAGCTGCTCACACAAATGAAACATATGATGTAGTGTAAATGAGACATATTAATAATAAATGTACACAGACACCTCAGTGTGTGAGAGCTTGCACCACTAACAGCTGCCACCCAAACATCAACTGTGTACTTATATGACTACACACACACTCACACAAAGTCAGCACCAGGTTGACACAGAGAGAGTAAACAGGGCAGGTGAGTGAGGAATGATGGCTGCTCCTTAGCAGAGCAGGTCTCCACGCCTCGCTGCCTCTCTTTCACACACCCAGCCCTGTCTGCTCAGTCTCAGCCTGCGACTCACACATACTACGCACACAGTTAATCAATCATAAATGCGCACACAATGCATTGCCTCTCTATGAGGCAGAGCCAGGCAAGTTAAAAAGCAATGTCTCTGGTTCATAACATGGACCGCCTTACAGCCTCCTCAAAACCCAATGCTGAGGTTTTTTTTATTTTTATTCAGCTGGCTTTTTTGTGCCATTTCAGTGAAATACAGATCTGTTTTTAACCCTTTAAAACTGTGATGATCGTGTTGTTGTGCTGTCTCTCTCGTGGTTTAGGATCTAATTTAAATCTGAAGAAAGATACTTTACAAAAACGTTGGAAGAAAGTGGATGCCTGAATTAAACCAGGAGTGGATATACTCACTCTGTAATTTTGGGATCTATGTTGCCTATCCATAAGCGGTTTCCGTCATGGGCCGCACTCTCTGACATGATGGAGGCATTTTCAACTGTCTCTGCCGCAGACGTCATGTGTACTCTGTGGGAGGCAGGAATAAAAGACAGACAGATTAGGATTACAAAAAAAAAGAAAAAAGACAGGGCTTACTTTCATGCATTTTCTATCAGATACTGAGTAGCCATTAAGGAAAGCATATACGTTTTTAATGGGGAGAAATAAATGTTGCCTTACAGAGAAACTACAGTATCTTTTCTATACTAACTATATTTCTCTGGTACTCAATGATACAGTGCCAACAGCTACGTTTACATAACGGTGTAGACGTTGAATAACACAGTAGACAGGGTTAGGCGATCACATTTATTAATTTATTTTAAAAAGCCAATTATCACTCAGTTAGATTAGTTTCCTTTTTTATTTATTTAATAAGCACATTGTTTGAAGTGCAACCAACATGTTATGTTTTAACATTAATGTCAAACTTGTTTGGTTTTTTTATGCGATTTGTTTATCCATAAATATCCTGCAGTTATCATTTTTGATAAGACTGTGTATGGTGACTAACAATTGTTTTGTTAGACAAACTATTGTTTATTTAAATATAATAAAAAAGGAACTCCAGGTTTTCACTTAGGAAACTTCGACTTGCTAACATTATTAGCTAACGTTAGCTTATCTAACCACAGGTAAATCGGTTGACTACAAGTAATAGAAACGTTTTAGGAGTGCAGTAGTTAAAACCGATCCTGTAAGATTAAACTTATATCGTTAATACATTTGGTGAGTTGTTGAATATTAGCTAAATATATCCATTAAACGGCTAATAGTCCGTTTAGGACGAGCAGTGGATTGCTAGCAGTTAGCTAGCTTAGATAGTATCACTTTACCTTGTCGATCTGTCAATCTTCCTCTTTGATAGCGACTAACTACTTAACCTTAATGTGTTACGGATCCCACTTTGGGATAATTAAGTTACGTCAAAACGTGAAACCAAACCATTTCAAGCTTTATCTTAGGTGTTCATCCCAGTAATCTGACCCCAGAAAAGCTAGCTCGAATGATAAACAGTCGTCTTGCTATCGTCTCACAACAAAGGCGCAGGGTGATGCTGTAGTTTGTTTAACAGTCTGTAGAGTCGAGGGGAGGCACTCGTTTTCCTGCTTGGAGTTTCTCGCAAATCTCTCCTCCTCGTGGTTTGTACTTACAGGCGGAAACCCCGCCCATTCAGTGTGCCCTTTACAACATTTCAAACAACCATCTCAAAGTGTCGGCGCGTAATGATGACAACATAGAAGTCAAATGTGGTTTATCCCGAGCTAACATGCTTCTGTTAGAGCTGTGAACTTGAAAGTAAGTATACTGTTTGGGGTCATTTAAAGTTAAATGTTGGATTTTGCCTGCTGCGAATTAAAACTAACGACAGTTTTATGTTTAGTCTCCATCTGCTTGCGGTTAGTGTTTAGTTTTTCCAGTGGTATGTCCAGGATAATGCTACAATGGCTATACGTACACCCCCCAACACACCGACCTTCACACCACATCACTTGACATACAATTGTTGCTGCTTTATTTACAAAACAAAGCTGGTGCTGCTTGCATGACTGAATGGCTAATAGGGAGGTATGTCAGAGTACTGTTCTGGAATAATAACAGCACATCTGATGTTGCCCAATAATGTTCCTCTCAGTGGCCTGCATGATGAATAAAAGTCAAGGAGAACTGTCATGTTCAGTATTCCGACACATCAGGGATGCAAAAGGATCCAGTCAGTCAAGCCAGATGACTAGATAGTGTCTTCTTGTGTGTTTATTGTGAGGTTGACAGATTTAAATGAATTGCTAAAGTTGTAATGATCAATGAAAAAGTGATGTATCAGCCAAACTGGACAAAAATAGCAACATGACCATTGACTCCTGATGAGAATTAGCATTTGTGTTAACTGAAGGGGTTTTTGTACACTGTTTACCATTAGTATTTAGGTCCCTATCAAAAAACAACAAACAATGTGTGGAAGTTAAGACCATTATTTCTCTGCATGTCCTGGCACTTGCTTGTCTTAACTGTTATCAATAACAAATAATTGAGAGGTTAATTGATATTTATAATAATCTGTAGTTGTATGCTCTGACAGTCTGTTTGAGGAGGCAAAGCCAGACAGAACATTATCAGATACCCTGCTGTATTATTCCTGCTCAAACTGTAAAGTGTGCAGAGGACAGATCATGCGGGCTCACCAGCTGGTTTCTGCCTCTGGAAGAAGGAGCGGTGTGTCTGCAGCTGCTGTGTGTGAAATCTACAGGATATGAGGCTACAGTATCCCACTGAACACCTGTGCTTCACATTTTATGCTTGACTTCCTCTCTAAAGAGATCCTTCACCGTCCCACATCTGAGCCTATCTGCTCTGCCACAGTGCGTAGTATCATATCAGCATGTCAGGAAACCTGTCAGCCACAGATACATGGTATGGGTTTGTATTGGTGGTGGTCCACCTAAAATACCTAGCCTAAATATTGCCTTTGGAATATGTTTGATTATGGTTAATATCTAGAGTCAATGTTTGATTAACACCAGAGACTTGGGCTTGGCTTTACAAAATAATGACACTAAGATCAGTAATGATGGGCAATTTGAGGCTGATTCTGACATGTTTTCTAACGGAAATATCCCAAATCTATCTGTTTAAAAAAAAGAGCAATATATGAAAAATAATTGGACATTTATACATATTATATTTTTTCAAACAAAAATGCCTGGGGTTGTGTTTTGGTTGTTTGGACATATAAGTGGTGCTAAAAGGTTTTATTTTCTTTCAATATCCTTTTATATAAAGCAAATTTAGGTCAGTGATAAGATCTTTTTCAGTAACTGCTCAAGTGTTCTGTTTTACTTTTTCCGTTTTACTATTTTCTATTAGCTGAATTATGTATTAATTCAGCTAATATATTAGCTATTTGTGCTTCTATTCATTTTGCAGAAAACATTCCTCAGTATTATGATGCGTATGTGAAAATTCTTCTTACTTCTCGTCTTCATGCAGCAGTTTGTATCTCCTCAAAGCTACGAGTTGTAAATACACACCAGACAATAGAATATGTCAATCAGGTCTGCAGTGCACTGTGAGCTCTTCACAGCTACTGACTGTGAAAGACAGGCTTTAGTGTGTGTTTGTGTCTGTGGGCTTAGACATCTCAGAGTTTGTCTGTGCTTGTGTGTACTCCGAGGTTCAGTGACACAGTTCACAGCGAGGTGGGAGGTGGGTATTCCACAGAAAAGGAGTGGTCGGTCTCATTTTGTTGTGAGGTTTTTGAATGGGAGGTTCCCCTTCGGGAATGATGAAGCCTTAGTGCTGGCCCTTGTTAGGTGTTAATACGTGTAATGTAGCCTGTACAGCTGAGGGGGAGCAGCAGTGATGTTATCTTTGTATAAACAGGAAAAGCACAGTAGAAGCAAATTGAATTAACAATGTCTCTTCTCTATTAGGTGTTCAAATAACTTGTTATAATGCTATTGTTTTCGACAGTGCTTTCCCTGTTATGATATGCCAAAATGGTTACTGTGAATAAGATCTACTGGCAGATTTATTGTTTATAACATGTTTTTTTTAGGCATATGTCTTCTAATTTTACATTTACATTTTCCTATATATTTTTATTTTTAAATCTCAAATGTTATACAAAACTTTGACATCTTCAACCGTAAGAGCCTATAGAAATTAAACTTTAAACTGTTCTCTAGACACCTTTTATTTGAGTATACTTGTTATTAATGTGTCCTTTTTTTATATAAATGGGACTGTGTGTGAAGTGTATGTTGTACTGTTTCTGGTGAATCAGATAAATAACAGAAAGAGAGTATGGTACTGTCATTTCAGTACCAGATGTAGGCCTACCTCCTACTGGCTGATATGAGCTATTACTTCATTTTAATAAATATGAACAGAGGTGCATTCAACCTCTAACATTTTCTACCGTCACATTCAATGAAATGCTTTATTTAAACCGTTTCTTTCTGTTTCAGTTATGGCTATGCACCGCCTCAGTATGCTGCGGCCTCTGCTCTGTCAGTCTCTGGTGCGACAAGTCAGGTCTCCTCTCGTGGTCACCTCCAGGGTCAGTGCACCACTTCTGTACCCCAACACTTCCTACCCTGCTGCATGCACCAGGCTCTATGCCACCAAGAAGGCAAAAGGTCAGTGAGGAGATTTTACAGACTGGAGTTCACATGTGTTCAACCTCTGTGGATCTGTTGGCCAAAACTGGGTTACGTGATTGGATGTTATCTATCTAAAATATCAGTTTCCACTTCCCTTACTGATCTGCTTCTTTCCCTCTCTTCATCTTCCAAGCCAAGGCAAAAGGCCAGTCAGCTAAGGTGAATATTAATTCAGCTCTGGTGGAAGACATCATAAGTCTGGATGAATTGAAGGAGGACATGACCGCTGTTCTCAATGCGCTCAAAGACGACTTTACACGCAACCTCAGCATCCGAACCTCGCCAGGTATACAGCTTTTTCTCTGTTACCTTTTTTAAGTCTCTCTCATGTCAGTCTGCCTGTGTGTCTTTAGAAATCTCTCTTGATGCCAAACCTTGCAGATGGCAGTATCAATAGAGTATTGAAGTTTTTTTTAAGGGTTTAATTTAGTTTTTAACAGGGTTAAAGAAGAAAACATGCTAAAACAATAGAACAAAAGCACTGAACTGGATATCAAACCACATATGGATAGTTTGAAGTAGTATTTGTATATATTTTCAAGAAAAATCTCCAATCTGACAGTAAGGTCTGTGATCTCACTTTGGTCTGCGGTCCATTCAGAATGATAAAATGTTTACCTGGAGCCAAACCAATGTTTGATTCCAGTTTTTCCAAAGAATGTTCCCTAGCAACATCTCTCCAAAAGTGGCTTTTCTTCTTCTCTACAAGCTATTTCTTATGTCCTCTGTCTTTGACAAGAGGTAATGTTTTATCATTCTGCCTCTAGATGGACTGCCGTGACACTCATGAGACATCATCGATTCCATTTTATTGCCATCATGGTCGTATAGGCAACACTATGTGCATGAATCACAAAATAACATACACTGCTGAGGACACACATGGGGCCACCATATTGTTTTACTGTGAATTTCATAAGAATGACTTACATGCCCCAACCCTGTGAGAGTTTTACTTTGGGATGAAAGTCAGTCAGGCTTCCTGTGTGTTTGCATCTACCTATCAAAGCGCCTAAGGGCTGAAAGTGAGACCCAGTGTGACCTTACCTTGACACTAGTTTGACCTCTGTTTCCCCAACTACATCCCAGTCGTGACCCTTTTGCCCTGGGTTCTAACAAATGGGAGCTGGACTCAGAGGTAGGGGGTTATAATGGTAGCTCCCACAGGAGATGGCAGCAGCTAGATTCAGACTTCAAACTAGAAGTGTCTGAGCTTCTACTCCTTTTCCTCCTCAGAAGAAAGTGTGCTTTCGCTCCTACATTTTTCAGCATGCACATACTTTTAAATCTACACAGCATGCCAGAGAATTGAACAACAGAAGCATAAACATGATTTCTCTGGTGAACACCCCAATGTCTCTTCCTGTAAATATCCTCCACCTGTGTCATTGTTTTTTTAATTCATTTTCAATATGCTCATCTGTCATGATGTTCCCTTCAGCTCTTTTTTTGGTTTTCCACTCATCAGTCAGCGATTTCTTGGTCTGAGTTCTTGCCAATCTACGAACCCCTCCCTCTACATCGCCCCATGACTTACTCTTCTCATTTGTTTTGCAACAATTCCCAGCTTTATATGTTGGCCTCCGCTCGTATTATAGAGCTCCTGCGGTCACGTGACTTTTGGTTGGGAGCCACCATTTTGGCAGTCAACATGACCACCGGTGCCAGTGTTTTCTTACCGAGCGAGTATACTTCTCATTTTAATTCAAGTGAAATTCGGCTTTATAGTACAAAATTAGAGAGATTAAATATAAGCGACCCATATAATTCACCCGGTGTGCTTTTCAAGAGCATAACCTCCTGCTCTGAAGACGATGTACCCGACTTGCGCTACGCAGACATCCACAGCTATCTTGTAAGCTTTCCATCAGTGTACTCAGGAGACTCCCTCAGAGCGTACAAAAGCTTGGAGGCTTACAAATGGTGTCAGTCCGGCTTCGTAAACAACATTCAACTGTGGAGTCTTACATCCAAAAACTTCGGCATCATCACTGCAAGGGTAAGTATTAAATTATTCCAGTTTGATAGGCAGTGTCACGTTAGCATTGTTTGTTTATTAGCTTGGCTAGCTACGGAAGTGTCATCCGGGGACAGGGACATCACAGTGTCCGTTAGCTATAATAACTGGGTGCTACTTCTTAAATTAAACTAATTAAATTTAATTAAACTGACCAGAAACTTTTTGTAGCATTGTACTGTATTCCTTCACCCACCTGATATGAAGTGATCACTGCATAAGCGAAAGCCAACGGCCGGGGGGGTCCCATCTTTCAGTCTTTTTCTGAAGGCTCCTGGCTCTTTTAATCGCTCCAATCCACTTCTCCCTCCTCTCCGCGTCTTTAGGAATGCGATAATACGATACACCTTTCTTTTTCCCACGCCTATTTGTGCAACCTGGTGCACAGCAGTTATCCACCATCCTTGACAGTCTGCCAGTGCCTGTCAATTTACTGCCGCGATGACTGCCAAAATGGCTGCCCCTGTCGTATCTCGTCACGTGACCAGCATATATGACATCATCTGCAGGAGCTCTATATCTTCAATCGGTGTGTCATACTTTTTGGATTCAGTTGCTTCTTGACCAACAGGGAAACATTTGTTCACGGGTCACTGTACCCCTCCCTTCCTCTCTTCAGCCCTCCTTCTGTTTCTCTTGTCTCCTTCCATCCCTCTGTCATCCTCGCTCCATCTCTCTGTCCCCTCACTGCCGTCCTCCTCCCCTTCTGTCCAGCTGCAGAGTAATCTAGGGAGGCAGCAGGACTTAGAACTGACAGAAGAGATGGTGGAATGGAATGACGTCAGGTGTGTGTGTGTGTGTGTGTGTGTGTGTGTGTGTGTGTGTGTGTGTGTGTGTGTGTGTGTGTGTGTGTGTGTGTGTGTGTGTGTGTGTGTGTGTGTGTGTGTGTGTGTGTGTGTGTGTGTGTGTGTGTGTGTGTGTGTGTGTGTGTGTGTGTGTGTTCCATCAACCTCTCATCTGGTTCTCATTAAGCTTATGAGTATGCGTGTGTGTGTGTGGGTGTGACTGTATGTGCTGTTGCAATGAATGCATAATCTGCATGTGTTTGTCTGCGTATGGCAAAGGTGAAGCAAAGTGAGAGACGTAGAGGGTCTGAACTTCCGTTCCCAAGGAAATTTAGTAAAGACAGAGTGGACATTTAACAACAACAGTACTGCTGGAAAAGTAATTCAAATACTTCATGTACAGATTTCTTTTTAAGTTGAAGATTCAAGGAATAGTTTGAATTTTTAAAGAAATACACATATTCACTTTCTTGCAGCGAGTTTGATAAGACCACCAGTATCACACTTGTATTTACTCTTCGGATCGACCAGCTTTTCAGCATTTTTCAGTTATTGTTTTGGTTTTATGGAACACAATTGTACTGCTTTGATTCCCTCTCCATACAAATAAAAAGGCCTGTTTAATGTTAACAACAAATAAGAAGTAAAGTGTGCCTTTATATCATACTATTCCTACCAGATAATACTGCATCAGTATTTGCAGTATTGTGATAAAGAAGAGATCTGTCAAATGCTTCCTAAGCCATCGTCCTCTGACCTTCGTCTTCTCTCTCCGCCCCCTTGCTCCCCACCCTCCACTTTTGTAGTTAAGGGAATGTCTGTCTGTCTATCTGTCTGTCTGCCCTCCCAAAGTGTTAGCAGATGTGAAGGTGCTCATTGTCAAGGCACAAGTAACAGAGACGGACAGTCATAAGTTCATAGGCATTGACATGAAAGGTCTGCATATACACGGAGATGCACCATGGGACGGACAGGCAGGCTTGGAGCATGCATTTAAAGAACAAGACAGAATAATTTGGGAGTATGTGGGCCATCCAGGTTGACTGCAGCCCTCAAAATAAAAAGTAATCCCTTCCTCACATCACACCAACTCTTTGTTTTTTTTGCCATTGAAATCAGATGATGAATGAATCTTTAGAATAACACTATTGCCTCCCCTCCCCTTCAACCCCACTTTACCACACACACCCCAGTGGGTAAGCAGCGAGTGATGTAAGGCAGGGGTGGAGAAGGAGGAAACAACTGCGTCTGAGGTTAGCCAGATGGAGGAGAGGGAGAGGGTGGATGGATGGAGCGAGGGAGTAAAGAGAGAGAGGGAGGAAGGGACAGAATTCAACCCTTGTTGGCAAACCAACTTTTGTCTCTCTGTGTTGACAGTGAGGAGAGGCAGCAGATCATGGAAACTTTTAGCACTCTAACAGAGGGATTATTTCTTACTCATGAAGTTTGTGGCTCCTGTTGCACATTCATTCATTCTTCTGTGTGTTTATTTGTTATTCTGTCTTAAATATAAAGGACCACATACTGTCAGTCATTCACTCTGCAGGGAAATAGTGTCATTAAACTAGTAAAGCTGCACCCTGACCGACAATAGCTATTTTGGGACCCATATACAATATTAATCTATAGAAGCAAAACAAATCTGATGACAACAAATATGTGAATATCTTTTTGTTGCGTAACTCCAAGATATAAAGAAAAAATGTTCTTGTGCATTTTGTGAGACAGATGTATGCATGGCAGTACAGATATTTTACAGATAAACAATAAACCTTATCAAACATTCAAGTAACTGCTGATATAAATAACAGTAAAATAAATAATATTTTGAGCAAACGGTAAATTGACTGCATTTAGATATATCTGGGCCACCTCAGGAGCGATACACTCTCACACACACACTCACACACCAATGGCTGTGCCTTTAGAGTAAAGTTGGGCTTCAATATCTTGCCCAAAGAAACTTTGACATATACACAACCGTAAAAAGAAGTATGTGACTTTTCCGACTGAAATTTAGAAGTCAAATATACATAAAATGGCTATTTTGACATGTGTTTATATTGGCATAGGAAATTAGTAGCACAAAATCAGGGTGTCTGAATTTTACCCTGCAACACATTGCCTTGAATGTCTATATACGTGATTAAATTAGGTAAATTAACAATTATTTTGATGTGCTTTTGTTAAGGGGCTCTGGATCACATTGTGGTGACGACACAAGATGGCAAGTTCCCTCTCAACCAGCTGGGCCAGGTCTCCATGAAATCCCCTCAGCTCATTATGGTCAACATGAGCGGCTTTCCAGAGGTAAGACGATCACACACTCAAACACACACGTACAGATTCTTCCTAGCCGTATTTGTTTGTCTCACGCACACTAGCACGCAGTAACTAAAAGCTTTATAAAAATAATCCGACAAGACGACAAAGATCCGAAAGACAGATAGATGGTCTTTGCAGAAGGTAAAGTAAGCCAGAGCAGAACTCTAGAAGCCCACAGTTCTGTACAAATGAAACCTGACCAGCCGCTCTCTCTCCAACTGTGTCTCAGATACTAATTGATTGATCACTCGAGGAGGCCTTTGTTCGATGGTGAAAGATAGCAGCATGAACCCAAACTGTGTGTGTGCGTGCACTGAGATGTGGTTATGTCTGCGTGTGAGTTTTCACAGAATAGGAAATGACCTCATTTTACCCCCAGGTTAGGAAGGAATGGATTATTTTTCTTTTTTCTACTTCTTTTTCTTTCTCTCTTTTCCTTTTAAGATCATACAACACTGCTAGTCAGAGGAGGTGTTTTGCTTTTTAAGACCTTGTGGTGTTTTGGCAAATCTTAATGTGATTTTTTAGTATTTACACAACACTGAGTCATATATCCCCAAAAAGTAATGAATAAAGATGTAGTTCTTTTAGGTCTGTGTTTAGATGAATAAGAATAATGAATGATAATAACAAGTGAAGCTTGCAAGTACAATATGTCCCTCAGAAACCTGCCAGTAGTTATGATTATGCAATTGAAATAAACTTGTGCAGTTAAGTGCAAGTACTATTGTACATTACAATAAGACGTGATTACTACTGCCCGGCTAGCTGTGCTGTGATTTAGCTGCTAACTTTAGCATGATGACAATGCTAGCATGCTGATGTTAAACAGGTATAATGTTTGTATCATGACCGCCATTTTAGCTCTGCACATTAGCATGCTAACATTATGTTTGGTACAATTCTTCCTAACCGGACCATGAATGTGAATTTAATGGCATACCATCCAATAGTTGTTGATACATTTCGCTCAAAACCACGTATGTCAACCTCATTGTGGCGCGAGACGAAAGTCAGGGTTGGGATGAAGATTGGTAAGATATTTCAAGTCTGAACCAAAGAGACCGACCGCCCGGCATTGCCAGCCTTACATGGCTAAAAACACAAGATAGACACAATAAAAAACTCTGCGTAGACAATAAAATATTTACATTCTAACGGAAGTTTAAAAACAATCCAAACCAACATGATCTGTCGCTGTTTTAAAACCGTTTCTTTAAGCTTCGATGACTTTCAAAGGCTGTTTGTTATTTTGGTAGAACCACCTGTCTGTTATAAAATTTAAAAAAGTCGTTGCAACCATATTCCCCCAGCTTCTCGTCAGTCACCTTTTGTGAATCTGAAAGGTGTCGTTTCACCTGTTGGTTCTGTTTTGTAGCGCCATCACAAAACATGCAAATCCAAGCATTTATCAGCATCTCAAATCTGGAAAATATAACCTTGAGCCTGAACGGTCTTGCCGTGAGTCTATTTCCTTTCCAGGAACTCCGACCACAGACCACACACACACCAGCAGACACACTCATGCATGCACACGATACAGTGTCATGCCCTGCACTGCCCATGTCCCACACAGAGGTGAGTCCTCAGTACCCAGAGCTAATAGGCTTATAATGATGCCTATCCATTACCAGGCACTCCAGAGGCCCTACCATTGTTTTCCATTCATTCATTAAGAGCAGCCAGGGAAGGCATAGTGGAACTAACAACAACTACCAGCAGGCTTAGATCAAGAGGCAGTTTGGTGTGTGTGTGTGTGTGTGTGTGTGTGTTTAAGGAAGAGTTTGCATGTTAAAGCATCCCACCACTTTGTTCATAAATCGTTTTTTTCAGGACTTTTTTTTTTTACACGCACACACGCAGACTCTCACACACATTCCTCTCCGCTCGCCTCTTTGCTTTGAAGCGGGCCGTCGACCGTTTGATGTGAAACTTCAGTGTAATTTCTCTTCCTCTCGAACATATTAACCAGAACCTGCACCGGCCTTTACACAGAAATTCCCCTCGGTTTTCCGTAACCACCGGAGTGGTCATCGGGAGAGAGGAAACGGTGATGAATTCGATACTGAGAACAATCAAACATAGGTAGGGGCTGAATCTATCACCCCACACTCAAAGAGCGCAACCAGAGGCCTGCGCTCCGGATGAATCTGACAAAGGAAAAGAAACCACATGAATTAATTTAATGCGCGCAAATAAATTCCTTTAATCTCACTGCCATTTTTTTTTCCCCCAGCGAAGAAGGCCAGAAGGAGCTGTCGAGAATTGAGAGTAGTTTAGAAATGAGGTAGAAAAAAACCAAGGAAATTATGTGCTTTTTCCTCGCATTTGCACACTTTGTAATGATCAGCTATGGGAATTGTCATGCGGTTGCAGAACTGCTGTGAGCAGTGTGACTTTGTTTCAGTAATTCAAAGGGTTTTGCTTCCTCTCCCTTATCTGTGTGCACTGTGTTTGGCTCTAGGGTTAACGTGTAATATTAGCTGGACCAAAGGATTGTGGATATTTGGATATTATATGTTAACATTGTTTTAATATTTACCAGAGTAACATGCAGGCTTCGTCCTCCGCCTGCTGGCCTGCCAAACAAATACCAAAGGACTTTAAAAATAGAATTCCAAAGAAGCCACTTATAACAGATGTATTTGATTAAAGTATTGTGTGAATGTAGAACAACAGAACCTCTTAACAATGTCTGATCCTGTTATGTGTTAAAATATCATCTCTGCCTAGTATCCAAATTGACACTAGATCACTTGTTTACTAACAGAACACACAGCTCTCTTATTTTCGTCTCCCTTTCAAATGTTTCATCCTTTAAAAATAAAACAGATTTTTAAGAAATATTTGTTGCCATTTTTCTAACGGATGAGAGTGATATTTTCTGCCACCCACTATTGGCTCTGTAAATGTCCAATAGATGGTAGACGTAAGAAATAAGCCGGTTTCATTCTAAATCTGTATACAATACAAAAAAGTGTTTCAAATGTTAGTTTAAGTGAATGTAAATATCCATGTGCTCACCTCAAAATAATTACCCTCATCTATTAAAAGCAATTACATTATTTTATTTATAAAAAAACTTTGAATGCGTTCATATAAACTCAAAAACACATGTGTGTTTGTGTGTGTGTGTATACATGTATCATACACAAACTCACGCAGACAGTCCTGTGAGGCACCGTGGGTCACCGCCATGCCCTGCAACCTCTCAGTCCTGTCCCACAGGGCCGAGCACTGACAGTGGCCCAAGGCACTTCCACACTGCATCGGCTTCCCCTGACACACATACACACACACACACACACACACACACACACACACACACACACACACACACACACACACACACACACACACACACACACACACAACATACAACCCACAACACCTTAATGGTTTCCAGCTGGAGCCTGGCCACTACCTGCAGTTGTAGCTCTGCTTTTCCATTCACACCATTGTGTGTGTGTGTGTGTGTGTGTGTGTGTGTGTGTGTGTGTGTGTGTGTGTGTGTGTGTGTGTGTGTGTGTGTGTGTGTTTCATGTTGTGTTTACCCCAGGCTACAGCTGCCGCCGCCCGTGCCCTGAGAGAGAGTAGCATGAACCTTAACCCAGAGGTGGACGGGACGATCATCAAGGTGCCCGTTCCCAAGTGAGTCCCTTTCTGAAACACATGCACATGCAAACACACACACACACACACAAACACACAGAACCCTCAAGGGCAGGAACGCTTTCCTGCTTTCGACACTTTCTTTCCTTACACCGTTCCCCTTTCTTTTTGTATCCTTCTTTTTCCCCACTGACACATAACTTAAGTATTTACCTTGATGATTTGATATGGGAAAAACTAATTGTTGAAATTGAGAATAATTGCAGTGCGTTCAATGCATTTGAAATTGACACGTTCTAAACTAAATAAGATACCAATTAATCAAAAGAATATCAATACTAGACCACAACCTTACAGTTAGTCCCTTTCATGCTTTTGAAAGTCCCCCTATAAATGAACCCCTGTAACTGACAGATTTATTGACTTTGGTTTGTAGATGTATAGAGACCCCGAGTGTGTTGATGTGAGTGCCGGGTCACTCTTTCTCTCTGCCAAGTCAAACAACCTTACGAAAAACTATCCGTCACTCACTCACTAAACTACTTTGTGTGTTTATCGGGTTTTTTTGGACATATCTGCACATGTGCATGTAAGCATACATGTATAAATGCAGATCTGTACTTATGTGCATTCGTGTGTGTGTGTGTGTGTGTGTGCACGCGTGGAGCAGCAGGTGTTAGTCTGGCAGAGGAGGGACACAAGAGTCAGGCTGCTTTCCCCCTGCAATCAGTCTCGGCACGCTCCAAGCCCACATTTGCATTTCCAAAGAGAAGGCGCTCCTTGATTGGCCCTGGAATCAGTAATTAGGCCGTATTGTTTGTGGTAAATAGACGCCACACTTGGATTGTTTGCAAATAGTCCCCGGGGCAAAAACAACGAGAAAAAAGCCAATTAAAGACAAAGAGGGAGAGTGAAATGGGAAGTATGATTTTCTGAGTGATTAACGAATGCAAAGTGAATACAAAGTTGTCGAATGTCTTAGCTCCGGTCTTAGTCGCTCAGCAAGTCACCGTTAGATGGACCCACGGGTCAGAACTGAAATAATGAAACTTCGTGCTTGAATGCAATTAACATTCTCATTTGCACAAGTAAGGATGTTATTATTTTATATAAAGCATTTTTTGTCATGTGGTTTTCTGTGTTTAACAAGAGTCCGACCAACCCTTTCTTTTTAGGGTTCTGTGTGTAGTTTAAATGCATCATTTATTCCTGTAGAAGAAGAAGGGAAATACACATTCTCCAACACCGAAAGCTAAATATCATATTCATTAGCTAATATCATAATTTGGTACTGTTTAAAACCTTGCTTTAAAGAGTAACTGCTACTTTAACCAGCAGACATCCATTGAGTTAAACATATTTACTAAACTCTCCTTCATCGTTTTCAAAACGGCGTACAGAGACAAAATCCATGTCCATCTTACCTTCTCTGTTCTGTTTCTTTGTCAACTTCTGTCTTACTACATGGTCTTATCCCTCATGTCCTCCATTCCCTGTAGAGTAACGCGAGAACACAGGGAGAACCTCGCCAAGCTGGCCAAACAGTTCGGCAACAAGGCTAAAGACTCACTGAGGAAGGTGCGCTCTAACGCTGTCACACAAGTCAAAAAAACTAAAGATGCACAGTCGGAGGACACCTTACGTCTAGTGGAAAAACAGGTAAGAGGCATGGAGAAGAAAAAGGACAACAGTTGTGATACACATGGGTACATCGATAGATCAGACAGATTGATACGACTGATTTGAGCAGTCCAAACTAACCAAGAGTGGAAATAATTAAAGTGAAATTCATCATAAGCCCAGACATATTCTGTCTCATCTCAGCTATATAATGTTGTCCGTTCACCAGACATACAATAGAGGGAGGTTAATGTGTATTTCCTTTTCCTTGACAGATTCAGCAGATGGCGGACAACATGGCGCTGGACATTGACAAACAGCTTGCAGCCAAGACCAAGGAGCTGCTAGGCTGACTGTGAAGATTAAAAGGTCTTATTTTGGTTAAAGCTGAACTTCAAATGGACTCATTTAAGAGGGGCAATATTCCATTCCTATCAGGTTAATAATAAACTCACTCATGTCAGGGAAGTACTTTTCAAATCGTTTTCACATTCTGAAAGATTCGCACAGACGAACAACTCTCTGTCCTGTCATTGATGTTTCGGCAAATTTGGGCTTTGGTTCCTGCTCACATCCTTGGTAGAGATCCTGCTCATCGCTGCTGGACGATATCTGGGTTTAACCGTCAGCGCACAAACAGAAATTGGTGCGGAAACAACAACGACAGACTGCCGGTCACATCCCTCCTCCCTTCTTACTCTTCCTGTCTTCAAACAAACACCGACGAGGGACGAATGGAGTTTTAATGGGATTTGCGGGCCTCCTCCTAATCAAACGCTTTGCCACAAGGGCTGTCTGTTTACATAAAACAAGCGCACCCGTCTGAATGTAAACTGGTTGTGGCTTTGTCTTGGTGGCAAGAGCAAGAGAAAAAGGGAGAGACGGTTTGTTCCAGAGACGCAGGATATGATTAGCATGTTGCCAAACATTTGTTTCGCATTGATTCAAAGTCAGTTCAAAAATAAACTTGAGAGAAACAACAACTTTAATTTCTGCCATCGTCTAGGATTGATAATATGGCTTCTCTATCGACAATAAAGTCGGAAAAGTAACATTATTGATGGGCTCCATTAAAGAAAAACTGCTTTGTACTATGTGCGTCATCTTTCTCTCTTTTGTTTTCTTTTCTTTTTCTCCACTTTTGGTTTGAAGTCGCCCCCTCCTCCATTAGTCAGAGTGATAATGGACTTTTCCTGTGTACAGACCCCCAGACCCTGGCTGCTGGCACCACAATTGTCCATTAGAAAAACAAGCTTGTAATGCTGTCCACTTGGACCTCTTTGTCTTGGAAAAAACTGCACTTTTAAAGCCACTTTCAGGAATTGTCGTACAAGTAGTGTGCATCCATAGCAAGAAATGTATGAATGGGGAGCTGACCCAGCAACACACACGGCTCTGCTTTCATCTCTCCGCTGTTTACTCCAGCGAGAAGCTTTCCGCACTATTATGTGGTCCGTGTCTTCGTCTTTATCATGGTTTGTTTTGCTTCCTCTGCTACTGGTCAGCCCACATGGTAGACAGGTTTAATTTTAAGAGTTTCCTCACACATTTGCTCTTACAACCACTCGGTGATTTGATGATTACAGTGGGGCGACATTGCACGCTACTAATTAAATCTTCATCAGAATGCTGTTGAATGGATAAAATAAATGGATAAAGTATGACTATGCAGATTTCATTGTTTTTTTTTGTGATATTTGGTGTTCGGTGGTAGCTACAGATTGTGGTTTTGCCTTGTCCGTCTGTCGTCCTGGATGGCTTTGCTGTAATGTCCTAAATGGACCGGAGTCGTTGGATAAACAAGAGTTTAGCAGAGGAGTGGCTGTGTCGGGACAGAAGAGGGAGTTGGGTGGAAATGGCAGGTTTTTTGCGGAGATTCTGGGTCCATATGTCAGCAATTTGAGGGCATTGTGTACCTTGGCCTAAAACAGAGCTTCATGATCGATGGAGGGGTGAAAATCTCCCAAGTCCCTGGCGCAGAACACAGGCAAGCTCGAGGAAATTGCTTTCAGCTGATAGCTTCATTTTGGTTGACATTTATCAAGTGAATTACTCCCTGTTTTTTCTTTTCAAATGTTTACAACTACTTCTAGCAGCGCTTTTGGACGTATCTGTGTGAGTGCATGTGTGTGTGAGAGAGCAATAGAGCTTTGTCTTTGTAGTCGTGCTGTGTCTTTTGGCGATTCCTCACCAAAATATACAAGTCTGAATTGGTTCAGTAAACGTTGGATTTGATAGTGTTCTGTTCATTGCCGGTGCATTTAAGCAAAGATAAGCAGTAACACATTTTAAATCTATAGCTGCTACTCCCAAGATGCTCTTTATAAAGCTGTGTTTCTACAAAAAAGTAGCATTCATTTTTGGGAATGTGTTCAAAATCAGGACATGAAGGAATATCAGCCACAAATTACAAATATTTTATTTAAAAAAGCAAACAAGCAATACTATTAAACTTATGTCAAAAATGTGATTATACAGAATAATGGTGAATGGTTATTTGTAATGTTAGGACAAGTAGAGAAGGTTCATAAATCAGTGAACTCAGTAATGTCAGTTTTACTAAAGTTTGCTAACATTAGCCTCAGTAAGCTACTGGTCATCCCAGACTGCACAAGGCTCAAGCAGCAATCCTCCTGTGTGCACTCAATTGGTCAAGAGTCTGTTTCAGTTCTTGTGAATTCCTGTTTTTGTTTGTAAGAGGAAGAATTTTTATTTTATTTTTTACAATAGTTTAGTTTTAAATCCCCACTGGGAATTGTTGCAAGTACGTGCTTAGCAGAGCACTTACTGAATCCAATTTCTTCTCTTTACTTTTTTAAAACGCACGAGTATGAGATACAAATACGGAAGACTACAATTTCATCTCATTGGAAAAAAGAATCGAAACGCCTTGAGTGTCTATCTCAGTCCCTCTATCGTCTCTAACTCCATTCTCCTGCTTCTTAGCATTGTTCTACCTCTCAGTATCTCCACTTTTCATGCAGATTTCTGTACTGCATTATTCATATATTTTGAGAGGAGCTCGATACCATGGTGTAGTTTCCCAAAAAGACCTAAATTATATTGTATAGCCGCCATGTGCATAATAGACATAAAAGAATCAATGTACATGATTCCTCTTCGGCTCTCTGTGGCTCTGTGATTACACATCGAGCTGCGGCGCTCCTGCAGCAGCTGAACCACTGAGGAGGCCCCGGAGCAGGGCGAAGACAGAGCCAGCCACTCAAGAGTAGACAGAATAGGACAAATATCTCTCACACACACACACACACACACACACACACACACACACACATACACACACACCTCTTATTCTGTTCTGTTCTATTCTTTTCTCCCTCTCTTCCTCTTCTCATCACCTCTGGAGTGTAAAGAGCGTCAAAGTGTGTGAAGCCACCCTGAAGATCTCATCAAGGATCCAATCAGAGCGTGAATACAAAATGCACTCTCCTCTGGTGATGTGATGATTGGGGGACTGGGGGGGGGGGGGGGGCGGGGGGAGGACATTGAGAGAGCCTGTCTTGAGCGAAAAAATCTCTGAATATGCAAATTGAAGAAAAAAAAATTAATAGATTTGATGTTCGTAAGAGTATCTGTGGCCCTTTCAGGGATGTAGCAACAGGCTCGCAGGAAAATAATATGTGCAGATTAGCCTATCAATATTTATAGATGTAATTGCTTGAGCTGTGTGGCATGAGGCCTTGTTGCGCCTGCTGTAATACAGACCACGTTTGGGGCTAATCCAGGTGGGTGCTCTTACTGCCTCTAACAGGGAAATGGCCGGCCATTTTAGGAGGAAGCTGGATATCCTAATAATCAGGTAAACTAATACCGGGCGGTGAGAGTGTTTCCTTCCGGAGCTCTTGGCATGTCAGTCATTTGCCGAATTTCTCTTGTCTAGTCTGTGAGCCATTTTAACTCAGAGGAACGTGTACTCTCCCCCCCCCCCCCCCCCCCCCCTTCAGAGAGGACCTCACGGGCCCCTTTTGATAGCCTCTGTACTCACGAGGAGGCTCCCAAAACGTCGTAGGGACCAACCAGACGCTCCAACACACACCTCCTGCTTTTCCAATCTGAACAAAGCGTTCCTCAGTCTAAAGTGGTTAAACTGTCGTTTCAAATCGTCTGGACATCGTGATTACCGGCATGGGAGGAATTATATATTTAGCTTTATGTCCGTCGCCATTTCCTCCCCCCGCCCTGATCTGAAGTGACTAGCCAGTAGTGCCCTCGATATTACTATCTCTAAGGAGTTTAAACCTTCCCCCAGGAGACAAGTGTAATCAAGGGCTGCCAGCGGGAGAGAGGGAGAAAGAGAGAGAAGGAGGGTGAGAGGTGTGGGGTGGAAGGTGTTGGATCCCTGTAGTGATGAGATAGTGGAGGGAATGATGATGGACCCAATTTAAAAAGTATATATCTACTTCCAAACCAAAAAAAAGTACAAGGAAAAGAATCTTCTATGACCTACATTTTTTAAAGTATTGTTAAAATGATTTTATATATTGTTATTAATCCATGGACAGAACTTCCCCCCAAAAGACTTTCCTTTTTGTAAAATTTAGGAAAATGTTACAGATGCTTGTAGAAAATGGCTAGTATCTTTGCTACAACAGGATCATTTTTAGCTAAGTTTATTAGGCTACAACAACGAAAAATAAATGACTCTGTTCCTGCAGAAATTTCAATTTTATTATGCATGCCATAAGTCATGTTTTTAGTTATTTTAACTCACTTAAACATATGGTATTGTAGAGGCATCATATCAACAAGTTTCCAACACACATCCAAGGGAGTTTTTTGGAAGTCAGAACAATTGGTGCATTGGAATCAAGAACAATTATTCTACTTAGTGCATAAAATATATCCTCATACCAGCTGTTGTCTTGAAGGAAATAGAGGATTTACTTGTTTTAAGAAAATAATCCTACAGCTAATAACCAAGTTTAAGAACATCCAGCTGGGTTGTGCTGTAGTCCAGAAAGAACTTCACATGAGGATGAAAGCTGTTAAATGAAAGGAGAAGCACACATGTACACAAGACCCACCTTTCTGTTGCTATTTTCTCATCGAGTCATTATTTGGGTAAAAATGTTAATATTCTTCCGCAAATTGTTTCCACAATACACTTCGAAAAATCATTGTTTCTCAGTAATTCCACAACCCCACCCCCCCAGGATCTCATCAATCCTGAAGAGACTCATTCATCCTCAATAACGTCACTGCTTGCGCATAAATAAAAGTGACCGTTTGGAAAGCAGATGAACGCAGCCAACGGATTGGACAGGAAGTCAGTTAATCTGCAATCCAATCCGGCTCGAGTCTAGTGAAACCCGGCTCAGCTTGGCTGACGAGGCCTGGGAGGAAGGAAGTGAAGGACTCAGGAAACAGTGTTCAGAGCTTTCACCAGTCATATCCATCACGGTGCACGGTGATGGAAGCATGTGTGTGTGTGTGTGTGTGTGTGTGTGTGTGTGTGTGTGTGTGTGTGTGTGTGTGTGTGTGTGTGTGTGTGTGAGTGTGTGTGCCCCCGTTTCACCAGTCATATCCATCACAGGGCTCTGTCTCCAGGCCCGGGCAAGAGAGCTGGAGAGTCATTAGAGGGGCTGGGCTGCAGCTCTGCACTTTAACTAAACATCTTTTCCATAAAATAAATGCTTCCAGGTTATTGTGGGTCCCGGAAAACCCAGGTCGCCTCGCTTTTGCTGCCACTCATCTGATCCCAATTACCAGACAGACTAGTTCAGAGCCAGCGGAGACTATATGGATGCAGACTTTACTGGTGTGTAAGACTTCAGTGATAACCCAAGTGGGGCATCCTTTTGGATTAAATCCACACACCACCATGCACATCTGCCCCGCCACTTTACAGTACGATATCTGTGGCTGAGAAAGTCAAATCTGTTTTTTGTCGATGTCTTTAACTGGTATTATTTTTACACCTACATTATAAGTGAGTATGTCTGGGTTTAGTGTCATTTTAGTGGGGATTAGACCTGTGACTAACCTGCCAAGCTCACGAATCTAAGCCACTTTGACATCCATAGTAAGTGGTGCAGACTTAGAAATAGAAATACATTGATTTCGATCATCGATCTGTACACGTTTTTTTTTTCTGCATTACAAAAACATTCATATAATTTAGGGAGGACAATGTAACGGATAACAAAAAGATGTTTTGAAGTGTTTTTAATATAATATACTGTATATCATGACAACAGGGGTGTCATGTCTAATCATATCATGTCATATCTTCTTCTATCTGTTGATTGCTTTTTAACAGTTACAGCAATTAAGATGGAAAGGTTTTCAAAGGATGCCTTGTGCTCTTTTATGTCATGACCTATTATGTAATATTTAAGAATTTGCCTTCTTATATCTTGCCCTTTGATGTCGGTCTAGAATCTCAACAATATTTTTGTAGTTTTAATTTACAATCCCTCTATTGCATTTTCTCACAGTTTTTTAAAGTAACAAAACAGATTTCTTCTAAAGCAAGTCTAGTACCGACCCTGTTGAAGGTGGAACATATCATGGTTATTTACTTTGTTTGATAAATGCATCGAAGGACTGAATGCACAACTATCACCTGTTGCTTCAGCTTAACAAACTCTAAAACCCTGTCTGTCTCTTATGGCTGACTTTAGAAGAGTTCACCCTCCACCCAGCACATCCATAACATTAACTCCAGTTGTGTTTCATGCATGAGAGAAACTTGATCTTGGAAGAGTCGATCATAGTGATGTATATGTGCTTGTGTATGTGTGTTTTTGTGTGGACACAGCGTGCGTTTACATCCATCCGTTATTGAATAATTGTTTCCTGATGCTCTCCTCTTCCCTAGAATATTAATTACTAAATGATGAAACTGTCTCTTTGGTCGGGGGGGGGGGGGTTAAAGGAGGAAATGGGGGCCGCGCATGTAGGAGATTGTCCTGTTTGATGGGGTTAAATGTCATTTTGTCTTTGTATGTGTGTGTGTGCGTTTTGGGATGGGATATAGCAGCACCTATGTTTGGGGGTGAAGCTTCAGCTTCAGCTTTTCTTTCTCTCCGATTGAATGTATGATGAGAAGATTTGGACCCAAAGTGAAATATCATCAAGCAGAAGAAATAAGCATGAAAATAAAAAGTTGGAAGCTGTCAAATGCTGCTACAGTCTTTTATGAAGTAAAAATAATTGGATAGATGAGTATTAAGGCAAGCACAGACATACCAACCGAATGCTAACAATTAGTCAGAGAATTTTAAGAAGACAGCACTTCTATAAAAAGATAATAATGCTTGGATAGTGAAAAGGAAATAAATAAAGGGTACAGTTGACTCATGATAATCTTATGATCTCTGTCATAAGATTCCAGCAAAAACATATTTTTTGTATGTAATGTGTTTTTTCTGTGACCCTTTAATTCCAGATTAGTTAACATAATTTCATGGTGATTCGTAATCAGCAGAAGTCAGACACCATGCACAGCTCTCACACTTAGCCTGCATCAACAGGAGGATGGCACCATCTAGTGAAACTACATTGTATGCAGCAGGGGGAAAACTCCATCCATACTGTTCAGAAATAATGTTTGATGATATTAAACAAGAACAAAAAAAATGTAATGTCAACTACCTATTAATCACCAATACCCTGTGCCATTTACACAAGTTGCAGTTTTTTAAAACGTACTTTAATTGAAAGTGAGATTAATAAAACGGGCTTAAAAAATGTCATTGCTTACACAATTTGTGTACAAATATATATAAAAATACACACACATATAAGAAAAGACAAAAGATATTGAACACACAAACCTACTGACAAAACTATGTAACAATATCTTTGCAGATTTTAAATCCAGACACAAACATAAACACACACACACTGGAATGGCCAACAATCTTTTGCTTAATCTCCATAAACAAATATTAAAGATTTGTCTGTACCTGTCTCCTGCCTTGCTATAGGATTTAATCTAACTTTGCATTCCCAAAACAGAAGCACCAGAACAAGGACGTGGTTAGTTTCATCACATCATGCCTGTGCAGCTACGGGAAAAGACTCAAACCTGTCAGAAGGAACCTGGGTGACAATGGCTGCTTTTTTTTCCTCTTCCTTGTCCCCTCCATTAGTCTTTTTAAGCTGCTGGGAGCTTAATTCTGGAGCTTGACAGCAGTACAGCCTGGTGATGGTTGCTGTAGGCCAACACTGTCCTCAGTCACACATCTTTGCACCAAGTCATCTGAGGTCAGTGCTTGTGATGAAGGCATGCTGTAACCCTCTTTTTCAACTTGTTTTACAATTAAGCCTTTGATGCAAGAGATTGCTGCTTACTCATACTAAGAGAGATTGCCAACATCTGGAAGGTCAAAAAAGGATTGAAAACGCTTCACTTGCTCAATATCCACGCTGTCTGCATTTTTCACAGTTTCAAATGCTGAGTCAGTTTGTGTTTGGATTTCCAGTGAACTGGAGATAACTCTTTTCGCAAAACTCAAGGGCCTCAGCCCCGCTTTGGCTTTCTCACTTTTTTGCTTTTTCTGCTGAATGCGCACCATTTTTATATAAAGGGTCTAATAAACAGACACATTCCCACCTGCTAATTTCTGCTAACAGTGTTATCATACTAGTTAAATAATACTACGATTTCCCACTGGAGCAGAGGCTTCTCGGACGGTCTGTTAGTACAATCACCTGCTCTACAAGACATTTTTTTTGTCTGATATTTGTTAGAAAATTCCCCAAAAGGCATAAAAAACACGAAATGGGCAGAGAAGTCATATTCAGAAACTCCAAATAGCTATACTATATGCTAGCATAGCACAAAGCTAGCAGATAACAGTGGGCTGGCACCTGCCCTTATTTATGCATAACTTTTAGCCTCAATATAACTTAAACAGATTAGCTATAATGTTATATATAGCATGTGTTTATGTGTTTTGTAAAAAAAAATGAATCCCAGAACCAGGCTGTAAACTTTAACTGTTCATTTCTGTTGCAAAGTTGGGCATTTATCTATAAAGATAGCTCCCTTTTGCAGACAAAATTGGACACTCGAGGAACTGCAGTTTTTGGCACTTCTGCATAGGCTTCATTGCTTTGGGATTTGCCGCTTGATGCCTGCACCTGTTTATGTGGTTATGTAAAAATCAAATCAGTGTGGACATAACCTTAATCTTCAGCAAGGGCGTATTTCATTCGGTCATGGACTGTTCATTTTTTTAGCCTCATTATCCTCTGCTAAGCATTTTATCTGAGACCAGCAACATACACTCAAACACAAGAAATATCCATTCTGCCACATAGTAAGTCTTTAGCGGTTTGCCCTTGTCGATTAATGAGGTAACTTAAACCTTGTACAGAAGTACGTTGACAGGAAACACAATGATGAATAATTATTAATGTAGTTTTGGGGGATAACCAGGGCAATAGAATAAGGGTGAGTAAAAAAATGAGTCACTCTTGCTTAATACCTTATGACAACAGGCTGACTGAACGAAAAGCGCAATTAATCAACAGTGTTGAAATGAGGCGAGATGATCCATTTACTGGAGAGCATACAGCAATGAAAGAAAAACCTTTCTAAAAATCCAAAGTTACTGGAATCATTGAGCACTCTTGCCAGTAAATCCTGTTAAAGTTGCTTCCCTTTTCACATACAGAAAATAGAAACTGTTTCCGCTTTGCTTACAGTCGAGCAATGACCCTAATAATAACTTTTCTTTTTGTTGCAGATTGACAAATAACAGAAACAGAAACCACCGGAATCACTTACTAAGTTTCAGAACAGTAACAGAGAGTTGGGTGATGTGGCTGAAACTACGTTGAGGATTTTCGAAGAAAAGCACTCACAGAGCTTACATGAATTGTGCCTTGTGTAATTAAAAAAACAAATGTTGATAATGCAAAAGCATTTATTGCGTATCCCTACATAAATTGAATTCAACATTTTTTGCAGCATATCAGGGCTTGTAAAAAATCCAACCATGCATTCATAAAACTAGTAACATTATACAAATATTTATACAAAAAGTACATTATGTCTGTGTCTTCGCTCAAACGTCTGTGCCCTAGAAGGTCATACTTTGTTTTGGATCTGCAGTGTACGTCCTGTCACAACTGTGTCATTGAGTATTGGACAGTGTCTTGGGCAGGACATGACCAGCACCCTGCATCCTTCTCTTTCCATTACAAACTTCCTCAAGGACTCGTCAAAAAAATGGTTCCCTTCTCGGTACCCATCCAACACCAGCAGAGCCTCACTGGTTAACAAAGTCCTCAACTCATCCTCTGTCTTTTCCAAGAGAGAAAGTTGCATCTTTATTTCCTGAAAGAAGTCGCCCTTCACTCTGTTGCAGTCAATTGTAAAAAGAAATCGAACAGTGCTGAGATTGACACGTTTAGAGAGGGCATGTGTCGGACCCTCAGTCCAAGAAGAAACCAGGATGTGGGCTACAGTTGTCTTCCCGCTTCCTGGGGATCCCTCGAGGAAAACTACTTCTCCAGCTTTTGGTAGTAAAGCTTGAAGACTCACAGACTTGCCCTCACTGAAAGAAACAAGAGATCCTTAACATTAGCGTCAACAACAAACATTTACTATATATGTTCATTAAGCTCATTTTGGATTTCCTCAACAGGGACTTCCACTTTGGTGACTCAGAAATGTATGCAATTAGCCACTATCATGGCAGTCCCAAAAGGTGAAATTTATTGTAATTTAGCGTCTTGAACCATCTGTTTTTATCTAAGCCTGCTCTGTCAGAGTATAAACTGCCCTTGCAAGTTAGCTAGCTTGAAGTTAAAAAGAATAGGGGGTCACTAAACGTTTTTTTTTATGTTTTGAAATAAAAAGAAAATGTAATTGTGTTACTGAAAATAAGATCATAGAAGTGTGGCAGGATCCTCTGTGATGAATGGAAAGATGTGTTTGTGACTCACTTGTTTTGCAGCCTGTGAGGCAGCTCCTCCACCGCGAAAGCTTCGCAGTGGTGTGTCATCTCGGTGCTGAGCGAGAAGTTGGAATAATGGTTTTTCAGAAATGCCCCCAGATTTTCCTCCATGCACCCTACAGCCAACGAAACAGACCTGATCATGATCATATCAATATCATTTGCAAGTAAGGCAAAAAGTGTGAACAAAACTTCAATTGTTTTTGTTCATTCTTGTACTAAATAGGGAAACACGAGAGCCCCTTACCTTCATTAAAAATAGTTATCTCTTCCTCGTTGTCTTTATTTTTTGCTATACCTGATGGTAAGGAACAGCATTGTTAGAAACACTAATTCAGATGAGTGCGATATCCATTAAATAGTTAATTCATTCATCATTGCTTCAAGTCACTCTGCAGGACTACAACAATTGTGGTGTAAATCCACTCAAATTCACCTTAATGCAAATTAAAATGCATCTCAAAAAACAATTCCTAATGTACAACTTATGAAAGCAGAACTTTCTTCAATCATGATATTGTTGTTCCATGTAATAAAATTCGCTTTCACACACTGTTTACTCTTTTCATTTATGGAATAGCTGTGTTTCAGTCACTGAGCATTTCACAACTTTTACTATTTCTTATTTAATAACTTTAAGTGTGTTTCACTTATGAGAAGTGCTTTGAGTTTGAGCTGTTCTTGTTAAAGCACAGTTTATGTTTGCTCGCTTGTTTGGTGGGATTAGGGTAGGTCAAAATGATTAAATGACTAGGAAAGGCAACTTGGTAACTTGTTCAGCTCTGTTCATACTCACAGGCAGCAACAGAATCAGATTTGCCTTGACCGTCGACCGAAAGGTTCCTTGTGCAATGAAATCTAAAACCTGTGAAGAAGAACATATCATTTAATGTATTGCTCCAACCGGTGTGTATGAATGTATTAACTGACTGTATGAAGGTAGTTTCAATAATGCAGCTTAGTAGATATGTACATATAATATATCTGTGTTTAAAAATCCTCGATGAAAAACCCTTAACTTAATATTTAGTTGTATAGCATCAAATCTGTTTTACCTTTTTGGACCCTAGGCTGAAGTGTCTGTTCTTATCATGTTACACATTCATATGAATATAGAAATGTGTAATAAGTCCATTATGTAAATGATGTGTGTGTTTGGTTGGGGGAATACTACAAACATGCCTGACTGAAAAACCACCCACACATTATCAAATGACCTCAAATTCCCCTGTAACTCAATTAACACCAACATGGGTGTTTCCAAAGTTAATAGTCATGTGACAGAATACATGCATGACCAACAGCTGGCAAAATTCCCTCTAGGTGAAGGTAACCAAGCTGAAGCTAATATCTAAGAGCTATCAGGTTTCACAATACTTCCTCTTCTCAGTGCCAAAAATGAAACTGACTCAGCGTTTATGACAGTTTGTGCTGTCTTCCCAGTTATCAATGACATTGTTGTTTACTGGCAGTAGTTTAAAAGTCCCTTGAAATTTGACCTAGTAATTATAAACTATGAATGCTGACCGTTGATTTTGGCAATACTGCAAGTAGTTTGAGGTGAGATTAAAGACATCTTTTTTGGCTTCACAATAAAGTTTGACTTTAACGTTGAAATGTTGTCTGTCTTAAGTCATTGCAGTATTTTGTGATATATGTAATGGGTTGTAACAGGGAAAAATAAACCAGTGTGTTTACTTTGAATAAGGAAATAATAAAGAATACACAAACTTGAATTTCCACCCTCTGCCCAGCAGATATTCTTTCAGCTCACAAATCTAACCCTCTAAGGATGTCCCTTTGTAACGGTAATGAGGGACTGCTTTACCTTTTTGTCGTCGGTAGAAGAGCATTGCAATGATAAGGGCAACTATTATCACACCTATGCTCAGAACGACGATGAGAGCGTCATTCCTCTTCTGAGGAACAGGTATTTCATCTGTGCAAGAGTGAAGAATGGTGAGGGTTAATTGCAGGGAAAAAAACTTCAAATTCAGCAGTGCCGTGGCAAGTGTTTATATTTGATTGTTATTCCCACGATTACAAAATGTTTGACCACCATGGAAATAACCAAATATACCAAAGAAGAAAAAGATTTGCACACTTCCTCTTTGTGGAAAACAATGTCGAAAGAATTTGCAGCAATTAGAGATACTTATGCTTTCATACTCATTTTGTGATGATTTGGCCTGATCTCCTATTTCTCTTCATCTTTGTGTAGGTATATTCACTGACCTTTTTTCTTTATTTTAGCAATAAGAAAAACCCCTTATACACATATTCTTATTTTTAGTTGATCAAGTTCAAGCATTAAAAAGAGGCAATAAACAGTTGCCCACATATAGACAGAAGCATGGGAACACATGCACAGACAAGCTACTAAATTCCACACAGCTTTTGTAACAAAACTCCTACAATAAATCTGAATCGATTCTCGAACCCAGACATCCACATCTTCCGTGGAAATGCAGGGGAAACAATTTCTTTTGCCATCACATCTGATGTGTCAACAACTAGATCAACAGAGACTGAACACAACAGGAAACAGCAGTAGGCGACGATAGGTACACACATGACGATATTATACTTTCTGTTTTTAGATGAGAATATTCAAGACTTGGAGTGGAGTTGAGTCAATATACTTAGTTAAATCCAACAATTGTACACATTATCCGTTTGCTTGCTTCTCATTTGATTCTTTATCTTTTTGTGAAAAGTGTTTGGCGGCAGACCAGCTGACAGGAAATGAGGGAGGAAACATGCCAGGAAGATCACTTTGCTGAGTCATCCTATAAAAATCCTGTGTGCTTTCATATTCTCTCCATCCAGTTCATAAAGTCCTGTGTGATAGGAAACCATTTAACAGGAAACAAAAATGTACCTGGAATTTGAAATGTTGCGGAGGAGCCATCTTTTGTAAAGATACACTTGTAGCTGTCTTTGGCCGATGATCTAACACGTATCCGACTGGTGACTTGGACAAGTTGCTCTGGAGTTGTCACGGAGGTGGTATTCGAACTGAGTGTCTGATGTTGTCCATTTTGCCACATAACAGGAGACTCCGGGTATCCCTCAGACAGACAAGTAAGCAGCATGTCATCCCCCCCTGCAGCCTTCTCAATGTGTTTAGTCACTGATTTATAAGGTGCTAGGGAAGAATCAGATAGAAAGGACATAGTCTTAACAGTGTGATCAAAAAGGATTACATGATAAGGGAAAGATCTTGTCAAAAGAAATTGAGCCAAAATCATTCTCTACAGAATTGAGTAATGTTCTGCTGAGTTCCATTTTCAGTGAGTTGCACTGTGCTCAGAAATGACCCCCAGGAAATTCCCAACAAGCATGACTCTTCCCAGAACAAAGCCCATTACGATTTTGCAATGAAAAAAGCAAAACTGTCAGACTTACCAACAACGGACAAAGTTGTTGTTTTATAATCAGCTCCTTCTCCTGTTTGCACCAAACACTGGTATGTCCCAGAGTCATTGATCCTGAGTCTGGAGATCTGAAAAGGGACAAGATGAGAAAGAATAGATGTGTTTATGTCCATGAAACACACTATTCCCTCGTGAACTAAAGCTTCCAATGAACCAAAATCTTTTGCAAAATTCCCCTTTCTCTTTTTATAATACAAGGTATCATCTGTGCCTTCTTGACAGGGATATATAAGCAGGGATTATCTGACCTGTCTGGGAATTTGAGCCTCACATCAATAATTCCCAATAGGAATTGCCTTATTCAGTGGAAATTTAACTCGAAATAACCTTGCCTGCCCAGATTCTATTATGTATCTAGAAAGTCACTCCCATTATTCACCTTTAGTTTGGCCCAGCCTTTATGCAGCTCCTCAGTGAGAAGCACCACCCGTCCAAGGTAATCAGGATCCTGGGTTGCAACGTTCTGTTTCCAGTCATCCAAATGGTACACTTCACGAATCAAGGTGGAGGTGAACCACTGCCACATCACCTGCAGGGCAGCCTGATGGTTTGATAGTTTAGGCTGAAACCTGCAGCCCATCACAACATCTTCTCCAAACTTTGACTCGTACATGGTTCGCTCTGCCTCAACAGTGAACAACACTGCAAGGAAATAATACATAATAAAGTCAGACTTCCTCAATCAGTTAAACAGCGCTGAAGCAATATACAACATTGACTTGAACTGTTTAATGTAAATGCTATTTCATCCTGTGTGTGCTCTTGTTTATTCATACACTTTTTACTACACACCTGAGAGGGAAGGTTGAAACATGACATGCAGAACCAAAATAACGGCCCAATCCATTGAGTCCTAAGGAAGAAAAAAAAGGGGGTTTTACAGATGATGGAATATTTAGGCATCTGTTTTACTGAAAAAGCTGAGTCATTTTACTGGAGAAGGCCATGTGATCTATCAATGACTCTGTAAACACACACACACACACACACACACACACACACACACACACACACACACACACACACACACACACACACACACACACACACACACACACACACACACACACACACACACACACACACACCATCACATGTTGGTCACATACATTTTATTCCTAATCTCAGCATGACTCAGTTTTGAAAATCCAGTTACTTCCCTGTTGGATGAGTCATTGTAGGGAAACACAATTAGGCTACAAGAAAGACGCTGTTGGATGCTGTGACACACACGCGCGCGCACACTTTGTTTTTAGAAACAGACGTGAAAATGTTGGCAATTCATGCTTCATTGAAAAATATTTAGCCAAAGGGTTCAATACATAAATGACTACGGTGTCTTAACCTATGAATTTGAATGTGGGAGAGCTTGCAATGATTATTGAGCTCTGTCAGCTGTTAGGTTCACAGAATGCATCATTTAAAAAAAGTAAATTAAAAGTAGGTGTGTTACATATTTAGCCTGCAACAGTTAACTGTATTGGTGTTTAAGCTACAAAGCTAGGCAAAATGGTGTTAAATGTCAAAAATAATATTGGAAACCAGGAGAACTGCGTACACATATTATAAGCTCTAAAAGTATACTGCATAAACTAATAAAAAATAATATGATTAATGATAATGATAAAAACAACAACAACAACAATAATAATAATAATAATAATAATAATAATAATAATAATAATAATAATAATAATAATAATAATAATAATAATAATAATGAAGTTCTGCAACCCCCGACTACTGTTTATCTGTTGTAGCTGTAGGTCAATAATATTTTCTTACCTGCAGGATGTCTGATAATGCTGGTGGTATCCTAAGCGCTCCCTTCTGCCTTTACGCTGATCCGTGTCTGCACTGATGCTGCTGCTCATATGAAGGCAAGAGGGAAATCCCACCTCTCGAAAACACACCCACCGCATTTTTCATTCGAAATTGTGAAAACAGGAAATTAATTTAAGCTTGCTATAACTTAGTTTCGGCCCAATGTTGTGAACAACAGGCTTTTAAACATCTGATAAAAACGTTTACATCCACAATTCACGGACCTCGACGAGAAAACAAGTCGATACAATGAACACGGAAGTACACCACTATGTTTACTGTAAGGACAATATTATCTTACACTGGCTTTACCTTAAAAGGCATACAATAGGGACATAAGTAAGCTTCAGCCGTATATGTATTGGAAGATGTGTGCTAGACCTGTAAACAGCATCGAGGTACATACATTCGAAAGTGTTATCATCAAAATACTTAAAGCCCCAAACGTAAAAATACTCATTATGCAGCAAAATGTCCCGATCTGAATGACATTGTAAAATATTTTATTAATGGTATACCATTAATTATGTTGTGTCTGGTTGAGATGAAGCAACTTTTATTTACTTCAAAGCCGGCTGGGCATTTTAATAAAAACAAAATCACTATGTTCTGCAAATAAATAAATAACTATTGCTGTTAAATGGATTTAATTTAGAATACAAGTAGAGTATTATTTTTCCCTCTGAAATATGGTGGAGTAGAAGTTTGAAGTAGCAGAACACTTTGAAAATTATTTGTTACATCAGGATAGTGGGTAATTAAACTTATCAATGTTTTCCATTTACTACCCTCTTAGAAACCCCTTGGACAACCCTAAATAGTGTTGGACTTTACTACCTACATTATATCACTCGTAAAATACCACTGTATTTTTCTTGCAGGAAGGGTTTGTGATACAGATCTTGTGTACATTTGTGTTCATTCCCCTATGATAACTAACATTGGTTAATGTCTTATAAGGTAATAACATTGCTAAAGCATTCAGTATGACCTACCAATGTATGGGTGTACTGTAAGGGTGTAACCAGGATATATAAAAATACTCAGAGCAAAAGTCAAAGAGAAGTGTAGTTGAACAAACCATTATGCATTAGTTTGCTTTGTTGGCTCACCATTATTGTTACCTTTAGAGTATATACTTGTAGTATGGCCCTACGGTCACATTTCAATTTAAATACATATGCAACTCTGACCTAAATAAACTGTAGAAAAGGTGAAAATACTTGATGGACTCAGTAATCAAAATCAGCACCAGTAGTCCTTTATTCACCCTATAGCAGGGACATCTACAATGTTACAGCAAAGGGACACAAAAGGCAAAACGTTAAAACATTCAATATTTGTTTGTGTTGAGTAAAGCACACAGGGAGAATTAATATCAGGTGTTATATGTCCATCAAACTGGAAGTTTGGCAGGAGTCCCCCATGCTTTTTGTAAAGCATTGATGAAAAAGTATAGCTTGGTTTGATATGGTTCAGTGCAGTATGAAGATTGTCACTTCTACTTTGTTCCCTCAACGTTATTGTAGTATCCTCCCACCTAATAGGGCCCTGGTTGTGCATAGTCCAAATGTATAAACCCAAATATGAACTCTCGTTAAAATGGCTCTTACAGTATTATCTTTTGTTTGGTGCACCGACTGACAAAAACGTCTACATTTAGACAAGATTCACCCCCACAAACACCAAGAGAGGGCGCCATTCTATTGTTTATGTGCAACTAGCCTTCGACCACGGACTGTAAAGTGCCTTTAACAAGCGCTGAACATATGAGACACAAATAAGCAGTGTGACAATTGCACTGCAACGTTATTGTTCATGTATTCATAGCAGAAGCTCTTCAACATGTGTTTGAATGAATTCCTCTGAATCAAAAATCACCATGATTTTAGATTTTATAATGACTTAATTTGAGAGTGTACTGTTAGAATAATGTTTTGTCATTTGGGAAGCATCATCGTTGTTTATGGTAGAACCGTAGAACGTGCTGTTTTGCTTTTAGTTTTACTTTGGAAGCTTACCGGAAGTACCATGTTTGTTTCGTGTAGTAATTTATTTAATAGGTTTTCTGGAAGTTAGCAGTTTTTGAGTGCATGCTTCACACGTTTTGTTTTCATTGAGTTATTCCTTTGAATTTCTCCTTACTCCTGTTTTTGTGAGTGCCATTACTGTCTTCGAAGTACATTAGGTATGTAAAACTGTCACTTTGAGTGAACCTAGATAGCGATACCAGTCAAGGTTAATAATATAGGGTGACGCATGGGAAGCTACTTTATGTTTTAATATTAGCTCATCACGTTTTCCAAATTAATTAACAAGAGATCCCAAACATCACAGAAACAAACGTCAAGTCCTCTGCGAACTTAAAGCAATGCTAGCACCTAGCATTAGCAACACGTACATGTCACTAGCATCAAGTTATTAGAAAGAAACGGTGAACTGAAGGACAAGTGAGCTAGCGTCGTTACTGAGTTTAGCTGACAGCTCTAAATTAAGCTACAGGGAAGTGAAACCATGACAGTGCCATTAACTAACAGGTTAAAGTAAATGCAGTTTTAACTTTGGTTTGTACCCCTAATAGAAGTTGTGCCTGTTAGTTTGGTAACGTTTTGCTGCAGCATAGTTTTGACTATCTCTTTTTTTTTTTAGGCCAGCAGTTACAGCGCTACCATGGGGTTTCTTCTGTCTAAATCCATGGATGCAAACTTTAAAAAGCAGCAAGAATTTATGCTCCACAATGCACGGCTGCAGGTGAGTAAAGTTACAGCAGCTCACATGCTTTTAAAATGAAGATTTGCTATGCACTCATCGTTTACTTCATGCACCTGCAAACAAGTGGTACCTGTGTCAGGTGGGACATGGGAGTGAGTGTTGAACTACTTTACATTCACATGTTTTACCAATGACGCTGGATTAACTGATCAAAGCAATACACTCCATACAAAGCCCCAAAGGCCCTAGGTTCACTGTTCATGAAGTTTCATTTTCTGTAGTAATCTGGGGAATTGTAGCACACGAATAAAGCACAAAATGATCTGACCCAATTATGACCTGCATTTGCTTCCTGCTTCATCACTTGATCCAGGGACCCTGTTTTGGAAAGTGTCCCAGTGTCAAATCAAGCTTTAAGATTGAAATGTAATCGTTTCTTTACTTATAATGTGCATTTTCCTGATAATATCATTCTTGTTGTCATTACAACCCAGCAAACATGAATTCTTCAGTAATATTTTGTAATGTAATAATAACTACACAACAAACATTAAAACCAGTATAACGTCTGTTTAATGTAATTACTACACAGAAAATATGGTGCAATGTAATGTTCCAGGGTAATTTTCTACCAGCCCACATATACAAGAATTCTGGTATTTTTTCCAGAAAACAGACACAGACTATTTATCTGGCGATCACATCAGTCTATCTTATCCATCTGTCTTTCAGCATGGCGTTTTGTCTTTCTCTCTGGATTCACACATTGTCAAAGCCAATAGTACAAGCTTCAGTTCAAGTTTTAGCGTTTCTATTTAGGGACCACAGGTTTTATTGCACTCATTGTTTCATTTAAACAAAGTATTGTTTTTTTCTTCTCCTTTTTGTGGCCAATTTGTTGTGATTTATTCATGCCTGTAAGCTGCTGAGCAGCAGGTGGGATGTGTGAGTGTCATAACACCAATGACATTATCCAACGTAATCCCAAAAGCTTTGTTGTTTACTGTCCTGTAATTTCCCCCTCTGCTCTCGTAGGTGTACATGTGGTAGAGGATGCTTAATAATAATGAAAATATGATTTGGTTATGGCAAAGGTTTGGCAACCAAGTATCAGAGCTCCCTCCTTTGGTAATGAAGGTTATTTCCAAATACATATTATATACTGTACATGTTTAAGCATTGATGAAGTACATATACATTCTTTCATTTACTTAACTTTCTAGAAATAGTTTTGTATTAATAATTCCCACTAATAAATGTATCAATAAGAACTTTCTACTTTTTCAAAACATTGGATTGATGCATTTAACTGTTCACATCTTGGCCGAACAAAAAGAACAAAAATGTTAAACAGTCACTAATGTCATTCTGTCTGTAATGTGAAATTGTGTCTTTTATCTCCAACTTTAATGAATAAGATTGCTCCTGGCAATTTCTGAATAACTGGGAAGCATGTTGTTGCCTCCCCCTGCATTAAGATGTCAAAATGATTGCTTGACAGTGTTTTCAAGTCAAATTATTCAAAGCTAATTGTTCCTTTGCACGCTCTTTCCTTGTGGCCTCTTAGGTCAAAGTCATCGGGCTTTGTCGTTAAATCATGGTGCCCATCTTTAACATTGATCATTTAGTGGATATGGGGTTTTTTTTATGACACATTTCCTGAGGATGATTGACAGCTGTGAAATGACGTCAATAACGATTATTGTTCATTTCATATTTAAAGAGCGTTCTTGGCTGCTAATAATAAGGTTGTTTTTATCATTAACGGTTACTGCTTTTGAGAGGCTTTTATTGTGAAGTATGTAAGAGGTAAGACCTCCCTGCAAGGTTTTTGATTTTGTTTTTAAAAAAATGTTTTACTAAGACCTTGGTCACCTCCTTTAGTTAATGCAGACTCTAATAATGGACAGTAGCATTCTTTTTTTTTTACATCTTTTTCAAAAAAAGAAATGATCTATAAATAATAAGTACTTTACAGAATGTACACTCATTGAATATCAATTAGTTTTCATGAAGTACTACAATGGACTACAGGTTCATTAAAAATAAAGATAAATCCTAATGACAGATATATAACACTATACACAATGCAGTATTTCCCAAAGCTTTAAAAGCCACTTCTGCCATTAATTAAGTGCTTTGTTGCTTATTAATTATTATACAATCAGTTCGTACAGGAGCACTAGTGGCAAAAACAGAATTGCTATTATCTGATCTTAGTTAAAGATCAGATTAAAGCAATAGACCTGAATAAAGGAAATATTCATTGAGTATTCGCTGTTTCCCTGAGGTAAGACATGAATTACAATTAAACTCTATTTTTGTCCACTACAGGATTTTGTGACCTGCAATTTGAAAAGACATCATGAGAGATGTTCAAACAGCTTTAGCAGCGAGGTCGAAACATATTGTTAAAATCACGAACATATCCAAAAAAGCATTCCAATAAGAAAGTCCTCATGTGTTGCTGCTTCATCTTCAAACTAGTGTACCTGTTGAAACACATCTGGGAACCGTTTATAAATACCCCAATTCTAAACACTTACACATTAGCTGTGTATTTTTAATTAGCATCTGTGTAACCGGTAATGATTAGTGTGCATCAGCTCTTCAAGCAGCGACTTGCCCTGCGTGTGAGTGAAGCCTTTTGGAAATGTCAGTAGATTTCCCGCTTACGTTTCACTTCCGATCTCACCTTGTCAGCTTCAGAATGAATCCAGTGAGCCTCATTTCTTTCTGTTACTTTTTCTTCACTCCTTTTACAGTCCCTGTCTCCTTCGCTGCTTGTCCTATTTCACGGTATTGGTCATCCTTCGTGATGTTTCTTTCCACCAAGAGACAAAGTGTCTGTTCTTAAAGCACACGCGTAGGTAAAGGTACTGTGCGTCTTTCTAATGTTGTGAAATGTATGAGTTTAGACATGTCCACGTTAAGAAGTTAAAGTCCCAGAAGTATTTTTGGAGAGCTTGTTGGAAATGGTATCGCAATACTTGACTGGCATCATCTGAAATATGTCCATTGCCACAATTGTTACTGGAAGCTGACGGTGGATTTTTAATAATTTTTCCCTTTAATTCAAAACGAATAGCTATTATTTGGACAGGACTTAACACTTAGCATTTTGTTATTGCTACCAATAATCACCGATTATATCTGAGCTACTGTCAGAAACCTTCAAATGATACCTTATTTCATGCTGTCAGAATAGCTAACATCCAAAATCTGTGATTGTTACCAGATATTGAATAAGCACATTTGTGCTTACATCTGTGAGGTTGGAACTGAACGTAGATGTTTGCTTGTTTAGATATGTGTGTTTCTGTTGGTCACTGTGGTTGTGGTGAAGTAGCAGATGTAGCAGACACGTAATGGCAGTTTGAGGCTTTGATTCAAAGCAATGGGTGGGGTGCAGCAGAGAGGGTGTTGAGTTTCCGGATGGTGAGAGCTTTTGCTGGCAGTGTTTATGATTGGTGTTAATGATTGGAGCGTTCATTAAAGATTAGTTTAATGTCCTGGAAGATTTTTCGCATATTTGAAACTCAATTCCATATCAGCTGCATCAACGCTAATGAGGCTGTGGTTGTGGAGGGTGGAGATCAAATACTGTATTCATCCTTTCCTGGCATTTGTTGGCATCAGGGCTGGGAGTAATACAATGGTTATTGGCAATAAACAATATTATTTCTTATCTGTTTATAGATTAATAAAACTAATGACGTATCACAAATATAAAAGAGACAAATCTTCTTCTTTTTTGTATTGATGGACTTGTCTGATATTTAATGAATCAGCATGCATTTGTTACGATAACATCAAAAGAAATCCCCCAAAACGTATTAAGAGGTCTTCTTTTGATGGTCTTATGATGGGTATTTTTCCACATTTTCACATGTAAAGGGTTAATTGAACAAAAACATAGGTCTAAATTAAAATAATTGTCAGTGGCAGCCATAAAAGCATTTAGTAGCTTAATTCTGTTTAGCAAAGTCTTCAGTGCAGTCAGTACACTTGAACGCATCTCTTTTCAGCCCATTGGAAAGCTACAACCAGCAGGTGTTGGCTTTTGTATCAATACCGAACACTGATTATACTTTACACACTAAGATCTTTTCTCCTCTTCTTAACTTAACATTTTCTCCATCTCCATTGGAATATTCCACATTTGACTTCCAAACTTACAGCCAGGAACTACAGTGATGCAAGTGACTACCATTGACAAGAAGTAGGCCGTTTCAGGGAAGGTTAGTAAAACCAAACATCCAGTATCACTGAACTACTTCCTGTTCTGCGTCCCAGATGAGAGGAGAGATGACGTTACGAGAGGTGACGTTTCTTGACACCAGAAACCCGTCATTACATATTTGTTACACCAGAGAAATATAGTGGGTCATTTAAAAAAAACTGACGTAAAACCCTAACGTAATGAATTGTTTGACTCATCACCGTCCCCTGCTGCTGCTGCAGTGGTTTTTATTTTTACTTCTTCTCACCATTGAGTTTCCAATAAAATGATTGAGCTCAGCATACTGTAAAATTACAGAACAAGCATTGTGGATTTTGAGGATGACACACTCAAAAGTTTCAAGGCTCTCCCTTCCTGGAGAGGGTAGCATTGTTTTCAGGTTGGTTCCAGTAACAGATCATGTTTTTCCAAGTTTCAGGAGCTTCTAAAGTAGCAAAATGTACAGAGAAAATTCTCAGGTGTGCAAAAAGGTTTATACACATATTCCCAGCTCTGTATTCGATGACGGCTAAGTCGGTTCTTTCCTCTTTTTTCCTTTTATGTATGTTTTAAAGGGACTTTTTCATGTTGTAAGGCAACTCCTTTTATATATATTTTTTATTCAACACATTTTAGAAATTAGGTTTTATTTTATTTTATAAGGTTGTACGTATAAAGGACATTTTAACAAGAAGGCAATTTAAAGTGCTTTAAAAATATTAGAGACGTAATTAATTTATGATTGGTCTATAAAAAGAATTGATATCTACAAATAGTTTATTTTGTCCAATTAATAATCAAACCTTGAATTAATAAAACAAAAAGCCATTCAATTTATTCTCATAAGTGAAAAATAATTGGTTAACCAACTGTTAATTTCCGTGCTTTAACTAGTCTTTGATTGATTGTAACTTTAATTAAATCTGACAAGGCAAACACAATAATTTCAGCTACTTTTATGAATACCATTTGTAAAATAAACTAATGTGTCTGAAAGGGAGATAACTGCTTTGGTGCAAAAAAAAAAGCGCAGCACGCGAGCAGGCAGGGAGTTTTCATGTTTGTCTTGTACAACAAGGGAAGTTCTTTATAGTTATTTAGTTAAATACATTATGCGTCATATCACTATATCTAGATATACTATTATCCTATTTAGTGTTTCTCAAGTGTTTTTTGTCTGAAACAAGCCTTTTGATGTTCAAAAAGGTTAATTAAACTCTCCAATATCAATCTAACAGCATGCTCAAGAAACTATTCCAATTAAAGTGGTGATTGTGATGTGTGATCCATTAGCACAAGTGCCTTTTACTGTACAGTGACATCTCCATCCGGTGGGCTTAATCCCGCTGTTTTCCAAGTTGCATGCCTTTCCTTCTCCTACTGATATCTTATAGTTAGCCAATCTTCACATTATACACATTCACACCAGGAAATGCATTCCCTCAAGGACAGGCTTGCAAAAGGTTGAACAACTTCCGATCTATTTCCAGAAAAACTTCCAAGGGCAGGGAATTTTTCTACAATTAATGCCCATTCAATAGAATTTTATCAATGCACTCCATTCAACACCCGTTATTGCAACACATGTAGACAACATTGGCAAGCATCCCATAAAATAATTATCCAGAAGAATTACAACTCAGTGTGTTCACATGTGTAGCCAAATGCACTGCCAGAGCCGAAGAAATATATGCTTTCATCCTAATTTCAGAATCAAAGTACATTGTTTATTTTATTTTGATAGCTGGCTGTTAGCATGTGGTTTGATTGAGCACGCTAACAGAAGAGTTTTAATGAATCAAAATACATTTTATACATTTCTTTATCACTTCAAACCCAAACGTTGTACACAGCCAACAATTTATCAGTCGGATATGTAAAGTTATCTTCCCCTTTAGCTAAGTCACCACACTAATACTAATAATAATAACACATGGTATTTTTAGAGCACTTTCCTGGTGCCAAACGACTCTTTACAAGCAATTCAAGCTACTAGGCATCGATGTTTTGCCTTGTTCCTTCCGAGATCGCTAAGTGGCTCAAATCGCAAACAACAACTCAAATCGAGCATTTTATTGTAGTTTTATTTATGAGTATAAAACGATGGGTATGTGAGAGTGTGTTTATAGTGTAACGTGTACGGGCAGTATGTGCGAGCCAGCAGAAACTTTCATTCACTTAAAATTGTTAAAAATGTTCAGCCATTAATGCAAACATACAGAAGTGATGGTCAGAAATCAAAATGTGGCTTGTCCGACATGTTGTAATTTCTGTCATCCGCTCTTTTATATTACATATTTTTACTCTATGCGTCATCAGTGAGTTAATGTCACATCCCCTAAGTGGAAGCAGAAGCTCATCTTTGACACGTTCACTCATATCAGGATAAATGCTTTTTTAATTATCATGTCACTCAGGCAGCTCAATAGCATATGTGTGTGTGTGTGTGTGTGTGTGTGTGTGTGTGTGTGTGTGTGTGTGTGTGTGTGTGTGTGTGTGTGTGTGTGTGTGTGTGTGTGTGTGTGTGTGTGTGTGTGTGTGTGTGTGTGTGTGTGTGTGAACAGGAAACGGCAGACAAAAGGTTCTTCGTACTGAAACTCATCAGCATGGACACTGTTTGTGAGACTGTCCCTTTGACCCTGTCTGTGTCGCTTTGAATGTCTTGCTGCTTTAATATATCCACGGTTATATACACCAATATTCATTTCCATATGAACACGTACCTTAAACAAATGTGCTTTCCGTTAAATCCTGCTCTTAGTTAACAAAAGTGGGTTATTTTACTTCTGATTATTTTACTTCTGATTATTTTACTTCTGAAAATAAAGTTGTCAGTGCTCTCTGGTGGACAAACTTTATAATGAAAATACTGTTTCTACATTTCCCCAATCATATCTTGGGCAACTGTGTTCTTTAAATATGTAGTTGTTTATATATCTGGGATAACGCAAATTCCATAGAGAGGCACTGGACAGTGTCCTTATTTGGTTTCAAAGTTCAGTTTTTCCTGATGACGTCTTCTCTCTTGGTCTGTGTGTGTGTGTGTGTGTGTGTGCATGTGCGTGTGTGTGTGCGCACAGATGGAGCGTCAGATTGTGATGCAGAACCAGATGAGAGAAAGACAGATGGCGATGCAGGTGGCCTGGTCCAGAGAGTTTCTCAAATACTATGGGACCTTCTTTACGTTGGCTACAGTGGGACTCACTGTAGGGTGAGTTTTGAGTTAAAACAGCTCATAGGATCAACTCCCAGGTGTTTAGTTCAGGATTAAAAATGTTTCTTTTGTTTCTAACACAAGCCTACAGTAATAATGCTTAGAGTGGAGAACTGTACGTGGTTGTATGTGAAAGCTGTACTTTTTAAAATAAATCTCTTGTTCTATATTCCCAGGATTTATTTGGTGCAAAAACTGCCAACATAATTGCCTCCTGTATTAAAATGTATGTTATTGAATATAATAGTGATGCCATCATAGAATTGGAGGGCTTTTATTGATCCTTTTTTCACCTAATTACAGCAGATGATAATAAGACGTTCTTCTTTTGTCTTGACTCTTTGCCTCAGTGCCATTAAAAGAAAGAAACCCTTCCTATTGGCTCCCATCGTTCCTCTGGGCTTCATAATGGCCTACCAGGTGGACAGTGCCTATGGGACTCTTATTTATCGAGTGAGAGGTAGGACTAAACCTTTATCTTCTTAAAATCCATTACATTACAACCACTTTTAACAACAATTAAGTAATATTCTGACACACTAAATATATACTGTAGTTAATATAATTAAATAGTTGGTCAACAATGTGTATACAGCTATAACTGAAATACAATTATTTCCAATCCTCCATTTTCCCCTGCAGATAATTAGCTCCGAAAGTAGTTAAAAATTGTTGTTTTAACACCCATTTGCCGCAACACCACACATTATATTTCCTGTATCCTCTTCAGGGGAGGCTGAGAGTATCATGACATCTGACCATGACCGCTTGGACTTACCTCACGGGACTCCGACTTTCGAAAGCATAGAGAAAGCTCGCCGCGCTAGAAGCAGCCTCGCCTCCTTCCTGGAGAAATGACGTGTTGGTTATCTTTCAGACAAACCATCCCCGTCCAGCCGATGCATTCACCCATTGTGCTTTATGCTGCTTTGACATTATTGAGTCTATGGTTTGCACTAATTCTATATCATGGACCTTGAGTCAAATTTGTTTCAATACTAATCACTATTAAAAATGATGTTGTTTTGCATGAGTTGCCAAATACTGAAGCCAAACACAATACTTTAGGTAGTATTACACTGTGAGTATGCGGCATATCATGGAATACATCTGTTAAATTATTATTTGCATCAATTAAAGCATCGAACCATAAATAATATTGCCAGTTAGTGTTGAAAAATAAATACTCAACCATGTTAACAAAGATTGTTAAGTCAATCAGGCTGTAACTTTGGAAAGCTCCTGCCAATTGAACCTTTCAAAGACACATACAAATGTTTAGTATTATTGTTCAAAGATGAAATGCTTTTTAGTTTTCACACGTTTATTTTGTCCAATTCCCCAAAATATTTTCAACCAGCTGCCCCAGCTCTTTGTCCTGTAAAAATTGCATTATGGGAAAGTCGGTTAGCATGCTGGTCTTGGTTGCCTTTGTTTCGTCCATTTTCCATTCTAAAAACACCTAAAGAGCAGCTTAGCCTCGGTCTGTTGTACACAATTTGCACTTGGAAAAGATCTTTATATGTTGTGCTTATGCTTAGTTTATTGTATCATAAATTAAAGCGACATTACGTTATTCTTGACCACTAGAGGGCAGAAAGACTTCTAAACACACTCACTGTAACCTAACCGCTATATCAAGGTCAGGGCTAATGCAAAACGACAAAACAGTCTCTTGGTGTTTGGGTTTTGGCCCCGAGACACAGAAATGCAGTATCAACATTTGCGAGGCCTGCTTTGGTTCACCAGTTCTTTGTCTGCTCGTGTTAGGTGCTTAACTTTTGGGTTTTTTATGCCCGAGAGGTACACTTGCTAACAACAGCTGTTAGCTGTGGCCATTTTTTGTCCATTTTGTGCCAGCGATTAAGGACAGGTTGTGTTGTATGTATGCTGTCAAAAATGTTAAAGCCCCTTATGTACATGTGTTATGTTGAGCTATAGAAATAACATTTGGTTGATTCATTAATTTGCCAGGACCGGAGAATCAGAGCAACTACAAAGTGATCAAAATGTTCTAAAGAATAATCCTCACTGCAGACATAAAGATTGTTATTACTTCAAACTATCACTAGAATGTTTGGAATTTGAAGAAGCTTTAAACCACACCTTCAGTCCACATTGTTGCACCTGTAACTTTTATTGTTATGATCTCAGCTGTATTCAGTCCATGTCAGATATTACAGGTGTAGGTATTTATGAGTTGTGTATTTGCCATAATCATGTTTGGATCATGGAAACTATTTTTGGTAATCGAATACAAATAAATATTGCCATGACTTTCTCTTTTACAATCATATTTTGTGACATGGTTCTAATTCAACCAATAATCAAAACCAATGAATACGGACATGGTGTTCAAGAAGCCTGAATCGCATCGAATCCTTCCCAGTGAAGTGCACAAGACATCCAACATGCCTTTGATTTGTTTGCGTCAAAAATCATAACTGCAACTTCCGTTTGAGAAATGAGCACACTCACACTACAAAAGAATATTGCACTAATGTTATTACAATAAAGAAATTACTCCCAAGTACGTCATTGTCATCAATCTAAATGACGTGTGTGTGAGGGAGGGAGGGAGAGGGGTTGGGGTTTAACGCTGGGGTTGACGAGTGAACCAGTGAGGAGGTTTCCAGAGAGAACAAAAAGAGGGAAACCAAAGCTCTGCAACACAAGACAGCCAACAGAAGCATCCTGTACAACTTGAGCATTCGGCTGCTACACAACTCCCCAAACCGAAGCCGGCAGGATCTGCAACACTGATCAGATCTGAGGTGGAGCTCTGCTTGACCGTCTTGTGCAGCCTGCTCTTGTTAGTTGTAAGTGAAAATGCTCTGGAGATTGACTCTTGCCCTGGCCGTGGTGTGTGTCGGTGGCGTCTGCAACTGTGTGAAGGCGGACATGATGAGCACGCTGCTGCTGCCAAAGGACTACGGGGTGAAACTGTGCGGGAGAGAGTTCATCAGAGCGGTCATCTTCACCTGCGGTGGCTCCCGCTGGAAACGATCCTTAGACGGGGACACAGGTGAGCAACATGCGGCTGTTTCATTCGTGCTCACTAATTGGACAAGTGTTTATCTTAAAACAGTAGTTTAAAAATGTGATTACAGACCTGTTTCAAAGACTTTTGTGAAATATTCCCTAAACCTCATGTTGAAACTTCTCTTTAAAGATACAGTATAGGTGTATAGTGTTGGAACAATAGTTATAATGTAAGACATCGATGCGTCATTACGGCTCAAGATGTTTAAGAAGAAGAATAAGAAAGGGTGCGACGAACTGTAATGTTTTCTTCCTACTTTGATTTGTAGCACTCACATGGTAATAAATGTAATATACATCAACAGGTTAGGCTGCTCCGATATATAGAGCTCCATTTCAGCACCATGGTCAGCTCATGTTTATGTTGATTTGACCAATCCTTTAAGCGAGTATAGCCATAATTCCTTTGTCGTTAGTTCTTCAAAATGTCAATTTTCTTACAATTTTAACCTGTGAATTAGTTTTTAAGTAAGATAATAAGATACGATAACAATTACTTTATTAATCCCAAACTGGGAAATAAAAAGAAGAAGTAAACCATTTTAAACTATAGACATCTCAAAGAAGAAATATAAATAAAAATAAACTGGCATTAGAGAAAAGACAATATATCAATGAAACACAGAGATCTTCTTCCATCTTTTATATTTCATTCCTGCCAATATTTATCAACCCTCTCTCATTCTCCAGATCCCTTCCAGTGGAGTTCCCTCAGTGATGTGACAGAGGGGAACAACCAGCCAAACTGGCAGCCTGGCACAGAGCTTTCAGCAGACAGTCCTTCTCCGCTCCTTATTAGCTCCTCTTCCTCCTTGGCGGACCTCCTGGCTCTGTTTGCGGCCCGAGGAGACAGGCAGCAGCCGCTTCTGAGCGACTTTGCCCCTCAATCTCAGCCATTCACTGTTTTAGGTGAGCAAGACGGGAACCGAGCCGCCGGGGACTGGCCCATGGCGAGCAAGAAGAAGAGGAACTTTTCTCTGGGTGTGGCTGGGAAGTGCTGCAGCCAGGGCTGCACCAAGAACGATATCGGACGCTTGTGCTGATTCAGGGAGCAGACCGGTCATGACATAAAGATGGTGTAATGGACAGAGGAGAGAAAGTTCACATCTGCTTTGTAATAGGCTAAAGTGAGCCTAATATTTTAAATGATATATTTTCCTTGTTTGATATTTTGTTAAAAATGATCATGTTGTGTAAGTCACCCTTTCAACATCACTGAAAATAAACTGTGTTGATATTAAATCTTCAGCCGTACAGTGTAGCCTTTGTTTATTTGCTGGACCCAAAGAAATAAACAGCACCCGTATTTCCGCCTGCGGACTGCGTGACTAACCTGCATTTATACTAGCACTGGCCAATATCACATATTATGTCATTTAGGCTGCTGTGAACTTATTGCTGACATCTGTTCACAACATTACGCCTGCCTGATCGTTTTCTGTTAGCACCCGCAGGACTACTGCTGAAAAGTAGAGTTCTTTGTTTCCCTTTTCCCTTTGTGACGAAGAGGAAACAAACATTTAACCTAATGCACAAACCTCACACCTCATCATTTTCAGTTTAATTGTAGAAACCACGTCTTAATTTAAAAAGGAGATAAGCCACATTTTGATCAAAGAAAAACAATGGTCATGTCCGTAGTACTGCAATATGTTTCCTTTAATACAATTATGTACACACCTGGAATATAATACACATATATTTTTCAGAATATTTACATTTATCTACACTTGTAATAAATGTAGCTGCATGTTCCCATTGGATGACAGCACCAGGTTTAATGTCATTGACAATGGAAAAAAAATAATAGTTGAAACAAATGGTAAAAACACCAGTTAAATCTGGTTTAACATCCTTATGAACATTGTGAATACATATTCACAAAACAACAATATTTGGTTCAAACATCAATGTACATACATCCCAATAACGCTTTATGAGTAAAACATATGAGGTGGGAAAAGTAAAAAAGAACGTCCGGCTTGGCAAGATTTAGAAACTGAAGAAACTGACAATGTCTTGACGTAAACAACAGTCAGCCCAGCGTGATTGTGATACTGCCCCGGGGGCGGAGCGTCGATACGTTTGTGAGTGAGAAAACGTTGCTGTTTACAATGACTCATTCTCACGGATGTGACAGGGTGTCCGTGCTTTGACATTTTGTGCATGTGTGAAAGGCCTGCCATAAAAAACAACATTGTTTTTTTCAAAACAAGACACAGATGCTGTTCCACAAATTACAATCTGTTTAGGGACTGGATTCAAACAGACAGTAACACATTTTACTTTTATAACACTCTATTTTTAACACTAATACATTTGTTGCTGACAATGTAAAGCACCTCAGGACACATATTTAACATATTTAACTTATGCACATGCTCCTTAGCCACTTTAAATGAGTGGGAACATGACTAAATATACTGTATGTACATGCAGATAAAGTATCTTTATAACACTGCAAACCTTATACTGTATTTAAAAGACAGAAACCCATAAATTATGACATCATCAACATTTCCGGTTTCAAAAACAAAGACTTTCAAAAACATTAGTCCATGATACAGCTCTTCCCGCTACCCAGATCTTAAGGAAATCTCAGTTGCTGTTATAGCATATAGCATGAATTAAGAGGTTGGTGATTAAGTTCAAATCTCAGAGATGTCTGTTCAGTTCTCTATGAAGTTAAGCCGTATGCGCAAATGTTTTTAGATCCCACTTCCCTTCTGTGCACCATTTATTATTTTTCTTTGGGACCGATTTCGTAATACTGCAAATGCAAACTCTTTTATCAGTGAGGCTCAATCAGCATTAATGGTCAATACATATCTGTAACAGCAGGAATGTGACTCCAAACCACCTGTAGAGATGTTCACATCTGGTCCCCGTGTGTGCATTAACAAATTAAATACTGCTTGTTGTTTATTTATACATTTTTGGTACTAATACTGATTTCAAGGCTTAAAAATAATTGACTTTACTTAGAAAAATATAATTTATCCCATGATGAATTTCTTTAAGGCAACTCATATGTCTTAATATTTGATGTTTAAGTCAGATCTAGTGTAATACTCAACCAGGTAATTTGAATATATCACAACAATGGGGTTAATTGCTCAGAAAGTAGATACTATCATTCGTCATAGAACACACTCGGTGAGGAATGACTCCCCAGAGTGGACAGCTAAAGGCGTCAATGCGTCTCATCCGTCCTTGTTCTCTCGTACGTTCTCCACACTGTGGATTAATGTCTTGAAAGAAGGGCGCATACTCGGCTCACTGCTCCAGCACTCCGTCATAATCGTGTAAATCTGAAGGAAGCATCAGCAGGGACATTAACACCGGAACAGACATTAAATAAAACACTTACTTTCTCTATGATGGCTGAGCCTTGTTTGCTCAACTTAATTGTATATAGTTACTGACCTCCTTTGGACAATAATCAGGAGCAGGCAACCTGTACCCCTGTTTCAGCAGCTCTATCAGATGGTAGACGATCATCTGGCCCTGCTTTTCATTTCCCATTTTGTCCATGAACACCTAGAACAGAATAAAAAGTGTTGTTAATGTTTGGCTTTAATTAAAACAGCTTGGTAAAATTTCCCAAGTGAGAACCACACAGTAAAAGTGTTTATTGTTTTCAACAACACTTATGAGTGTTAATCAACTGATTTCTCAATCAGTACAAACTCAAAACAGCCCAATTAAGTTGAAGGGTAGAATAGGAACACTGTTAGACGACGAAAAGGGAAAAATAAGTTTGTCAAACTAAAAACCAAATTTCAAAGAGAGGAAAAAGAAGGATATGTACCGAAGGTGGGCTGCATTTCTTGTCACTGTAAGTGAAGAGTTCGTAGAGGACAACGCCGAAACTCCAGACGTCTGATCCCACTGAGAACTTGCTCTCTGTCAGCGACTCTGGAGCATACCTGGAAGATACCGCAACACATTTTACACACAGTAGATATCCTTTACTGATCAAGAGTAACAATATGTACGACAACTGTAGATCATTCTCCTTGAGTGTTTATCTTCATCAATGTCAACCCAGACTAAACATATTTTTATCAAACACATGCAGTGTGTCTTCCTCACCAAAAGATGGGGCTTTCCCCGGGCTCCCTGACAGTGTAGTACTCCTTGTCCTGCGGCAGCACCTTGGTCAGGCCAAAATCTCCGATCTTCACCCTCATCTCGCTCTCCACCAGGATGTTCCTCGTGGCCAGGTCTCTGTGGATGTACCGCTTAGTGGCAAGGTAGTCCATGCCCTGTAGTGTGCACATAATCACACAGAGAAGGAGAACTGGTTTTTACCTATGAACTTTAAAGGAGGAAAACTAATATCTAACATTGTATAGATTGCGCCTCTGAGAGAGGGACACACTCAAGAACAAAACATCAGAATGAAACACATGCATACATGTTATAAAACAAAGATGATGACTTCACACCTGGGATAGAAGAAGGTGAAGAAGAAAGAGGCTCAGATGACGGCACAGATACAGAGACAGATAGGGACAAGCAGGAAAGACGTGGCCCTCCGTGGTTTTACTGTTGTTCTTTTATATCAAGTGGTGCCATACAAAATACAAATTGCCTCAGGAATGCAAAGTTGTTCCTGTGAGTATGGTCGTTCGGAGACCATCCATAAAACTAGTCCATATGACCCTACAACCCGTGCAGACTGGAGTCCAATTCAGTTATTTTCCCAGTACATTGACAGCAAAGTCTTTGAAGATTTGGCAACATTCACCAAAAACAAAACTAGTTTTTTAGTGGCCAAATATACAGCAATGTACAGATCAATTATTTATTTGTTTTTGAAGTAAAGGTGAATTCATTCTTGTATTAATATCACTCTATAAGCATAATATGTTACATAGTTTATCTATTAATTTTCAGACAAAATCGGTCTTTACATCCTCTACAGTGGACATACTGTAAAATAAAATAAATTCATTAAATTTAAAAAAGTCTAAATTGCAAGATGGTTTTTTTTCAACCTTAAATTGGAAGGAAATCACAAATAAAAGAAAATTGGAAGACATTTTTTGTCCTCGGTTCCCAGGAGGATAGCTCAACATCTGAGACAGAATAGTTTAATAAATAGATAATTACTATATTAAGGTATTTATTGTCTTAATCCACTTTTTGTAGAATTCCATGTATATTTTCATTATTCAGGTTGTTGTTTGATGACCAACGTCCCTTGCTTCCACTCCCTGACCACACCTTCAGTGTTAGCATAGCAACAAACCCCCGTACACAATATGCACTGATGAGAGGATGTTGTCACAGTTTACTCCCTGCCATGATTAATAATTCTCGTAATCAAAAACCTACTCTATTGTGTTTGTCAAAGAGAAATACAGCATGAGCTAACAACCCCAAAATAATTATAACTCTCTGTGCTGTACATTTATTTATATAACACACAGGTATTTATAACACAAATATGATCAAACAGGTGATCAAAAGCAAAAAGGAAAGTATATTTCCCTTATCACTAATTTGAAAACATATAAAAATAAACTAGCATATTTTCATTGGACTGCATCTGAGACCACCAATGTGTGTGTGACAAGGCTGCCTACAAAGTCTTTCAAAGTCTACAGCACTGCTTAACAATACCTTGCAGATCTGCGATGCGTAGTGCATCAGTTTGTTGAAATCAAAGCGGTCCTTGTGTTTGATGAGATAATCTCTCAGGCTGCCGTAGGGGAGGTACTCCATGATCAGTCGGAGGTTCCTCCGTCCTGCAGAAACAAAGTTAAGCGCGATACTTATGAGAGAATATATGACGTGTGAGCGGTGGAGTGAAGGCCTGTGAGGAAATCAAGATTTATGATCTTTAATGGGCTTGGTCACTACACCCTAGGCAGCAACAGTGGTAATTGCACATGAATGAATACATATAACATAATCTGTCGGGGAAGGGAAAAACACTTTAGTGCTCCTAGATCTCCTTAAAGAAAATGATTCACTTCAGTTAAATATGCCAACATGGAAAATATATACTTTCATGCAGAATAAATGCAAATAAAGATGTTTAAAGTAACAGTAGATGCTTAGTTGTGGAAGGAAATATCAAAGACTTAATTGCAGGGGCTAAATCGATAAAGTATATCATTTAATTTGATTAATGTTTGAATGTCTTTTTCAGAAGAAATTGTTTTATTATTATAGATTATCCTTTTTTTTTATCCAAAAATGTCCTCCTATCCCTTTATCCACCTAGGAAACGCAGATGTACAGCGGATATCGTGAGGATAAATATCAAGAATAAAGCAGAATAAATTTAGCATTTATTTTGATTCCTACCATATTTTAATTTTAAACAAAAACAGGTAAATAGATTTAAAACTGAGCAATGAAAGCGTGCTCGTACCTGCACTGTAGCACACCCCTTTGTATTTCACGATGTTCTCATGCTGGAGGGATTTGAGGATCTCGATCTCCCGCTCAAAGTCCCTGAGGTGCTCCGCTGTGCTGTGCTGCAGCTTCTTCACGGCCACCACCTCCCCTGTGCTGTCCTGCAGGGGGTCGTAGCGACACATCTCCACGCTCCCAAAGTTTCCCTGCAGTGCGGGGTCAGAGGTTGAGCAGATTTTAGGGGATATAAACAGCAGCTAGGGTTCTTGGTTTTAAGCGGGCATTACATTCGATTTTCTAATGTAGCCAAGTCTTATCCACTGGGATGCTATCAGTGAAAAACTTTTTATATGAATAACTGCTGAGCAACTTAGCTTGAAAAGCGGAAAACTATTGAGTCATGTGAGTTCTGGTTAATGTATATAATTAGTTTATCTGCATTTTTTAAACACCCACAGAAAGACACCAACTTCAACTACATTGTTTTAAAGGAAATGTGACACTTTGAGGGAGTTTTTCCAGTGTAATATTTCTGAATATAGACAACTATTTTGACGTAAAGCCACTGAAGAACCTAGGCAAAAGTGTTCATATGTTGTTATAACCTAAAATAAAATGACTAATAAAAATAAACGATGTGAGCGTTCCTCACTTTGCCCAGCTGCTTGAGGAAGATGAGGTGCCTCTCCTCAAACTGGGCGGGCTCCTGGCTCTCTGAGGCCCACGAGAAGCCGCAGCCTCGAGTCCTGTTGGGCACCATGTCGCTCTCCACCAGCAGCTCGTAGTCTGAATGAAAACAATGTGCAAAGAGGTTTTAGAAAACAAAACAAATCTAGAGAGATGAAGAGTGTTCTTATAGCACATCGACGTGATTTACCCGGTGTGAAGAGGCTGTTGAGATCTCTGATAATCGCTTTGAAGGAGGGTCGGTGCGAGGGCTCGTAGTCCATACAGCTGTTGATCAGATTGGCCAGCTCCGTCCATTTAGGAGCCGGCAGCTGGTGCTTGTCCTCATAGAACAAGTTCTTCTGCTGAGCGAAAATTCAAAAGTCAGAACCTGTATGTTTTTTACAATCTGGAAATGATAAAGCTACAAAGCTAGCAGACATGTAAAAAAAAACAATCAATTTGTTTTAAAATGGATATTTCAATAAGCTTGGTAGCTTAACTGCAAAATGTCACTGAGTCTATCTTTTTTTTTAGCCGGAAGCATTATCGTGATTCAGATCTTTTCCAGTAAGTCTAAACTCTGAATGCATCCTCCTGTTTTTGTGACCTTGGAGCAGTCCAGGGTGCTGAGTGGTTTGTCTCCTCCACTGCAGATCTCCCAGAGGGTGGTCCCGAAGCCCCACTTGTCTGTGGCTAAACTCAGGTTTTGGGGGTTTTCGATGCACTCCGGTGGCACCCATGGGATACGCTCCACCAGAACTGATGGGGAGACAAAGAAGCACAGAGAGAAGTAAATACGTGAATTGAAGGTAGAGGCTGATGGAAGTAGAGAGAAAAACCTGAGACAATCGCACCGAAGCAAAAGTATTTTTGTCTTGCATTATCCTCACATGACCTGTGCCCCCTCACAGGTGTGAGGTGCAAGTTTTCTCACATCAGGACAGTTCATGACTCCGTGTAGCTCACCTTCTTTGGGCAGCACGGTGATGCTGATGCCCGGGTCACTGAGTTTGATGAAGGGCAGGCTGCCCGTCATCCGATCCTCCTCTCGGATCAAAAGGACATTCTTTGCGCAAACATTTCCATGGAAGAGGTTCTTATCCTCCTGTATGAGCACGACAGGGACAACATAAATTACCTTTGTAAGGAAACTTGCTCAACCATTTTCATTTCCATATTGCTTGAAGGTATTCCTCTTTATTTTGTCTTACCAGGTAGTGCATAGCCCAGGAAAGCTGCTTGGCCACTTCCAGCTTCCAGGTGATGTTAACACAGCTTTTGTTCTTCTTCAGGTAGGTGTCCAGTGAACCAAATTTACCGTACTCCTGCACCATCATGTCTGACAGGGAGATGTGAGGGAGAGCATTTTATTTATTCTATTCTTTGAAAAAACTATAATAAAAACACCCATTTAGCTAGTTTAATATATTGGATTAATGCTGGTCAACAAAGACTGTTTTGTACTGTACGGTTTTTTTCACAGCTATATTGTTGAATTAGTTCTATTTTTTGTTGAGTCAGGTGTGGAAGATTAGTTTATTTTAATATATCTTACTGTAGCTGAATTATTTCGTTTTCAGAGTAAAACAGAGAGCAGGTCAGAAACTTCATTTCCTCACGTTTTTTTTGCTAGTATCACTAACATACATGGACCATAACAGCCTCCTTACCTTTGTACCCTTTGTTTAGAAATTGTCTAAATATCCCTCTTATTAAAGATCAGAACAGCATTTTTTTATATGCCACAGTTAAAGGAAATCCACATTGATTCTTTTCTGTCCAGTAGTGTGTGTTTTGTGGACTTACTCTCATTGCCACACACACACACGCCATAGTTGAGGAGTAAGTGCTTGTGGGAGAGCTGGCTCATCATACTGGCTGCTTCAAAGAAGGACTGTGGGGGAGAAACCGACAAAAGAGAACCTATTAACTCTCGCTCTTATCTTTCAGATCCACTCACTCAGTTACTCAGCTAACCTCGGAATAGTTGCGGTGAGCCTTGTCCAGGATCTTGATAACGACGTCTATCTGGTGAATCTCTCCGTAGTCTCCCGTCTCCTTCCTCACACCACAGAAAATCTTGGTGAAAGTTCCTTGGCCCAGACTCTCATTCTAAAACACAGAGATTTACCATTTTAAAAACCTACTTTGGAGATGGGATGCATTCTCACCATGTCTCTCTACCGATTATTACTGGAACCCTCTAAGCAGTAATACCAAGGAGCCTATTTGGCAAAGATCTTTCTGATATGCGATGCTCCAAATTAGAATTAAAAGCTTCTTCACTTGCAGCCAGCTAGACCGTTTCTGAACCCATGGCTTTGACTGCTTTAGATTCAACTAGATAGATTTAAAGTAAGCATCTCCAAAGCACTTAAATAAATGCAAATGTTCAAAACAGGAAGATAAAAAAACACCTAAAGACATAAACGACCAGTCATCGAGGCGAGAGTCACTCACACAGGGACGTCCACAGGGATTGCTATTAAAACTGAGTCACAGTCGGCGGATCAATTGAGGAAGTGTTTTTGTTAATTTTAGCGACCTCACTGACCCCACAGGAGTCCTTTTCAAAATTCTAACCACTCACTCATACTGACAACCCCCCCCTCCGCCCCCTTGAAACTGTTCAAATTGATATCTAACACAACACTAAGACTTTAAAGATGGGAGACTTATGAATGTTTGTTGTTCAGATGAGAAGAAAAGCTTAATGGAGAATGTGTTGTCTTACGATGACGAGGTCCTCTTTTCGGATCTTGTGGAAGACCATCTGGCTGATGTTGTGTCTGTGGAGGGTGGGAGACAGTGGAACATCCGCCCCTTGATTATTCCTGCACACCACCAGGTTGGACTTCTCTAAGGAAAGGTAAAGATGACCAAGGATTAGGTAACTCGCAGCAAATTCAAATTTTGACTTGATATCAGATTATGACTACAGGGGGATTACAATTTTAAAATGTGTGACATGTAATAGAGATAGCAATGGTTTAGCTAACAATCGTACAACTGACTCAGAAACTACACATCTGATATAAACAGTAACTTGAACATGGTGACTGCAGGGATTGAGGACGCTTCAGAAGGAAAACTTGATAAATAGTAACACGATAACAGTGTGGAATTGTGGCGCTAACACAATTGATGTAGGATGTTAAAAAGTGAGCATTCTTGTGACTTAAATCTCTTTCACAAGGTATTTGCACATGGTAGGGTTCAATATTAGCTCCATTTATAATTCGAACATTACTCTATTAATGGTTTTAAACAAACTCACACATAGGTTTGCATTTGATAGAGGCTAAAATGCATTTTATACATCAAATACATCTTGCTATTGCATATTTTTGCTACATTATAACTAACATAACAATACAATCCATGAAAATATGTCAAAATACAATGCATTGATAAATGTGCAGCTATTTATATTGTATTATTTTTCGTGTCTGCCTGTGAGTGAACCCCCACCTTTGAGGCTGGGCGAGCAGCACCTGCTCAGCTGGAACGTGTATCCATCGGTGCGCAGCGCCTCTTTCTGGTAGCAGTGCAGCAGTTCTTTGAGCGAGCCGAAGCTCCTCTTGGCTCCACTCAGATTGTACTCTCCTGTCTCCATCTTCACAATCTGACAGTGCTTATAGTCCACCAAAGTTTCAAACTGAAAATGAAAAATATAAATGATTCCATCTGAGCATTTGAGACATTGAAGGACACCTAATTGATTTGTCTAAGTATGTCTGGACGAGGATCAGATTAGTAGCGTGTTTAAATGATCAAATGGGCACCTGACTATTGTATTAAGACAGACTTTAAATTTAAAAAATCTGTAATTTTATTGTATCAAAAACCTCCCTCAGTCTTACCCAAAAAGTACTTTCATGATAAAAAAAAACCATTACCTTATTAAATGTATTTACTAATAGGAGGTCAAACTCGCTGCATCACGTGTATGAGGTTTATAAGAGAAGACCTACAGCATGACTTAGTCACAGTTTGGTAATGCATATAAACTGCATTGTCCAGTTTATGCGTAAATCAGACCTACTGCTCCCTCCAGTGGTACAAAACATGGGCAACATTTGGGCGCACTTTTATGAATACGGGGTTTTAGCAACAACTTTTTAACAAACACAGTTCGCTTTCAGCCTCAATTGAATGTAGTGATACCACAGTGCTTAATGAGTCTTTGACCACATCTTACTTAACGGTTATAATAAAAAAAGAAGGTATTATAGTTTAATGGCCCTAGTTGGGGTAAAAAATGGTATCATTCAATTGAAGAGATAATCCTGTCTGCTGTGATGCATGCGGTTATGGGCTGGAGAAGATTATCAATGAACATGCAGTGTGTTGAAAGAGCCTGTTTATTTTTAGAGCAACACATGAGAGATACAGTACTTCACATTATTGTGGACCCTTAGTCTACAGCTTACCCCCACCACGAATGACATGAAGTATTTGTCGTAGTCCCTGGGGCTGCAGCGGAGGAGGTACAGGCCTTGGTGGTTACCGGAGCGACGCAGCTTACCGATTGTAAACTCCAACCTGTGATCAGAGAGCTTGTGTGATTGGTGCTGTGGTTGTGGTTACATGGGTGACAAGCTATATCTATGCATGTGTGTGGTACTCACGACACAGGGCCATGGCAGTAGCTCTGAATGCACTCCAGAAGTCTCGGTGGAGCTACCTCTTTACACAGATAATGATGGGCATCTGCAACCAGCCTGTAATACCCATCCACTAATGACACGAAGGACAGAGCCTCTGGGAGTGAGCGAAACTCCAGCTCCTTGATGGTCAGACAGAGAAAGAGGGTATAGAGAGGGGAAGCAGAAGACAAACCTACATAATTGACTACCTATTTTTTTTTACTTTAAACCATGTTAACATCAATAGGTTATGCTCAATTTGTAGACAGGGGGCAAAATAGGGTGCCATGTGGCCCTCGCCAAGAATGAAAATAAAACTGATACATATTTTTTGTACTTGTAAGTTGCCAAGTGTATAAAAGCTTCTATAGAGACTGATCATTTGAATGTTTATCCATCATATAGGCCTATTGTTGATCATTGTGCCAAGCTAATTAAGTTAATCAGTCAATAAATACTTTATGGAGAATAAGGTTTCTAAACTGTCACCTGGTCCCCTGGCATAGCACGTTGAGTATCCCTGATATAGGTTTTTAATCCATGTATTTATGACTTTTAGTATTGCACAGTATTTTAAATAGTACACAATTGTTAGACGTTCATCTTTCCTGTAACTAACTTTGACAACATGAAGTTGCCATTTTAACCCGTTGCTGAGTAGAGCTATATCGCCCCACTTTGGTTCCCAGACAGTAGTGAAAATTAGACTACAGTGAAGTACAGTTAACACATTATTTATTGTAAAGTGATAATAGAGTAACGTAGGACAGAGCTTGAAGAGTTGAGAGTGTACTCTACCAGGATCTGGTTGTCCTGTCTGGTGAGAGTCACAATGCGACTCTCCATGGAGCCTTCCTTATTGGACTGTTTGATGCTGATGTCGATCACCTCTGAGAAGTCACAGTATTTCTGCAGCTCCTGGCAACACAAAAGGAATACAAAGTAGTGGTTAAAATGTATATTAGATAAAGGAAGAAGTGTGCTCACATGTGCACTTTCGTTGTTATTGTAACCAACTCCTGGAGCTCCTTCTATTGGTAAAATAAACAGCATCACACTGTGGTGCTGTGCTGTGGTGCAACCCCTCTCCTCACCTCTTGTGCCCCATCCTCCTCTTTCCCTTTCGACCACTGGATGCCTGTGTCGGCCATGACAACGATGGTAACCTCCCGTGCGGGGAGGTCTGTGACTTGGAAGCGTTCTGAGTATAGGCAGGGCAGCATGCCCTCCAGGTTCATCAGGTATTTGAGCTTGAGGTTACACACGGTGGCCTTGCAGTCAGTGAACTGCTGGATGAACTTCTTAAAGCGATAGCGGATCCTCTTCCGGGTCAAGATGTTGTACTCCTGGATGCGGCCTTGCATGCATTTCGGCAGGAATGATTTGTAGCTAAAAGCAGGAGAGGGAATCAGACAGGGTGGGTAAAGTGAGGATAGAGTTGACAAAAACAAAAAGCGGAGAGTATGATGAACAAAGTAAGCTAATGTAAAACAGTATATTACTGATGAATGACATGTGAAAGAGTCTGGATACAGTGCGTTCATATTTTAAAGATCAGATATTGTAGGCACTTTTTTTTTAATCTCATATGAAAAAGATAAGTAATTCAGCTGCATGAAGACATATAATGAAACTATATTGATGCTCACTGTGTCCTGATTGAAACTGCTTTTGTTATTCATGACCAGTACCACATGCACACCAGCACAGCAGAGACACATAAGACAGTGCAACATGTAATGAGACAAAAATTGTCTTGAATTTTGGTTTGCTGAACATTGATGTATGGGTTAAATGTGTTATTGTCTACATGACCGCTCTAGCAGCATGCTGATTATTTCAGGTGGCTCTCAAAATACACATCATTATTTTTTTTCTCAGAGACCATTTAACTCACCCCTGCTTTAGATTAAATAATGTACGAAAGCAGGAAAAGTCAAAATAACTACTTCCATTTAGTGAGTGAGTTTATCCTACCTGGTGTAATTGTAGATGTCAACGGGTGACTGACCACTCTCCTTGGCGAGCCTCATCATGTCCAGCACCGCCATGCCCAAGCACTCCTCCTGGGCCTCGTGGCTCACGGGAATAGGAACCAAGCCATTCAGGAAGTCACTTCGACACTGGAGGAGGAAAATCACAGTTTTTGTATGTCTCGTGTTGACGTATTTGTGCCATATTTGAATAAATTCCTTTAAGGTATGCCTAAGATATTGCAGTACTGCAACCCAAAAATGAAATACCTTCAACTGAATTCATATAAACACAAAAAGAATCTAAACAAATGGAATAGTCAAATGCATTCAATGTTAGATCTATCAACCAAATTAATAGTAATCAGTAATAAAGAAGAACATGTTTTTATGGCACACAAAATGTATGTTTCAATAAGAAAGTTCATTTTAAAAGGAAATCTTTTAGTCAATATTTAATCAACAAAGGCAGCTGTCAACAGAGATAAAAACAATACTGAACAATACTGCATAATGTCATGTTCACACAAGCATGCGGGAAGGGAAAAGCAGAAACTACATACATGTAAACACACACACACATACAAACAAACACAGAGTAAAGAGAAACCTGTTGTTACCCAATTGTGCTTGTTAAATACTCTTACTACCCCACTTCCTGTTTTCTAAACTTACACAATGATTTTCATGACACATGGCTGGGCAGTCAGAGAGAGAGAGGGAAGCAAGCCTATTTTATTCTCCCAACCCAACTGTTCTGCTTATATAATCTTCTAATAAGGAAAGAGAAAGCAAATAATGCATTCTGGGTTGTTTTTTTTATTCCGAAATACAAATACATATGTGAAATGGCAACAAACAAAGTACCGTAGACAAATGAAAATAGCGGTCTTTATAATGATGTGAGTTGCCAGCCATGACGACTGACCTGAAGAAATAGGTATGCCATGACACAATCATCCATCACAGGGCTCTCCATCCCCTTGGACACGCCAAAGCGGTGGGCATACAATGAATTGCTGCTGTTATACCAGCCAGGGAAATAGTATCTGGGAAGCAAAATGAGACCAGAAGGATCCAGTCACAAAATATATCTGACCGTAAACACACGAACAATCTGAAAAACATTCCAAAAATGAATACAAAATATGCTTAAAATATTTACCTGATTCTAAAGTGTAGGCTCTCACTGGCTGGATGGTCTAGTTTAAAGATGTGGTTCGGAGGGAACCATATCTTGTCACTTTCCCTCATCAGACCAAACAAGCTGCAGTACATTGGAGCGATCCCTGGCAAGAGAAAACAAATTATCAGTTTATTTCAGTATAACATAGGTCTGAAAATGTTATTACATAAGCGCAGTGGATAGCATCATACTGTAATAATCATTTTTATATTCAAGTTTGAGATAAAGGACGTTTTAGTGCACATAATGTAGACAAGAAGCAATTGTGACAGTGACATGCATACTTGAACAAAAGCTTGGTAGTGTATTTCATTGGAGATGACACATTGAAAATAACATTTTGATTTCCTGCGACCTTATTTAGCAGGAAGACGGTCCCAAACTCGTCAAGTCTCGCGCATAGCATAATTCTGCGACACTAATGACTGATGACTGATGACACCGGACGCGAGGTCAAGGGTTAAGCTGACAGCTCGGGAGTTTTGGGGTGTGACGGGGCTAGCATTAGCAAAAAACTGAGACAATGGAAATAAGATTGATACAGATAATACTGTAGTGTTGGAAGAAATTGAAATTTAACGGACTAAAATAAGAATATATCGAGCATTGAGTTAAAAGGAAGACAATTTCTAAGAGGAAAATAGGTCCTATTTAACCTAGCTACAAGGCTAAGCTAACGTAAACACCGGTGCGGGCGTCATGGCGATGTCAACGGTTAGCAGTTAGGCTGTGTTTGTGAACAATTAAATGTGGAAGTGAGGAAGAATTCACTCTCACACGCTAATGAATGGATTAATGGCAAAGGAAGGACCTCAGGAGGCAAACCACTTATATTTCTATCGGTAAGTACGAAGTAATGTAGCTGCTACAGGTGGTAGGCTAACCATATAGTGGGAAAATTACTCGGATCGTGTAGTAAAAGTAGAACTACAAGTAAAAGAACAAATGTTTTAGCATCAAAGTATACTGATAGTATCGAAAGTAAAATAACTCGTTGTGCAGATAAATGAGGCCTATTTGGGAATTATATCTATCATGTGTTTTTTTAATTTTTTGGGTTTGTCTTTTGCTTTTCGTTGGAAAATGTTAGTTTTGCGTGGTTGCCCCAATCTTAAGTGATTTCTTTTGTGTTACGCCCTATCTGAATACTGATTGACTATCATCAGTCTGTGTTTTCTTCTTAAGTAGTTGTAATTGCATGTTTTTCACATTTCAAGCCATTTTATTGTTTTACTATCTCGCCTGAATGCCCTCACGTTGTACACTGCCAGGCCACTCTTTCACAATTTGAGCCAGATGGATCCTGGCATTGTCATCCTGGAACATATCCGTGCCATCAGGGAAGGAAAAATCCATTGACAGAATAACCTGGTCATTCAGTATATTCGGGTAGTCAGCTGACCTCATTCTTTGGGCACATAACGTTGCTGAACCTAGACCAGACCAACTGCAGCAACCCCAGATCATAGCACTGCCCCCACGGCTTGTGATCTTTTTGTTTGGCAGTGTATTTGACCTAGCAGTGAGATGTTTTGTCAGTGGGGTTAAGTGGGTCATTGGCAAACAGAAACATTTTTATCATACAGCAGGAAGCCCTCACAAGAGTGAAGCAATGGGTTGAGGGTGCGTTCAAGGAAATAAGCTCAACCGCAACAGGGGAAGTAAAGTTAAACGAAGGTTGATCTTTAAGCGGTGCTATCTTATAAGAAATAACATGCAGATTTAAGTCACTATATTCACACTATAACATTCGTTGCATAAGTTATATTGCCTATCAACATACTTCACACCATTTTATTCAGTGGTTGAACAAAAAAGATGTGACAGATAGAGGAAACGTAGAAATAAATTCTGAGAAACAGACAAACAAAAACACAAAGGAAGTTGGAAAGAAGGAAGAAAAGCAAGGCCATATAGTAAAAGTAGAAGATAAAGAGAAGACAGAGAGAAGTGTTTTTCTTATCGGCTACAGGGGGAATGGAGCCAGAGTGTGGCAGAGAGAGATAGAGCTGATGCAGAGAGAAAACAAGACAACAGTCGAAAACTTCCTCATTTGTGTTTGCTAGAAAGAGAAAAGCCAGTAGTTCTGTCTCCAGTAAACACTGGATGGGCTCTGATAGCAGGACCCCCTGCCCCTATTTCTTTAAGAAAAAGAACTGGATGAATTTGAATCTTTGAAGAAACCATGGAATATGCTCCTGAACTTCGGTCTTGCAGTCCCTTGGATTATTTAATTTCTCGTTATCTGGACACAGATTAGTAAGAAAGAGAATTATATCTGCACTGCTACCAGATGGCTACTGGATGTTTGGCTCCAAAATATTTTTCTCAGAGCACTGAAGTTAACCCGATATAGTTTTACAGACAAATCAAAGATAAGAACAGCGTAACATGTCCTTACAAGGCTAACAGACGCAATGCTTCTTGGCATAAACTTTTCAACTAAAAAACAACAACATTCTTCTTAAAAAAATATGATGCCATGGTGTAGGAAATTGCTGTGGGTGTGTGATTCATGACTGATAGCTGTTTAAGCCTGTCACAGTAAACAACAGATTGTCGAGCGTCACATTGCTTTTTTTTTTTTTTTACATTTACCTATAATCACTCCATTTCCGATTCACGTGAATAGAAGGGAATCGGAAAGCATGCTTTTCGTGTAAATATAATATGTCACTTGTTACACCTATGGTCCGGTTTATGAACTATACAAACAAATGAATCGCTGCGATCCAGCATTTCTTAAGCTGTTGCATTCATTATTTATGTTTAAATTGAACTTAAGTCATGTTTTAATAGAACACACAAATCCTGAGTGTGCTAGGAACCTGCTGTCCATTTGCAACGTTTGTGTATTATTACATTTAAATGAATAAAAGTGTGATATTTGAGACTTTCTAATAAAGTAATGTTTATCAAGCCTACCTGATTTGACGCAAGAGTGGTTACACACGAGGTGAACAAACAAAATCAAAAGCAGAACCTTACAAGGTTGCACAAACAACCAACAAATTGGCAACAAAAACAAGGAAGTAATCTAAAAGTGAAGCGTTTAAAGTTTTTATAACAGCACTCACAGTTTATGAATTCTTTACTTAATTATACTAAAACGCCCTATGAATAATTACATATGTTTTTTCACCACTATTTCTATATTATTAAGCTTTTTTCCACTGGTTTCTGATATATTTAATGTAGGATTTTTAATTTTGCATGAATTATAGCCCATATTAAACTTATTAACAAAAATGCTTAACAAATAAAGTTACCATAAACAAACTGTATATTGTGTGTGTGTGTGGGCAAACATTAGATCTGAATCCTTTTGTGACTCACCACAAGCTTTCGCTGCACTGATGCACAGTTCCTCGGCCACGTACTCGCCAGGTGGAAACGTGAGAGCGCTTTCTGAACCCTTTCCTGAACCGCCCCCTCCTCCATTCTTCTCCGAGTAGTAAAGGTGCACAGTGAGGCAGGTGGCGTCCGTGTCCGGCTTGGGGTTGAGTCCAGAGGCTGGGTCGATTTCAGGGAAGTGGCCATTGAGATGTGCTGTGGGACCAGAGATGGGTGGATCCATGTCTGTCAGCAGGATACAGGCCTTGTGCTGTATAAAACAAACATCCACCTGTCAGGGGACAAAGGGACAAGACAGAGAAAAAGCACAGGTAGGTTAAATCATGTCTGGCAAAGTAGTTTAGGGGGTAATCTAGGGGTACTTTACTTTAACTTTGCCATCCACATCTGTAGCTGATGAGAGCTATTACTGTATGATCAATAAAGAGTGTTAAAGAATATGTATTATTTCATTCAGAGGGCTTAAAAAATGTCTAACAACAGAATAATATCCGAGTAGATGATATATCTCTGTGTCAAACCTGCTACTGTACTTTGTACCATTCAGAATGAGATTATAATGACTAATGTAAACACCTCAGCCCCCCTTAAATGACTCAATTGTACTATCAATGTCACTCCTTTGTAAAAGGTACGGTTAAAAATGTCATTGTCAAATCACAATATGAAACGATGGTTCTTCATCTATCACTTTGTAATATTGGTCTTCTTGTGTATGCTCATTACTGAATCAAAGCTCTCTTAAATCAATTATATTGAGTGGAATGAAAAAAAAACAAAATGCAGTGGATATGTTGACATAAAGATTATACTGCCTCACAAGGCAAGTCCTAAAATGCACCTCTAAGTCCAAGGGATAAAGAGGTCTTCCCAAAAAACATGCAGCTTGGTATTTGAGGCTCAAATGAAGATTGTAGGCCACACTGGAAGAAAGGCTCTCCTATGAGTTAGTTGCAGTGGAGTTAGTAAATGAAGTAATAAACAATGCGTGTAGTCAGCACTAAGTGTGTATATTGGCTGTGGCAGTTTTACTTGCAGAGGTTGTTCGGAAGAATTAACTACTTTATAATTAACAGCCTATTTATTCCTGGTCTGTTCACTGTACTTTTTAACTTAACCTTTAAATAAGACAGCTACATTTTCTATACCACAGCCATTTTGAACAGCGGCTGATTCAGATGTCTGAGAGGTTATTATGTCCCTCTATTTGCCATAAATGCAAACAAGATGGCAGTTCTAACCTGTTAGGTTATGCATTCTCAACAATGTATCTGAAAATGTACTCAATTACACATTTTTGCACATGGAAAAAAACGTTTGATGCGTTTTCTATTTGCAAATGCATTTATGTGTTCCGTAAGAAACAGCACAGAAGCTGGTGCAAAATAAAAGTACGTGGAGAATTCACCGAGGTATTGTTTTGGTTCCGATGCCATCAGCAGGTGAGGAGGCAGAACATTATTTATGCAAAGCATTTTTTAATACAGGACAAACACAGCTCTCTCAGTTTCTGTCAGTGTGTTTACACACCCTAAACGTTTATCATGTTGCAGACAGGCAGAGAATTCTTTCCAGTTCCTTGCTGCGTCTTATCTTGACCTCGGTGCTTGTTGAAGTCAGAGCTATCAGCGCCAGACACATTTAGCCCCTAATAGTCGCTGCTGCCATGACTTAAATTGACCTCTGGACATTTGATAGAAACAAATCATCTGCTGGGATTTTAAAGTTTGGATGAAAATGATGGCCTACTTAAGCAGTTTGAAACTGATGATAACACTTTTGAACATGAGCCATTGTCTGAGCCCAAAAATCCTCCCTAAGCACCGATATGAGGAATTGATAATCACAGAGACGGGCGATTCCAGAGAAAATAGATAACTAGGGAGCAGTTCTCAAAGGGAACCAATTCTGGGTTTGCAAACAAAAGCCAAGCCTTTGTGCTGGCTGGTCCTTGCACAACTAACAATTCCACAAATCTGAAAACTGTTAACACAACAAAGTTTTTTTAACTACCAGAATGCTTGAATACTCTTATTTCATGAAGCAATCTGACTTTGTTTCATGTAGCTTCACTCAGGCAAACAGCTGAGCTTTGGAACCAGCCAAAGCTCTCTAGGAAATGGGGGAAACCCTGTCATACATTCGCCCGAAAAGAGTTGAAGTCTGAGCAGTTTTTGTGAAATGTGTACTCGCAGCAGCGCCAATATACAGACAACAGAGGACTTTCCCGATGATGGCTTCTGTCCTTCCATGAGCCCCTCCTTTGCTAAAGGGTGGGAGGGGGCCAAGTAGAACTTGTTTGACTGTGGCAGTAGTCGAATGTTAAATGCCAAAACAGTTTTTGGGGACTATGGATGGCAGGTAGTGTTTTTTGCATTGTGAAACACCGCCAGTCATAGCCTGGAAAGGTTTTTGTTTATTAACCTTGTGCAAATCTAGTTGGTCAACCTTGTATATCAACTCAAGTCATACTTTGTCAGGTTTTGACAAGTAACCCGCCTACCACGGGGCCTTCAATTTGTACCGGATGCTGCGCAGCGCAACATTCCATCTACCGCCGGCTGCTGCGTAGCGCAGCTTTGAAGCTCCTGCCGGCTGCAGCGTAGCGCAACATTGTTGATTTGTTGTCATTTTCATGAGGCATGCAGCATATAATGCCCTGTCATTGGTTCAAATACACATGATGTGGGTCTTGTTGGGTTTTTTAAACCACGTGACCAACCAAATGTCGTGTGGTTGGCCGACAATCACGTCAATCAATCAGACATTCACGTGCGGTTTTTTCAAACTTTTTTAAAGGCAGAAATGGCTACGATCGACAAATACTTTGACAGCGACGGCAGCGATTTGGAATTGGGAGAGAATGAGGAGTTTGAGAGGGAGGTGGAAGTAGAAGTTTTTGTACCTGATGATCCTTTGGTAGAGGACTTTCCCACCCCTTTTTTAAAAATTTTTATAACAATGTGTTGGTATGTTATTCCTAAGGGAGCATGTTTTAGTACAACCTGTGAGTCTTACCTTTTAAATGCAATTTATTTCATGTTTCTATGTGCTACAGAAGCTTAGATATTAAGGTTTTCATAGACGTTGCCAATTCTTAGTATTTTTTCAGAAAACCCTCAGGAGATAAGGACATTTATATCTACTATACCTAGGGTTTTAGAGCCGTTTTTTGCAGGCGTTTTAGGAGTAAATGGGTTAGAAGGGACAGGAGAGGGAATGGCACTGGAAGTGTTGTGATTAGTTAAACACTAAATTCAATTTCAAGCATCAGCTGGGATCACAAATAAATCCAAAATCATGGACAAAAACAAATATATTCATTTCTCTGCCAGACCAATAACTTCACATTCAGTAATAGTGAAATATTTTGAATGTTTTATTGTATATAACTTGAAGTTTGAAACCAATGATCAGATGGATACTTTATAATGTGCATCGACAGGTGTGCACGATAGAACAGCAACGCATCAGACCGAGTTTACTAAACACTTTGTATGTGCATATGGTTTGCAGATAATACTGTACAGCAGATCTACTGACAGTGTAAAGTTGTTTCACAATCCGTTTTACACTCAAAGAAAATGTCCTGGGGGGGGGGGGTTTCACTGTTTCAAATAATCTTGACCTCTTGTGATCTCACTTTTCTTTTTACAAGAATTGGATCACATGCTGAAACCTGCAATTGACCAGACGAGGATAATGGCTGGAAAAGTTTGCCATAACACATTGGCATGCAATCTTCACTGCAAACAGAACCAACAGTTACTGCTCACTCACTTCCCACATTGATGCAACACTCTATTTGTTCCAGTGGGTTTACACTTCCTCAAAAGTGTCTTCAAAACAAACCTGACCATGACTTTACTCTGAAATTTTGTTTTGAAATATACACAATGAATTGCATTTACTTTTGGTTTTACTTCCTACTCCAGAATGTTAAAGTTTTGAAATGCACTATATATCATTGTTCTTCAATGCAGAAAAAACAACACTCTCTTACAGTTTACTTTTTCTGACGATAAAAAAGTGTCATCGTAAGTAATGCTGGCAGCTTTGACTGACAAACTCCACAGAAGGAAGCAGAGTTTAGGTGACCCCCTCTATTTTTCAGTTATGCAAACGTCAACAGAGCCCTAACCCTATCTCTATAGACAAATTAGTATGATATTTCCTAATATCAAAGCCAAAATACAGAGGTTTTACTGGAGGGAAATAATTGAGTGTGTTGTTCATCATCAACAAAATATACAGAACATACCACAGATTAATGTCATGTAAGTAAGGTGGTGAACACATAGGCATTTCCTTCTCTGTAGCACGGTGCTGGGCCCATGTGACTGAGTGTTTGCTGCCGCTTGCTATGTTGACACAGTTCTTCAAAATAAACTGTGTTATGGATACTGCAATGTAAAGTACCTCCAACTGGTTAAAACAAAACCTGAATCACTGCAAAAGTAATGCAGATGGCCAACGTTTCTAACCGTCAAATGTTTTTGAACGTCATGCTGTAGAAAGTCAGTTTAGCTTCCTAAAGCAGCAGAATCAATACCTGAATGAATCGAGGTTCTGGGAAACACGGGGCAAATTCACTTTAGGTTTCACCCAAAACCACGCCTCAGAGTAGGATGTTCTCATTCATTAAGGTTCACATCTAACTTTCAAGTGTTTTTAGATCCAGTGATCCAATTTGTAAAAATTAGCAGCTGTAAATGTGTCATTGCTACGTGATCCATTTTAACTCCCCAGTTTGTTTTTTCTCCATTACAGAAGCTGAAAGTGCAGGTCATGGTGTGTGACCTGAATTAAACACGCAACAAAATAATGTACTTTCCCCTTTCCCTACTTTCTACATGTGTGTTACTGATTGCCTTCTTCCAGTAATGACCTGAACAAAATTACTTAATCGAGTTGCATGCTTTGTCAAGTAGTCTGATGAGTCAACACTTCAATAAAAAACATGTATTTGCTTTTCCGAACCAAAAGAAACCCCCCCAAAAAAAACATTTACCCAACAGAACACTATTACAGCATGTCTAACCTCAAATAGATACACTACTCAGTATAGTCTTGCTGTGATTAATGCTGAGTTAAAACTGTACCTGCTCCCTCGGCCCCCCTTAACATGGCATCAGTCAATTTACATATCCATATTGGTACTACTGGTCGTGGATGACTTAAGCATTGCAAAAGCTTTTCTTTCCTTAAAAATGTTACAGAAAACTGAACCAACATTATGAATCTTCTACTGGAAATGACTTGACTTCTCTGAAGGGAATTCAGTAGTCTGGCTTATAAAATGAATCATCTCAAAAAGGCATATAAATCATGTGGCACCACCATCAATATAATATATTTACACTTACTCACTAAAACCAAGCACCTTACTCACTAAAACCAAACTCTATCTTTAGGTGGTGATTCAACTTTAATGGGAATTCTGAGCAGGAGTAGTTTTTTGTTGCTGTTTAATAACATTGCTTTATAAGCAGGGAATATTTTGTCTACACTCACTGACACAAATGAGATTATTACAGTACAATGCAATACAACTACACAGTAGTATACAGCAGAATGTATGCAAATACGTAACTAGATATTGGAGTACACAAATCCCACAAAGATGTGTTTAAATTGTTAGGCAATATCTCTGTTATGTAGTTTGTCCTTTAGAATGAATTGTTGATTCTTTGGTTACCAAATTTAATTAATGTTTTTCAAAAAAATGTGCTTATGGTAGGCATTGTTTAGTCAGAAGTCAGAAACATGTATTTGCTTTTTCAAACCTAAAAAACCCCAGAAAAACATTTACCAAACAGTACACTATTTACAGCATCTCTGTCCTTAAATAGGTACACTAGAACATGAAAATCACTTCTTTTTGTTGGCATCCAACGCAAATATTTAAGCAAAATACAATATTGGCACAAAATATCATCCCACACTTGCATAAACACACTCCTATAAACACACTCCCATAAACCCACCCACACGCACACAACACAGCTGTTCAACACATTGTATCAGTGTGAAAAAAATCCTGCTCCAGTGTAAAACATTAAGCCAGACACATTACATGGAGTTACAACTCCTGACATGGCGTTACATAAACGTGACTGTAAACTTTTAGTAACACTGTTAGGTCAACGCTTTACCCACAATTCAAGGTTCTATTTACATAGGCACCCAAAACAGACCTCAAAGTGAGTTGGAAGTGAGCTGTTGAATCATAAAGACAGACAGAAAACTTACTCGCTGTTGTCGTCTGGTGAATTGTTGTGGCAGCTGTAGTTTAACACTGCTGTCTCTCAGGCCCGGGAGTAGCGGGCTGTAGGACGGGTTCTCTCCGCGTAGCTAAGCGGCGGTCCTAGCGGCCTACTTTAGCTTTCGACAAAAAAAAGTGACAATGCTTCGTTATTTGGCATGTTAACTGTCATTCCGTCGGTCTTCACATATTCTCCTATACTGTCCTAATTTCACGATACCGAGTCACTTCGAAACCCGCGCCGAACTAACTGCTGTGTGTCCCAGATGAAGCTAATGGGTTTAGGTGAATAACACAACCTACAGACGGTACTACCCGAGTAGAGGGACTCAGCCTGCCTGTCTCCTCGTATGAGTCGACAGTAGTAGCCAACAGTCACTGTGAAAGGATGGTGCTGCGGGTGGTGAGGGCGGAGCAGCGTGCTTTATGTTTCAGATCCACACACTGACTCGGGTTTTCCGCGTTTCACATGGAGGCTTTTTAAAATACTACAAACCCCTTTAGTTGATTCCTGAATTGAATAGTCATAAGTGAAAGCTAGTGGTGCAATGTAACATTTCCTCAAAAAGCCTACTGTGCTTGGGAACAGTTGAAAGTCAGTTTTACGCTACTTCAGTAGTTCTTTTTTATTCTTTACTATGGCTACCTCTTAAATTGGTGTACTTTTCAAACTTTCTTTCACACGGTATGTTTAACACGGAAACACATTGAGGTGACCTCATTTACAATATAGCCAGTTCAAGTCACCGACAAAAAGTAAGAAAACGTGTTCCAAGTCAAATTAGGAAATAATAAAACCTTAGGAATAGATAAAGCTATTCGATATGTTACATACACAATATGATATTCATATAAATGTATTCTTTTAGCAACAACATTAAAAGGCAAAATATATCACAAGACCCATTCTGAAACAATTAAAGATGGTAGTTAGGTAATAAGTAGATCCCTATAATTAGGCAAATGTAAAACAAGACAAAAATGGAATATATGTCTTGACAGGTTATTGCAAGTGAAGTTAAACTTCTTTCTAGATACTTTTCAAACTAAGTAAGAAGTAGTTTGAATTCAAACTTGCAATCTAATGCAGCACAAGCCACTGCAAAACCAATAAACCTATTGCAGAGCTGGTGCAGTGAGTTTTATGTGTTGATGTTGTGATGCTCACAACGTACACAACATCAACGCAACGCAATTGCTTGCACCCACTTGCAGAGACATAGGTGTGGTTATGAACTGGCAGTCATTTAACTTCATCACATGAATCATCTTTCCTCAGTGTGTCATTTTTTTCTCTGCATTTCTGCAAGTAATTTTCATACATTTACTCATGTTTATTTTCTAATCTATGAATAGCTAAACGTATCTTATTGTTGTAATATTTCTGATTATTCACCTTTCGGCATGATAACTGTAATACTATATATTTTTTTGTTCAATGTCATCAATTTGCTCTTCACTTGTGAAAACATTTCAAAGTTCAAAATCCATATTAGAAATAATGACCAGAGTCAAAGCAGTATGGACTCCTAGTTGTTAGCTCTTTCGAGCACCCACTCATTGTTCTCATATGATCTCTCTTTTGTATTGGCTCAATAGCTACATTGTGTTGTTTGTGTGAGATATACATTTAGAGTTTGGCCTCAATCATGGAACACAGAATTATGAGCGCTTATTAGAGAATACAGTCACTTGCAACATCTGTTTCTTATCAGCAGCTTCCTGTCGAACACCAAGTCTTATCTCTACTGTATCAGCTTTGCAACTTACTGTGCAATTTATTATATTATTAAAGCAGGCAAGTACATTTCACAATTCACCATGCGTATCTTCAAGCCATTCTTCACTTTAAACACAGCATTAAATTAATCTTTCAAAAAGGCCTCAAAGCTATCAATAAAATGACTGGACATGAGAATGGCTGCAGAATACAATGGTCATCTGTTCAGTGGAAGTCAGGTGACATCCGAAAAGGAAAAGATAGTAAAAGAGACATAATCGTCAAATACGACATTGTTTTCATTTCTTTTAAGTTACTAAAAACATCCAAAGCCTGAGGGGGTTCTGTCAATTCCTTTCATCAGTGGATCATCTTTTATCTTTGAGACAACAAAAGTAACTTTCAAATTTTATGAAGAGGCACTTCATTTCCAGTAATTTTAAAAGAAGGAAAGTTTTAATAAAGGTTAATTCCATCTTCTTATCAGCTCCATAGCAGTTATTTTATAAATAACTATATTTTTTTTATAGAACATGCTTACTGTATATTATGTTATAAAGTAAAAGTACAGTATGCAAATAAAATATATGTACCAGACCAATAAAGACAAATGGTTTATTCAGTTTGCTCTATTGCATTCCAAACAAAGTAGAAGAAAAGCCCTTTCATTGGGAAAACCTCTCGCTGCATTTGTATAAACCCTGGTGAAGTAAAGGCACTGAATGGGTTAATTATTTCACAAGCTCCTGCGCAACAAACACACTGCTGTCTAAATTTAAGATCCTCAGCAGAAAGCCGGACGAAGTCAGGATGATTGTTGTTTCGCTCCCGAAAGATACATCTCATCCTTCTAAATGTGTTGCCTATTAACTTTTTTTCTAGTCAATAACTGTTTTTAAACTGTCAGACATCGGGGGAAAAGGGACTCAGTGTTCCCTCCAGTGATTGTGGGTATAATCAGTTGGATCCATCATCGCCGGAGGAACCTGCAGTAAAAGATAGCCCTGGATCATCATATCCATGTGGGTTCTGTCTTTCTGGTATTTTCCTGACTGTAGAAGATTTTGGCTAATTGCACACCAAAAATATCCTAAGATGATGATGATGATGATGATGATGATGATGATGATAGGATGTGGTGATTGTGATCTAGCAGTAGTTTCACCAGGAGGGCCAACACTTTTATGAGTTACATTTAAAAAAGGTTTCACACTCACCAGCAATAACAACGCTTCTTTTATTAAATTCACATAGATCGTCATGTCAAGCTCCACTGACACCCTACGGTTTTGCTTCCCCACGCACGGTGACTCGATCCTCAGCAAAATTAACTCTCTAAGAGAGGAACAACGCTTCTGTGATATCACACTCCTCCTCGGCCATCCACAAGGCGCCACTGTCCAGCCTCTCCCCTTCCACGGTCACAGAGCTGTGCTGGCTGCCTCCTCAGACTTCTTACGTGACCAATTCCTGCTCCAAGAAGGCCTGGCAGAGCTAAGTTTGGGTGTGGTGTCCAGTGTGGAGGTTGGCAAGAGGCTTCTGCTGTCCTGCTACACCGGGTTATTAGAGGTGCAATTTAATCTACTGAACTACACATTAAATACAGTGTGCCAAAACAGAAGTAAGAAACAAACATTTTGTTACAACAGGGTGGGTGTGATTGTTTGTGATATGAAAGTATGAGATGAAGATATTTTCTTCATTTTATTTAACAGTTTCTGTGGTTTCTATCAATTCTCTCTTATTTTAGGTCCCTGTGAGAGAGCTGGTGAGCTACCTAACTGCTGCCAGTGCGCTCCAGATGAGCCAGGTGGTGGAGAAGTGCGCTCAGGCCATCTCCCAGTACCTCAGTCCCACACTTGCTTTCTTGGAACTCGAGAGACGCACAGAGGAGAAAGAAATCCTGCTGCCAGACAGTGATTTGCCAAATAACAGCTTTAAAAAAAATCATGATGAAAGAGATGCTGCAGAGGAAGGATGGGTCCCTGTAAATCTGTCAAATCCTCAGTTCAGCCAAGAAGTCGAGGGCAGACCGATGGAGGTCGGAGAGCAAAGGGTGGTTCGAGCCAAAATAGATTCATCTGAAAATGAAACATGCTGTATTAATACCCTGGAGTCGGAGAAAGGCGGATACATCCCTGTTTACTCAAACAAGCCCTCCTATCAAGACCACCAGGTTACAAGTCCTACAATGATTCAAAGTAATATATCATCCACGTCTGGAGGAAGTTATATTAAAAAAGAAGAATTGGTTGAAACTTCCCAAAACCAAGATGAAGCAGAGGGAGAGAAAAGAGAAGAGGAGGAAATGCTTTTGATGGCAGCTCAACTGCAAGTTTGTGGAGAGCTGAGGGACTCTGGAGCACATCTGCCAAAGAGTCAAGGTCCTGAAGACGAGCTAACAGAAGATTCAGACGGCATTCTGATCCAGAGGCCGTACCTGTGCAGGAGGTGTGACAGAGTCTTCCAGCACCCGGAGAGCTACGTGGTCCACCTGAAGGAGCATAAACAGTACTGGTGTTTGGTGTGTGGGAAAGGCTTCTCCCAGAGGAGTAATCTGACCCGCCACACACACGTTCACACTGGGTTCAAGCCGTTTCGATGCCCCCTGTGTCACGAGACATTTTCCCAGAGGGCCACGCTGCAAGACCACCTCAATCTGCACACAGGGGATAAACCCCACAAGTGTAGATACTGTGCTGTGCACTTTGCTCAGAAGCTAGGCCTCAGGCGCCACCTGAAGGACATCCATGGTAAGAGTAGCCTGCAAAACATGCTTGAGGAGGCTGTGGGCTGTTGAAAAAGAAACAGTTTTAGCACAAATGTTTGTCTTTATAGTGGTTTGATTCCATATAAAGAAAATATTTACAACTACAAAAGGCATGATTTTGCTTTAAATATAAGTTTTAGTACAAATGATCTCGCTCTGCTCCACCAGTGTGTTCAATCCCACTGACTGCGATGTAACATTTGGTCTTTTCAAGATTGGTTATTAGGAAATTTGATTGTAGTTATGTTCTTTAAAGTACAAGTTTGACGCTTCTTAATTTTGTAACAAATTAAATGAATCATTATTATCATCAGGCTGATGAAAAGAAGCGAGGGTCCTTATGTGCCCTCTACAGCGATTCTAATCTCTGCCGGTACAAAATATTAAATGAAGTACTTCAGCATGTAATCTACAAATTTCATTATGCTTAATCATCTGCTATGTATAATAAGCAATGCAATCTCATTCACGGTTCGATTTTTCCATTGCCTTCATAGTGCTCCTCTGTTGCATCTACAAAAAACGATTATGCATTACCAAGAAGATAAGCATGAATTAACTATGTAAGCAATAGGAGAGATAATATTATGACTGAAAATGTAATTACACATTGAACACTTGTGCATGTAAAGTCTGGAGACAATGGTTCACTTAATGAAATAAATTAAAAACATTTAAACCTTTGAAAGACTGTTACTCAGTCAGTTTGCTGACAGGATAAACACTGTATGCAGCCTGTTTCAAATTGAGGCTATAGGTTTCACAGACAGCCAATGGTTCTCCATTTGACCCGACTGAAATTAATCACAGATCGCTGAGCATTACATTTTAAGCGAGTGGTTTCTCCCGCATGGCAGAGAGGGTTTCCTGTCTCGCTCCATAGTTTCCCTTCGCAGCTACCTCTTTCTCCATCGGCCCAGATATGCACCATCTCAGTGAATGGAACAGTAGTTGTTTCCTTTCCTCAGGGCATCTGAGGCGCCGCTGGCTTGATGTGTAAGTATGTGCGTAGACAAATGATTAACACATGGTGTATTCAATGCAGAAAGTAATGTGACTTTTTGTGTGTGTGATTAAGCAAGAGAAAATACAGAAATAAAGACCAAATTTACCAAAGCATGTGTTTCCCCTAGCATTAAAATATAGCTTCCTCCAGTTTGCACAAAATACAGTAATGTTTTGAGCAAACTACAGTCATCCAACTTTCTCAAATGTAGACATTTACCATTTTTTATGTGAGTCAATGTCATCAAAGTTGAATCAACCAGACAAAGTACTTAATCTGACATGGTCCATGCACACACAGTCACTGTGGAATTTGGAGCACCTCCATTATGAATGAGTGAGAGAGGTATAAAATAGCAGTGATAGATACAGAGACAGCGAGGAAAAGAACGATTAAAGGTGTAAGGATATTGAAAAGAACCATTTTGTTTCATCTTAAAATTAAAACGATTAAGTATATACTGTATGCATGTCTATTTACCCTGACATTTTTAAAGCTTACAACATTTCAGCAACACTTTTTTTTACTTTTCAGAAGCTGAATAGCACACATAATCCTTATTAATAGTGAGATAGTTAACCATCTAAGATATTAAATCTAAAATCTTGTACTACAGAAGCAAACCATTTGGCATATATTTGGTCATAATCATATAGATATAAATATTGCACTGCTTTCTAACTACATTACAATATCTTCTTGGGGCCCCTTTGATGGGCATTTCATTCAACTGCAGTCAAGTTTTCACTAAAAATCACAAATGTCAAACTGCTGGAGGCAATAACAGAAAGATAGGGCAAATTATTTTGAGAGCTTGAATATCTGCCAAAACGTTCATGATAATCCATCCAAACGATTTTTCAGTCCGAACCAGATGGACAAGACGGTTATTAACAATATGTCATTATGTGGTTAAATATAAGCCAATAGTAGAGCTATATGGGTTGTAAGAGTGTAACACATCCAGATCAGAGCTGCTATAGTAGTCGGTGTGTTCACAGCTATTATATTACGTGTATAATGGAAATGACAGGGTGTAATCATTGACTAATAAGGTTTTGTTTACTTTGCTGAAAAATAACCTCATCACTCACTAAATGCATGTGGTTAGGGGGGAATTTGGAAAACACTGTCAAAATCAAGGCTTATTTTCAATGAACACTTCAATGTTACTGCTTGCAGCTGTCCACTTGTCCCAATAGTTATTTCCGTTTGTCATCTGACACACTGACAAAAAGACAGCAATTGTTCTAATTCTGTATTGAACAGTGTCTCTATTGTATTATAACCAGGCCCCTCAAAGCTTCTGTACTGTATAACTTTAAATATTGTATAATTAAACACAAGGTTTTAAACATTCATGTGTGCTGCAGGATTATATAAAAGTATTCTGTCCTCCTGATCTAACTCTTAATTGCACTGATGGCTCACTTTGTTTACCCCTCAGTGCAAACAGCTCACTGAAGGTCATAAGTTGCATATAAATAAAGCAGTCTAATAAAATACCACCGTTTAATTTACAGTAATCCAGACTCATTATGTAACTGAGTTTGACTTCCTGCAGTGCCAAATGCACCACTTGTTACCACGGAGACAGCCTGCTCAAATTTCACCAACTAACTTTTTCAAGCTAACAGCCTGATACATGCAAGATACACAGCTATCCATATAGTGTAGTGCATATATAGCCTGCAAATATGTATCATATAGAAAATTACACACGCATTATCACATTACTGATATCCAGGAACAAATTATGAGGCAGTGGGCCCCAGGGCACAGATACTGTATCATCCCCCACCATGTCTTCAGACCACCAACAAAGAGTCTACTGTGTTACCATGGGGGAAAACACATTAGACAAGGTCTATTCAAACATGAAGAACGGTTTTAGGGCAACACCACTACCACACTTAGGCCAGTCAGATCACCTATCCATACTCTTGACCCCAGCATACACCCCCCTCAGGAGAAAACCAACAACGACCCACTGCGAGTGTGGCAGGGTGTACACCACATCACCAACTACAAGACCACCAACCGCAGTGCTACCGACGGAGACGCCCCCAGACTGTTAGACTAGGCCCCCACCTGTCCTCCACCCTTACACTCAGTACCGGCACCCCCCAGGGCTGTGTGTTGAGCCCCCTTCTCTACACCCTTTATACCCATGACTGTGCCCCCACCCATCCCACCAATACCATCATCAAGTTTGCGGATGACACAACTGTGGTTGGACTTATCTCAGGAGGAGACGAGACAGCCTACAGGGATGAAGTCCAAAGACTGGCAGCGTGGTGTTCAGAGAACAACCTCTACCTGGACTCCTCAAAAACAAAATAAATTATAATAGAATTCCGGAAGAATAGTGCAGACCCCGATCCACTATACATCAACGGGGATTGTGTAGACAGGGTGCCTGTTTTCACGTTCCTGGGGATGCACATCACTGAAGATCCCTCCTGGACTACCAACACCACCGCAGTAGTCAAGAAGGCACAACAGCGACTCTACTTCCTGAGGATACTCAGGAAAAACAACCTGAAGGAGAAGATGCTGGTGTCCTTCTTCCGCTGCTCCATCGAGAGTGTGCTAACGTACTGTGTCTCTGCATGGTATGCCAGCTGCTCAGCAGCAGACAGGAGAGCCCTTCAGAGGGTCATCAATACCGCACAGAAGATCATCGGCTGCTCACTGCCCTCTTTGGAGGATTTATTCAGCTCTCGCGGCCTCAGTAGAGCAGCCAACATACTGAAAGACCCGTCCCACCCTGGACATCATTTGTTCGACCTGCTGCCCTCTGGCAGACGCTTCAGGTCCATTAAATCACGAACAAACAGACTTAAGAACAGCTTCTACCCCAGAGCCATACAACAACTGAACACTGTAAAAACTGACACTGACACTGACAACACTGATGATGGAATTCCACTCTTAATTTCATCTGCACCTTATATATATAGTCCAACTGCACTACTGTACATAGGGCCACAGCAAGTCGGAATGTGCAATATCCTGAAGCGCAATATCTTGCTGCTAATGACAGAAGTTATTGTGCCGTATCGTTAGTGTGTCCATTTGTTTTGTATATTTTGTTTTGTTTTCTTATATATATATTTTGCACGATTGCTGTTTGTTGTGTGTGAGTGCACCATTGGGATTGCCAGTCAATTTCGTTGTACTTGTGTGCAAGGACAATAAAGGAATCTAATCTAATCTACTTCTGGTTATTGTGTGTCCCTTTGTAATGTTCTTGTATCCATTGTATCTTTGTGATAGTTTTGAATCCATGTTTAGTTATTTTGTCTCCCTCTGTCGTCATTAAGCATCCCTGGGATTGTTTTAAATGTACCATTAGTATTCTGTCTCTTTGTACTGGTTTTGCTTCTCCTTTTACTCACTATACTCTGTGTGGTAGTTTTGGATCTATTTAGTTGTTTTGAGTCGTTTGAAAAGTCTTGTGTATTTATTGTCTTTCAAAAAATGTCCTTAAACAAGCACGTCTGTATGCTATAGCTTAAAGAAAATATGAATAGGGAAGGGAAACCGAGGTCAAGCACGTTTTTTTCTTTCACTACACTTCTCTAAGAGCAGGGCTAGAGTAAAACGAGCGGGAACTTGTTGTTGGTGTGTGTGCGTGTGTGTGCGTGTGTGTGCGCGCGTGTGTGTGTGTTTGTTTGAACAATAAAACTGTATAGGTTTGAACTTCCTCTTGACAGGCGCACTTGTCGAAGCGCATCCTCTGTTCCTTTAAAAGCAGACAGCCCACGCCTCGAAAAGCGGCTTGTTCCGGCTTGCCCCTTTACATCTTTTTATCCTTGCTCACAATATTAAAATAGGGCCCCGCGCCGCTATATCGAAAATTACTCTAAAGCATTGTTGTTAAACTGTCGGAGTAAACATAACCGTGTTTCGGGCAGAGTACGCAGGATGTGTGTAGGAGTGCAGCAGGTCTCCGCCTGTGCAGCCCAGCGGTGAGGCTGAGGCGCAGTTCAGGCACCATCACCGGCGGAGCGATACCACCATCTCCTCTCAGCCCCGGTTTATCAGACGGAGAGTGTGTGGCTCACTGTACCTGAGAGAACCGTGATGTACCATCGAAAAGGGAGCAGAGGATCAAAACTAGACCAAGGCTGTCTCTAACGCTTTGAGATGCAGAGGCGTATCGCTCCAACGTTACGAATTATCTCCCTGAGCTGGCTGCTGCTGGTTTTTAACAACTGATGAAGATATATTTTTTAATTTTGATGCGCTTCTGTGGATGAATATGTTTATTCTGGTGCTGTGGTGTACTGCGTGAGGTAAGTGACTTATCCAGAGGTGCGCGCTACTTTTCTTCGTGATTTTGTTTGCCGTGTGCAAAGCCAATTACATTTTGGTTTCAGAATAGCGCTGTTTTCATGTTTACGTTTTCCTCAGGTGAAATGATAAATAAATGAACTGCTGAAGATTTTTAGAAATGACATCATTAAACCTAGAACTATTCGGCTACCAGCTCATTGTGAATTCCTGCAACTGGTGCTGAGGGAATAATATAAGAAGGTGTAGTGATTAATAGATGGGCCCATTGCTCACAACCAGATTCGCATGTGAACCAGGGTTATCCAGAGTTGAGGCAGTGAAGCTCTAAAAGCAACATGATATTGTAGATATGATGGTGCAATAGTGGAAACTATTGATGTTACCCTCATACAGTAAGTGATAATGGGATTGTGCACACGTGACATTTGAATGTGTACACCATTTCTGCTCTGGAAGGGAATCCTGAGCCAAAGCAGAGATGTTTCAAACTCTAGTTGTTGCATATTACAAACTGTAGACCTTAGTCTGAAATGCAGCTCTGACATCATAAAGTTTGCAGCAGTCTGTCATGTTGGAGGCTACCCTTTAACCTTTAACCTAATTTGCCACTGGAAATAACCGGGTACTCCAACAATATTATCCCTAGCTGCGTCAAAATAATATTGCATAACTCTAGCATCTGTTACTGCAGACATGTATATCTCAGAGGAATAATAACGTATGTCAATAATATATCTGCTGTATAGTACAGTGGCTGGTGAGTTGCCCTGCCTACCATGCGTACACTACCCCCATAAACTGTGATGACAGGCATAATGAATAAATAATCACACAGACTCCCTCACTGTAACTACTCTCAAAAACAAGTGAGCAGACAAAACAACAGTAGTAGTTATGCTGTTATACATAATTTAATGAAACTCTCAAATATGACAGAAAAAACAAGCTGCTCTGAATAATTCTGCTATACAAAAACAATATTCTAAATGTGTGTGCCAAAATATGTTAATTAATTTTGTTGCACACTGCTTGCATTCATGTTTTGTAATGAATACTTCCCAGAGTTAAGTATACTGTCAAAAGTGTGCCTGTTTAATATTTGTTTTCAGTGTTTGAGTTTAACTTTTTCTTCACCATTAACCTGCTGGCTGTGGTCACAAGTGTTCCTTTCACTTTAAATCTGATAGGCGCTCCCTCCTATACCACTTATATTGAAAGATTTTATGCATGTAAACAGAAATATACTTATACCAACAAGCAAAATGTTTCATTCGAGCTCAATGTGTATTACCTTGCTTGACCTTAATGACAGAGATTTCAGTATTTTGGTGGTGGTGGTGGGTGTGAGGTTTCAGTCTTGTTCTTAACCCACAAAGGTGTTCCCAGAAGGCTGATGAAGGCTCTGAAATAAAGTGTATGTTAAAATTCTGGTTGTAGATAATGTTGTAGAGGGGCATGCCAGACACATTGAGTGGGAATTGAAAAGGTTAGTACCCCAATTACAAGAGCAAGAGAAAAAGTGAGTCAAGTGCTTCTATCACACAAGTTGCACATATTTTTCAAACATTTCCAAATTACAGTTTTGGTTACAGTAGTACTGTCTTTAATCATAGCATGGTATCTTTGTTTTGTGAGAACCCAATATTTATAATTTTTGGGAATTATTTTAATTTTATAAATGTGTGTCTGGTTAAAGTACTAACTGTTCCAGTGACACCACAAACCATACCACACACACACACACACACACACACACACACACACACACACACACACACACACACACACACACACACACACACACACACACACACACACACACACACACACACACACACACACATGCACACAGAATGTTCTAAGCGAGGGGTCACAGAGACAGTGAGAAGGAGTTCTCATATTACTTCAGATTCCTTTCCTTCTGGTCAAGTTCATGCTGTGTCTCAGTGTGCTTTTTTGTGTGCGTGCACGTGTAGCAAATGGTTTTTGGACAATTTTTAACATGACTGTTGGCACATAAGATGACTCATGCATGCTCTTCTCTTATTGTCACTACTGGTTGTTGTGGATCCATAAACTGGTCAAAAAGCTTACATTTAGATTTATTTTTTGACGTGTTCTTGACTGAATTTGTCAGTTGACAGTCAAGAGAGGGAGGGACGGCATGCAATGCAGATCCTCGTGTCAGTATGTGTCTTACACTACTCAGGCATGACAAGGCCTCAGACCTACAGCTGTCAGAACTTATATATGTTGTCAGTTTTTAAATTTCACTACAAACTGATTATTTTTTGGCTTAAGTGGAGACACTACAAGTGCTAGAGTACGTGTTTTAACTCATAGCTAACATCATAAAGCTTCCCCAGTTGATTAAATACATTAATACAATTATTTTGTTTTATGAAATCTATAGACGTTAATAGAAAAAGCTAGAGTAAAAAATATCTTGATGTGAATTGTGTGTGTTCTTGTGTAAGCAAACAGCCCAAACTCTTACATTTCCCAAGTGCATTGAAAAAAACAATGTTTTGTCTCCAAACACTCTGCTTTCCACATAACATGGACCCATTAGTCACCTTCTTTATTCAGATTAATGTGGCGCCGATGTGTCTACACACAAACTGGGGTACATTAGAGCTACATGTGCCAGCTCTATCCACAGGGCCTACAGAACTGAACAACTGTTAAATGTCATGCCACAGTCCAATCATAAATGAATGCAAACTACACACACATGTTAAGTGTGACATCCCAAAACAGTCACATCTGTCCATCATACTGTACATTCCTAACCTTAGCTACTTCCTCCAACCATAACCTAAGCCCGCATGAGGGTATCTACCACTTGGATGAGCCTCCCATTGGCCCGCTGCAAAATGTGCCTTCTTCTTTCTCCTTTGGTTGTTGGTGTTTTGTTAGGATCCCTATTTCTAAGGAAAACAGCGATGACAAGGACTCTAGCTACTAGATATTTTGCAGACACTGTAGTGGTTTAAGCCCGCACTGGTTTGATTTATTTCTTCCCTGACCTTTTGCTGGCAATGTGAGAACATCAACCTTTACCCTTAAGTGAAATCTCATCATAAGCTGATAACCAAAGTCCAAATCTAATAAAACACTTTTTAAGCGATGGATGTCCCAAAAATCGTTCTATTGTCGAAAATGTTCTCACCTCAATAGTCAGAGAAATAATCTTTGAAACAATCTTTCTATATCTGTCCGTCTTTCTTTATGAGACATGCCAAAGGAAACTCCAGATGCCCTCCCCCCATACAGAAGGGGCCAAGTAAGGACTCAGTGTCCTGAGCCAGATGATAGCTGGCCAACTGTTGGCTGTAAAGACACAATGTACTTCTCATCCCGCTCTAAGTAAAGTGGGTGCTGTTGCAGCCCTTTTCCAACAATTTAAGGGGAAACGTTTCTCTTAAAAATGGACACTGAATGTGCTGAATCTTTCTCGACAGCACGTCCTAAAGTTTTCCCACACTACAAACCAGTTCAGGCTGAATTACAGGCACGGACCAGTCGGAAAGAATAAAACCAGAGCTCAAAGGTCGATTTCCTTATTTTAAAAAAACTGCCAGGGAGAAAAAGAGGCTGATGAGGAAGTTTAGGTCTCCCGTGACAATCCTGCACGCCCACTGCTCCCTGTCACAAGACTAGTTCATGACTGTGGGGGTTGTTAGTGTTTGCATGCTTGCATACACACAAAAGTCATTGGTCCATTCATGCAAGTAATGGAAGTCTTGTGTACGGCATGATATTATGGACTCTCCATGTGCTTTGATGTACTTATGCATATGAAGGTCACTTTGGTGTGCACAGCATTGACTCCAGCCATGTGTGTAGGAGCCATTTCTGCACATAGAGAAAGGGACTGCATGTAAAAAACAGGATGCAGCAGTTGCTCAGAGCAGGAACAGGTGGCTGTCAACGTGAGTACAGCCAGTGAATCATGGTGAATAGTTGCACTAAGAGTTTGCACCCCTCCCTAATCTGCGCGCACACAGGAAGAGAATTATATCCAGGCTCTGGCGCCAAGATAAAACTCCCCACCACCATCAGCGTCCCAGAAACTTTCTCCTGAACCCTGAGTGTCGACTCACTCTTCCTCAGACGGTGCTTCAGGAGTTTGCAAGCTAATATAGCCGCGTTTGGTGTTATATTATATTCGGGCTCCTTGCAGAAGGACATATGACGCGCGGGGACAGAGCTGAGTGTTCCACGCCGCCAAGGGGGCAACCCCGGCACCGCGCGCTGCGGACGGTTTGGAAGGTGCGTAAAGGGTACGACACCACATATTATGAGTAAAATCAAAATACAATGCATGATGTGGTCAAGGTCAGCGTGTTTGTTGTTTTTATTATGACGTATCAGGCGAGCGTATAGTGTGCAGATCAACGTTCCCTTTCCACGAGGCTGCTATTGTTCATATTGTATTTGATCTGATGTTTTATTTGACGTAAAAGGTCGTTTTTTAAGGTATGCCCCCCGTTAATTTTCCAGATATGTTAATAGTTGTTTTCATTTAATTGGGACCTGAAAACACAATGTGTACTGTATGCCCAATACTGTATATATAGCTTTTTTTCACACTTCTTGCAGCATATTTTCGAAACGTATAAAGCCAGTTATATCATTGTTTTTTTCCCTCTATAATCTACTTTATTCGTACTGGATGTGTTTGTGTTTGTTACTTTTTTTTTTTTCTCTAAACCTATTTCAATATACTTTGTTTCCAGTAAATGTAGGCACCTGTTCTGTAAGGGCACCAGCTGTTATTTTGGAGAGCAGTTTGAACAGATGCAACAGACTCTGAAAGCAACAGGTGCTGGCTGTCTGCAGATGTGTCAAAAACACTTTGCATAATATAGTCAGAAAGATGATTAAAACAAAATATTCACTTTTAGTTAATGGGATAATGCATCAAGTAGCAGAAATGAGGTTATAATATTGTATTTGACACTTATGAAAGAAGAGCCACCCTTGCTGGTATGAAATGTTTCAAAAAAATGAACAAAGTGGAATAATTCAGACTGAAGTGACTACAGTTCAGGAAGTCAAGCAGCTAAATCTACAAACAGAGAGCGCATGTGCATACAGTAGTTATTTCAAAGAATAGTATGGTGAAGGCTATTTTTTTTTAAGCCCAGAAAGTAATGCTCTTCTTATATGGTGTAGTTATAGCTGAAGTTATGGTATTTTTATGATTTGCACACTATGATCATTCTTAATATGTTTAGTCATGCCATGTGGGGGATTATCTGTATTATAGTGTTGAAACAGTGAGTGGATTAATATAATGTAAAAAAATGTATAATACTATTAGTAGTGTCAGAAAGTTAACAGCTTTCCTAAATTTGTCAAGCACTTTGTTATCTCTTGTCCATAAAGAAATCTTTAATACAACTCAATGGCTGCATCTGTATAGGGCCCTTCAGTTTTTTCCCCAGTATTGTGACAAAATGGCTGCTACATAACTTCATTTCCTTTTTTTCACAGTCATCGTCGGCGAGCGGGAGCTGTTGTCAGGGCTCGTTGACATGTGTTCCCCCTGAGCTCGGTGGAGCCTCCCTCGGTGGTGTAGTGGCAGGATGCCAGTGCAGGCGGCCCAGTGGACGGAGTTCCTGTCCTGTCCCATCTGCTACAATGAGTTTGACAGCAGCGGCCACCAGCCCATCAGCCTGGGCTGCTCCCACACGGTGTGTAAGACCTGCCTACACAAACTCCACCGCAAGGCCTGCCCCTTCGACCAGACACCCATCAGCACCGACATCGACCTGCTGCCGGTCAACTGTGCCCTGCTGCAGCTGGTTGGAGCTCAGGTGAGTCAAAAAAAAAGGAAGGCATGTTGTGTCAAAACTTTGTGTGGTTTTGTGTCTTTAATGTGTTCATGATGTGTGTCTCTTAGGTCCCAGATGTGCAGCCGGTGAGCCTGAGCAGTGCAGCAGAAGTCGAGAACTATGAGGCGTGCAAGGTGTTCGTGGAAGAGCTGGCTCTCTACCTGAAACCCATCAGCGGAACAAAAGGTATGTGTGTGTGCATGTCCATCTTGATTGCAAAGAGTTTAATGTTTGAGGACATCTGTAAAACGAAGCTAAATGTGCGTGGGCCACACTTTGCGACTTGGCATTTATGCTTCTCACACTTCCCATGACGCCTGAAAGCTGTGCTTTTATGGAACTGAGGAAAAATTCAGCTTTCTGTCAAACCAGAATAAGAAAACTTACCTCGTTGAAAATGAATGGTAGTTTCCGGTTGTTTCTTCAGCCAATACTGTGTGACGTTGCTGTGTATCATTGTTGACGAATTAAATCATTTGAACAATTCACAATCTTTGTGCTGTTTACAAAGATGCATAATGCATATTAAACTTTCCAGGCTTATCCATTGACTGAAGTCTCCTTTAAAGCCACCTACATAGCTGGTTTTACAGAGTTAAATAAAGAGAAAATCAATTCAATAAATTAATGCCTGATAACTAAAGTAATAGCCTATTTTTTTTTTACCACAGAACTGTCACCTTCTGCAGGTGTGGCGACTCTGAGTCCCAGTGTGCTTAGCCGGCCGATGCAGAGGAAGCTGGTGACCTTGGTGAACTGCCAGCTGGTGGAGGAAGAGGGCCGTGTGCGGGCAGTGCGGGCAGGCAGGTCCCTTGGGGAAAGAACCGTAACCGAGCTCATCCTGCAGCACCAGAACCCCCAGCAGCTCTCTGCCAACCTCTGGGCAGCGGTGAGGGCGCGGGGCTGCCAGTTCCTGGGACCTGGTAGGTTTGCTTAATCATACAGAACACATACATCTGTGTTATACTGTCATGCTCCATATAGATTTGTTTGGCAAAGGACACTAAGTAAGGATTAAGCATTTGCATATTGTCTTGTAGCTATCACAAACTAGAACTTTGAAACACATTTTTAAGGTGACGGTGAATGGGAACGTTTTAAAGCACTCATTTAAAAGGGTTGATTTTATGTTAACTTTTATTATATATAACCTGTTTATAACTTGTAAAATATACAAGTAAGACCCTCATGACACAGATTTAAGAACAATGAAGTTTCCTCTTGCTGTTATTGCTGTTATCAAGATTTATGACTGCTTTTTGGCAGTTTGGTGTGTAAATTCAAAGGCTTTCAGTTGACTGGACTCTTTGTGTCCGATTTGAATTTCCTCATTAGATAGCGTCATAAAGCCGACTGCTGCTGCTGGTACCCGTTGTCCTGTGATGATTACTCATAGGGCAGATTCTGATTTTCAACATGATAACAGAATGAGTTCACTTGAGAGTCTGAGGACAACACACCAGCTCTAACAACTTCTATGTAGTACAATTAAATGCATTGTAAGTTTGATATATTTGTTAAAATATGTATTGTATTCTTTCCTCCTCTAAACCATCCCCACCCCTTGCTGTGATCCCATTCTATTCTTCCTCCCCAGCTATGCAAGAAGACGCTCTGAAACTAGTTTTGCTGGCTCTGGAGGACGGCTCAGCTTTGTCCAGGAAGGTGTTGGTTTTGTTTGTAGTTCAAAAGCTCGAGGCTCGCTTCCCCCAGGCCTCCAAAACCAGCATAGGGCACGTGGTGCAGCTCCTCTACAGGGCCTCCTGCTTCAAGGTACAGGCAACATGATTGAGTATATATAGATTATTAAAAAATATATAAATATCTGTTTCAAACTGAAAAAAAGATCCTGAATTTGCTGCTGTCCAAAGAGCCAAAGACATAATGACCACATTAAAAGAAGTATTTAAGTTTTGAATTCATTTACCACTACATAATTGTGTACCGCAGAGATAGTTTTCAATAATAACAGTATCATTTTTACATGTAAGCTATTAAAATAACATATATTCTTGTCAGTTTAAGTAAACTATTTCCATTTATTTCTAAATAATTGTATACTGTGTCAAACTAAGGTTAACAAGACCAGTTTTTTCTTGGTGTCTGCTTTGAAATCCCCTTTTTAACTGTGGATTAAACTCCAACGTACTGTCACTTGACCCTGTCTGACATTTAAGTATTATTACTTAATAAATGACCTAAATGGGTTGCCCAAACTCCTAATATCTTATATTATATATCGGATATGGGTGTCTATGTATGTTATTCTGTCCATGCATGTATTTCTGTGCCTGCTATCAGATGACAGACATTACTGGTAGGGCAGAAATACCAGCTAACTGCTTCTGATGTAACAGCGGTCTATATTTGCCCTCTCTCTTACCCGCTTTGAAAGACAGAGATAGAGCGCTCAGAGATGTAGAGGAAGATAAATCAAAGCGCAGGAACAGAGAGAAAACAGACAAGAGGAAGCACAGCAATGATGAAATCTGATTCTTTGACCTGCTAGCTCTGCAGGTTGTGTGTGTTGGTGTCTTATGATGATTACTCATAGGGCAGATTCTGAGAAGGGGAAATCCCTTTAACTGATCTGAATTTTGAGTTTATAAGTCTGAAGACACCACATACAGAAAAACTTATTGGAAACATTTAATTGCAAAAATATTTACAGTAATTGAGAATATTAGTCTTGGTTTCCCATAAAGATAGTTATCAGTTCTTCCTTATGATTCTCCACACTTACTGCCTCTCAAACCCCTGTCTTTCTTATTCTGTCTCCGTCGATTGTCTGTCAGGTGACTAAGCGAGATGAAGACTCCTCGCTGATGCAGTTGAAAGAAGAGTTTCGAACCTACGAGGCTCTCCGGAGAGAACATGACGCTCAGATTGTCCACATCGCCATGGAGGCAGGACTACGAATTTCACCCGAGCAGTGGTCCTCTCTGTTGTACGGAGATTTGGTCCACAAATCACATATGCAGTCCATTATAGACAAGGTACCAGTATTATTCATATGCCCATCATTACTAACAGGCTGTTTTCCCACTTGTATTGGACTCACTTCAAATTTCAAAAGGTGGTTATAACAAGTCTCTGGTGAACAGAAACAAGATAAATACATTAATCTATTTCTAAGACCCATTCTCCACTTCTATCTTATGCTCTAGTTGCAGTCTCCGGAGTCGTTTGCCAAAAGCGTTCAGGAACTGACAATCGTTCTTCAGAGGACAGGAGACCCTGCCAACCTCACAAGCCTTAGACCGCACCTAGAACTGCTTGCCAACATAGACCACAACCCAGGTACACCAGTTTGTTTATCAGCATTCATCTGAAGGAATGTCTGTGAGTGATTCATACGCTTGTCATGTTCCACAAAGATTAATGAGCTTGAAAAGTGATGAATATTGGCCCGCTGGGGCAGTAATATACCAAATGGCTAATTAAAAGCATAAGGATTCCACTCATTAAGATTAAAACTACACATTCATCCATGATTAAATATGTATTAATGAAAGCACAACAGAAAGAAAGCATTTTAAAATAAAAGTTTGTTTATTACTATAGATACTTTGTCACTTTTCTCAACATGACAATGTACTCCTTTACTGCTTACTCTTTTACATAGCTTCTCTTGTAAAATGTGTCCAATAACTTGAATGAAACCTGCAAAAGTAAAGCCATTGTTTAGTGCTAATTAGCACATGTTAGCATGCTCACCCAGTAAGGTTAGATGTAAAGTGATTAGCATGGTAAACATTAAGCCTGCTGAACTTTATCATGTTCGCTTTTTCATTGTAAGCATGTTAGTGTAACAAACTACCTGAAATAAAGAACAGTTTATAACATTTGCATGCTAAAGTTAACGTTTAGCTCAAAGCCCCGCTCTGCCTTAGAATAGCCTCACAGAGCTGCTAGCAATGGCTGTATGCGCTCTTAAGCTCATACATTTTCCCTTTATTTATATAGGTAACACCATATTTTATTTTACTGTCCTTTTTTTGTTAGCAAAGCTAAAATGACTAGAGAGTCTTGCGCTAATCAAAATAAATTACCATAAATTATTTTTAGCCTTGCTGCTAACTGAGCCTTTTTGAGACCTTTCACAGCAACTCTTGTGAACATACTGTGTGTGTAATCTGTGTGCAGATGCCCCGGCACCATCATGGGAGGAGCTGGAAAGTGTGATGCTAGCTGTGAAGTTGGTAGTTCATGGACTTGTGGAATTCATACAGAACTTCAGCAAGAAGAGCCACGACACTCCACAGGTACACTGACGAAAGGGAAATATTGGAAAATGTTTTGATCTGAAGAAAATGTGAGAGATAATAAACATGATATCTGCTCGGTTGAAAAAAGTTTTGAACAGTAAAGGTGAGAAGTGCTGCTGCTCCATCGTGGCACCATAGAAGGCCATATTTACGTTATAGTGATTTACCCTTATTTGTACATTTGTATATTTCTTATTTCAATTTTATTTTTTAGTTCTAACTATTTGTTATTTGTTTTGCTTCTTTTTGTATTTCGCTGCTGCAACGAAAACATTTTCCCAGTTTGAGATAAATAAAGTATTTCTGATTCTGATTCTGATTCATTGACCTGGAAGATAAGATGTTCAGGGTCTAGCTGCACACTTTCTCGTCAGGCTTTTATAATAGTTAAAGGGACATTACCCTGCATTCCAAATATCACAGCATTAAAATACCTAACATCAGATAATACAGCTACAAAGACCAAACTGTTTTTTACATTGCATACAGTAAAGTGGAGTAAATTGAGGCTTTAACTCTTGTTAGGGTTTGTATCATTGTCAATCATAAACAGGTTTAAGCAAACTTTAAAAACAAGCCGAGACACATTTAATTTCAGATGGAAATGTGTGTAGGGCTGTGTTTTGGCAAGAAAAGGGTTAGGGTTTGGCCACATATTGTTCTACTGTAAGCAAGGAGATGTATTCGGGTTTTTTAAAACAAATTTTAGGAAAAATATCATATCGTAAAGCCCACCCCATTATATGCATTGAAACTGAAACATCACTACTACTACTAATCATTTTTATCCAATCTTAGCAAAAGAATCAACATTTTCCTTTATCACAAACTATAACACACTATATTGGTTTTGTTATAAGCCCTGTAAACCAGGAACTCTATCTTTTTTGTGTGTGTTTGCTTTGGAGGCAAGTAGTTTCAGAATGGCAACCCTGCCATAAAAATAAACATTTGATTTCCATCCAGAATGTACCGTAAAGTATATTATGAAAGTCTCATGATCATTTTTATTTAGTTTTATGGTGTTAAACAGCAAATCCTTTGTAGTATGCCGACCCCAGTTTTTGGGCTTTTGTCATTTAAAAAAAAATCTGTTTGATATCATTTGGGAAATGTTGCGACCTTTCCATTTCAACATCTACTACCATAATATATGGAATTAGCAACTACAGTATATAAAAACTGTTAAGACTAAATATGAACTTCTTGATGTTTACATGAATTTTACACCTTTAACAGATTATGTTGTATGATTACTATCACAGTTTACAATTTCAGATTTGGAATCATATGTTAATTTAAACCTTTTTAATTTTTAAGACTTATAATCAATAGTTCGATTTGAATGTAAATGTGAATTGTATCTGTGCTTTTTCAGCCTCAGGCCAACAGCAAGTACAAGACCAGCATGTGCAGAGACCTGCGTCAGCAGGGAGGCTGTCCCCGAGGAACCAACTGTACTTTTGCACACACACAGGATGAACTGGAAAAGTAATTGTACACTCACTTACACTCTGAAAGAGCCTCAGTGTATTCAAGATAGAAGAGTTCGCATTAATGGATTGATAAAAAGAGGAATGTTTCACAGAAGTCTGCTTGTGCAACCGTAGGAGTTATTCTTAGTTATAGCTACAGGAAAACACTCTATTAACTGAAGTATCTGAAGATCAGACATAATCCCAAAGTTTTCCTTTTTAATTAGATTTTCTGACTACAAGAGGATTTACCAGAGGTTCTCAGTGCCTAATCTAATCACATGTTTATTAAGTGTTCTCTGAGCAAAAATAACCTTTTATTTCTGTTCTGGATGTCCCTTCTTCTCTTCTCAGATTCAGACTGAGAAACAAGAAGAGCATCAGCTCTGGCCGTGCATTCCCGTTGTCACCAGGGGTTATGGGTAAAACCTTCACCATGGAGGGCGGCATCCATGAAGATTTGTCTGCAGGCGTGGGGCAGGGGCTCAAAGACACAGGGGAGGACATGGCCTCCATGACAGAGGGATTGCCCAGCCTGAGTAACCCACAACTGATCTCTCGAGGGTCTGACATGATGGAGGAAATAAAGAGGGTGGTGCCAAATGGATCCAATGGACCTAACGGGTCCAACGGGCTATCCAGCAGAAACACGGGGTCAACTGAAAAGTAAGATGTTTATCCACTTTTACACAAATGCTTGTATTCTCATATTGACTTTTTAACCAGGGACAAATCCAATATTACTTACTACCAGTGTATGTAGAGTCAAATAGAAACATTTTGTTAAACAATTAAAATTCATGGATAATAGCATGCACAATTCAATTTTTTATCAAATGATTATTTGTGTTTTAAATAAAATTGTTCTTGCATTTACATTTGAATGAATCGAGTAAAATCCACATTAACAAGTCACCTGTATCCGGATTTGCACAAGAGATATTTGCTTAGGATTTTGGTAAAAAGCAATGTTGGGAATCTATCTCTAACTCATCATAAGAGCTATTCATGTGTTCATTCTTTCTCTTTGTGTCACTCTGTCCATCAGGAAGCCCATCTCACCTCCCACGACTCCGGTCAGCCACTCCTCAGCTTCATCTCCCTTGACAACAGCAGGGCGGGGTGATGGTGGCGCTCCTTTGCCCAAACATGGTCAGTTTGTGCTGCGTGCACCGCATCCCTCTGAGGCGTCAGAGCTGTATTATCAGGAGTCCCACTCTGCATACGACACGCCACATTATCAACCAACCTGTGAGTCCATTGTAAAGTGAAATCTTTGATAAAGAAAACGTTATTACTTTCTTAGTAAAAGTGCAAATTAGTCTTCTCTTATCTTCCTTAATCTTCTCTCTTCTTCTGTTCTTATCCTTTCTCTCCATCTTCCTCCGTCCTCCTCTTCAGCAGGTTCCTACTACCAATCCTCTCTCCATCCTCCTCACAAACCCTGCATGGCCCGCTTCCTTCGATCCTCTAACGTCCCAGAATCCTCTCTCCCGCCCTCGATTGGCCCGCCGCCATCTTCCTATCCCAATGACCCACATGCACCACACCCACCTTCCTCTTCTTCTTCAGGCTTCCCTCCCAGAGATAGGATGGGACCTCCTGCCTTTCACCACCACCCGGGGCAGCCTCAGTACGGCCCTCTGGCTCCTGCTCACGGTGTTTATGCTCCACTCTATGACAGCAGGAGAGTCTGGAGGCCTCAGGTGAGCCCTCTGTTCATTGTCATGTAACTGTTAATTTGGTGATTATGTGACAACACCGATAATGACGGTTATTATCTCTAACAGCTGTACCACAGGGAGGATGCCAGGAGCAACTCGCTGCCTCCGGAAGTGCTGCATTCCTCCGTCTACCAGCCTCCACTCAGGGAGAGATTCAACTCTTTAGACAGCAACTACTGCTCCGGGAGTGAACACCGTGCAGGACTACACAGGGTAGGCCAAAAAACGCACATCTTATAGCTAGGCCATGGGTTGTACTCACTCCATATTGGCTGTAAGAATTTGTTTTTAGTCAACAACACACCTATGATTTAACTGCTGTTTCAGTTTAAGACACATAACTCGACTTACTGTTGGTTACTTGGCTAAAGCTTCCCCCATTTGTTTGAGTGACATTTATTCCAACCATCACAGTAGGAGTGCGGGCAGTCACACCTTAAAAGACTTTCAATTGTAATTGTTAATAATAGTGCATGCTATTAAAGAGATAATCCACATTGAGCCATGCCATAATTTAAACAATTATGCTCTCAGCCAAGGTTTATATTTAAACTACTGTCTTTCTGTTTTCATTCCTAGATTTCCACATCTTTAGCTTTCAGTATAACCAGTGGAAAATCTGTATTAATCCATGTTCGCCTGTCTTACATGCAACAGATTTAATGCTTCATTTTCATCCACATTACCTTTTCCTTCAGTTTCTCCTTTTTACACCCACATATTATCTTCCCTTGCCAGCCACAGAGCTGCAGTTTCATCCTCCTCTGTAGTCCTCCCACTTCTCACCAAAATATGTTTCTGCCTCCCCCTCTCTGTTCAGTTCTTCTCATTTCATCATATAGCATTACAGTACCAGTCTGACTGCTGCAGTACTACAGTATAGTAGAATAGAGTGAAATATAAAATACCCTTTATATTAAGGTAAATTAGGTCTAACTAAGGCATCTTCTCTAGATATTTGCAGCATGCATTTAATATGTTTCTCCAATGTGCAGGGGAAAACAACAATCTGAACATAACACTCACATTGCACTGCAGTACAATAAAAGGTTCAACAAACCTTTTATGTCCACCACATTATACTGGGAGAGCCATACATTATACACCAAGCTAGTGCAAATCCACTGATACCTACAAGAACATTAATATTTCAATAAAGAGCTCTCTAGGGTCGAAATAAAAAAAGAACATTAGGAACTTGAGTGTTTTTTATTGGACAGCTTTATTACGTCCACCCCCTCATCTTCTGAAAATCCTCCTCTGTTTGACCCTGAAGTCTAGACCTAAAACAAACATAAAATGCGATCAGAGCATATAAAGTTGGGAAAAGATGGAGGAAGATTGATCACAAATCTGATTTAACTGAAAACTTAAAGTATATTAGTAATGCATTTACCAGCAGTTTGATTTGCTTCTGAAGAGCTTCAGTGAGATGTCTTGGCTACCTGATTGCATCATCACTCAACTCTTATTAAAATGTAGTATTTATTCTCTTTTTTTCTTCCACTTGCATCCTTTCTTTTCAGGATTATGGCCGCATTCCTCTCGGCTACGAGGATTTGTTCAGGAGGAAGCAGGAACAGTGGGCTCATCATCGCCACCATCACAATGCCAACAGGCCCTCCAGTCCTCCCCCATCTTCACCATCGATTTTGGAGCTGAGGTAAAAGACAAAAAAGAGATACGCCATTTCTAGACACATAAAAGAGCATCATAGTTTATATTTGTGCCAATTACAATTAAAATGCCACCATGACCGGTTTGTCAAAAGTGTCAGTGCAGCCACTTGAAACTGAGACTAATGCTCTGATTTTGTATATTACCATTTAAAAATATGTAAGATTGAATTCCTTTCCCAATAGTGCGCCTCAGCTGTTGCCCAATGCTATATAAGTGGGAGATAGTTGCTTAGCAACTGTGGAGGGAGATATCATAGCAATTCAAAACTGTGGCGTATGTGCATGTGTGGGTGTGTGTGTGAGAGAAAGAGAGAGGGAGAAGGAGAGGAAAGACTGTACCAGGCAGTGACTCAGACTTTCAGCTGAGTAAAGCTTTGTTTGAAAGCTCGTCAGATATGTTTCCGTGAAGATGTCTTTAAAATCCAGAGCTAATTAAAGAAACAAGCAATTTTTAAGCGTTTGCCCGATCTTGATTTCATTTTAATGACTTTGTTTAACAAAAACACAAAAAGAAGAGCATCAGTGAAAAGATGAGCTATTAATAATATCCGGTGCTTGCCACAAGGATGGCAGTAAAGCAGCAGCAGGTCAGCACAGTGAGACAGTGAGAGCGTAAGACGTACGTACCTCTTATTTTAAATATACATTTTACATGTGACATTGACCACAATACACAATCACGATCACATTTCTGGACAATTTAGAGCCTGGAGCACAGATTTAAGCAAAGGAAAAACGTGCACACTTCCCAACAGGAAGTTGGTGAAGGTGGCAGTGCCTGTTGCTGAGCCATTGTGCCAACAGAACTGTCATTGTATAGTTATACATCAACAATACAAATAAGATTACACAGCAAAATTAAAGTTAAAAGAGACAAAAGTGCCTTATTTATTGAGCTTTTTTCAGGATAATCTTTCGAAGATCCTTTTTTGTCGTCTGTGAGAACGGCTGAAAATAATGTTTTGGCAGGAGAAAAGATCTTATATAAAGATGTCAGTTAATGGTGCAATTGTGCCTCTTATAGTTGAAGTGAATGTTACAACAGAAGCAAGAATAATATTGCCATATTGATAAGAAAACTTTAGTTTCTCAAACTTTTGTTTACTCAAATACACAGAGGAAAACAAGTACATTTAAAAGACTATCTTTTCAAAACCTTCTCTTCCCCCTTCTCTAAAGTTATAAACACAGAGAGATAGCAACTAATCAGACTTAAAAACGGATCACCAGGAGTGTGTCTCACCTTTATTTTCCATTGTCTCTCCCTCTTTCAGCATGTGGAAGGCAGCGGAGGTCAGTGCATGGGGTGCAGGTATAGAGGTGAGGAGAGTTTAGCCCACTACTCTCCGTGGTCCTGTGGTACCATCGGCACCTGCCTCAGCCCCTTTGAGCCTGAAACACTCGCACACACATCGGCTCACTCCTGCTCAGAGCACTCGGTAAGACTCTTCCCGCACCTACAATAAGACACAGTGTCACATCTGAAGACAAATATTAATATCTGCGGCATTTTTATGTGTTCTAACATCGTTCTCCTGCAGGAGTTGGACAGTAACGGAGGTGGAGGAGGTGTTGTAAGCAGTAGTGGTGTTGGAAAGCGATGGCTTCATTCATTAGATCATTATCGGCGCTTGAAGGACGAAGACCCGATCATTCCCTTTAGTGAGGGGCCCATTATCTCAAAGTGGGGGGCCATATCCAGGGCATCTCGCACGGGCTACCACACCACCGACCCCATCCAAGCTACGGCCTGCCAGGGGAGCGCCAACACCACTCCCATAAACTTTAAAGGTTAGGAGCGATACAAATCCTTGAATATTACGTTTATAATGTTCTATGTTTTATATATAGATTTATTTATTGAATTTAATATGTTATTTTTTAATAAGTAATTATTGTAATTAAAGTTGGACGTTTCCCTGAATTGCAGCGTATTTAATATATGTAGTCTTACATGCATAAAACTGACTTATATTTATGTATTTATGTTTATTCTCGGATAAATGTTTCTTTGATTTTTTTCTGTGTTTTCAAATCTTAACATTTATTTTATATGTTTTTTTCTCACAGATTACAACCACCACTTGGATCACAGTGACTACAGGTGGAGCTCCAGAGGATCAGACTCTTCCAGCCACTCCAGTTTCCTGGAGAGGTAAAACATGTTTACACACACTTTCATTTCTTTCTTAATTATCTTTTTTTAGCATCTGATTCTCTTTCAGGTTTTACATGTTGTCGATCTATGGGGCAGCACAGAAAAACCAAATGGAAAGAAGTGAAAATTAAACAGGAAATCACTCACATCTTTTAGGTTCTGCTTTCATAGAATGATATGAACATGACTGAGGTCACAGCATTGATTACATTTCTACCACTCACATGTTCCTTCCTGATTGCTCTTCTTCTCACTCGTCCTCTCTCATCCCTCTGTACTATCTCATTGTGCTGCAGTGGTTTCATCTCAGTGGTCAGACTAAATATAGCGCAGACAGCTGGTTGGTAAAAACCCACTTGGCAGCAGAGAAAACAAGTCAGGAAAGCCCTCTGCACGACGTCACAATATTGACCTTAACTACTGCTTTAAAGACCACTTTTATTTGTACACAGTGCTGTAATTGTGTTTAATAACCGGATCTTTGACACAATGTATTAATTTATATTTTACTAGAACACTTTTTTCTACCTATGCCCAGGATTTTGATACCGACAAGCGTACACCCTTTGATGTACTGTATTTAAACAAATATAAAGAGAGCATTTGTCTTTCTCTGTTTGTGTTTTAGCGAGCAGCTTTGCGCATCAGATCTTCACTGCCGTCGAACGTCCATTAGCAGTGGAGAGAAAATCGTGTCTGACCTTCAGGCACGTCAGTTTGCCTACAGCCGGGAGCGGGGCCGGGCTGAGAGCGAACCAGACCCGGAGCGAGACATTGAGCTCGAACTGTGCGCTCTTGACATGGAGGACTCAGACCACCAGGAGATCAAGTCTCAGGTTGGTATCACTGTGTAAATCACACCAGAGAGCTGGACCACATAGTAAAGTGAAAAAAACCCACATCCATGTTCCTTGATCATTTCTTATGGTATCTTTTATAGAAGTAATCAGACGTCCTGTCTTCCTTTTAAATCTTTGCCTCTCAGGACTCTTTAGACATGGCCGCCCCACAGTCTCAGGATGCTTCCCACTTCCTCCCTCCACCCTGCTCCTCTCCCCTCCTCTCTTCTCCTGTGGAGGAGCTTTCCCAAACAGAAGGTACTCTGACAGAAAAGATGGACACTCACCTGCTGAAAAAGATGGCCTTCAGGTGAATTACTGTGGTGATTGGTGTATCAAAGTATCATCTCAAGTCAGAATCCTCCTTGATTTTCAATTCTATTGTCCGTCCTTCCTCTTTCCGTTTTCCAGGAAGTCTTTGTCTCCTGGAGGCTTGGTCTCAGGAGGTCTTGGCGTTGGCAAGCTAGTCCTGCGGACTGGATCTCCTCGACTGGGGGACACTTCTACCCGGGCTTGTCCTGAGACAACCGGGACAGAGATGCTGCTCAATGGAAGCTAAGGGGATACAAAGTCAGACATTGATCTGCGGCAAGCGAGAGCCGAGTGGCTTGCCCACTTTCAGATGGGGGTACCATTTATTTCCAGCTTTATCAATCATATGCCAGAAAACAGCACACATATCATCCTGCCCCCTAAGTCACTATTATTAAAAAATATACAGCTCCATAAATAATTAGGTGATAACAATACCTATGAAGGCAAAGATCCTCTCGTCTTAGATACAGAACTTTTCCTCTATTTATTCTATATTTCTTACCATACTCTATTCTTCTCCCAATATTGATGGTGGTTACCTGATAAAGTAAACCTAAATAATTTACTAAAATAAGTTATAATTGAATATATATTAATGTGTTACTAATATAATTGGCTGAATGTAAATGCTCACTAGCTTGTGTCTGTTTCCTCCAAAGCAGGCGTTTGTTGGTGACATTATCCAAAGCTATATTTGATAAAAAAACAGCATTTATTTATTCCTTTTTGACACCATGAATGAATATTTGACAATAATGTTTAATTATTATTGCTCTCTCTTTAAATCGTAATGCATTTGTTTTCATAATCCAATTTACATGGTAATGCCCTAATTCAGCTCAGTTCTCTTAATTTAGTGAATAGCCTTTGTTGTATTGCTTCTTAACACAAAATATAGAGATAGATAGGACAATACTGATAAAAAAAAGAGCACTCCACTCCGAAATACAGGTCTCTATTACTCCAACACTTTGACAAGCTAATTATTTCATAGGTGGAACCCTGAGTTCCCTTGACTGTCATGATATCACACAACACAATCACACAGTTATAAATCTAAAGTGTTAATCACTGGAGGTTAGGAGGGATGAAAACAAAACAAAGATGTTTGCCGATTTGTACGCAAGCAAATGTGCCTGTAGTGGTTCTGGCATTTAATACCACTGACTGTAAGTTAGGAAAAGTCTCACACTGCTCTTTCTCTCTCACACATTCACCCACAGAAGTCACAAACATGCAACGCAGTGGCCTTTCTTTCCTTGGTGTAACATTGGGCTCTAAGCTGTCAGACACCTGTCCTGTTTCAGAGGTGTTACCTTGATCTCGATCTCCAAAAACTGGAAATTCCAATTTTTTTGTAAGCTCATAGCATTTGGTGTGCTTTCCAGTCTGATCACCTTAACGTACAATGTAAACAATATTCAGAGGTCATGTTTTTAAAACTGAAGCTCTCGAAAGTGGGTAACACCACTTCTCGTATTTCTTCAAGCTGTATCTTTGTTTTACTTTTTTAAAAGTCTTTGGTTTCTTTTATTTGATGCATTGCTAACTTCTGTGAAGTTGTTTGCCGGCGTATTTTGTATCAGGATCTTTGTTACTCTTTTTTTTGTTTGCTATGTTTCACATCACAAACAGACAAAATGAATTGTGTTGTCTGATGTTTCTCTGTGTTTTGCCTGCCATTTAATACATTAGACTGTCTAGTTTACTGTCATTTTGTGCGGTATGGGAGATTTACATGAAGCCCAGCCCGCCTGGACGGAGCCTACATATACAAGATTTAAAAGTCATGGCTTTTAATTACACCTTTTTAAAAATCCTATAAGATTTGTAAAGAAGAACAATCGTTCCAGTTTCCAATCCCATTTTAGAGGATGGCAGAATGTCCGTACGTGTCAGGATTGCTTATCGACTTTCAAGTTAAAACTTCATTAACCTGAATAGAAAATGAAATAGTGGTCTGTTAAACGTTTTGGTTTTTTTTCTCTTATCTTCCACCCACACAGCGGGTAGATAGGGAAGAATCGGAATGAACAATTTGTGTTAATACTCTTTTGAAAACTCCGATGTTCTGTAGGGTATATTTCTGAGATGAAGTCCTGAAATTAGCTCAGTTATCTACTATCGCTCTGCATCTGTTTACAACTTCACCTCTGAAGTCATATAAGTGCCATGTTGTGTACAGTACCGTACAATCCCTGCTATTTTCAGACAGCTTTTCATATCCCTCCAGTGTAAACTATGTGAGGAGGGAAAGGCTTAGTCGAGTTGATGAGTGAGACACTTCTTGTGTATTTCTGCTTTGTTCCATAAGAGGAGGCTAGATCCGTTCTCGTCTGAATTGCTCAGGGAAGACTTAACTTGCTCAGCTACTTTTGTTTTTTCTATATTCATCACTTAAATATTCTGTAGAAGTGTTAACCTGGATTTCACTTGCTGATAAATCACCCTACCATTCAAAGCATAAAGGGTTAAAGATTATATTGTTTGCCAGTGTTTACTTTGCTTTTGCCTCTCAGTATCAATATTGGCTTTGCTATTCCTGTGCCCATGGGAAGGGCTGGGCACTATATGTTAAAGCAGTATGGTGAGTATTGACGTCGAAGTGATACACCCTGTTTCCATCAAAGTTTCCAGGGCATTGATGTAGTGGTCATTTGCACTGCACTAATTCCTGCCCATTTACACCCAACTTTCCCTCCCTCCACCAATCCATCCGCCCTGCATTCGGCTTCATGCATGCGATATAGTCCCTCTTGTGATGGCGGAGGAGTATTGATGATTCTGTAGTTGTGATACAACACACCCAGCGCTGTAAGAGTTCTGCACATGCCCACTGTGTGGCCACGTCAAGTGCTGAAGTCTGCTTGCAGCATTTTACTTGTTTGCTCATGAAAATAATTCTTGTTTGATAGAGATTATATTATAGTTATGACTATTATTGTTATGACCACATTTGATTGTCGTTGTGGTATTTTTCCTTCTAGGTATAAGTCAGCTTCTTTGTTTTGAATTGAGAATTTGCTGAAGTTTTTTATTAGATAAAAAAAGTGTCTCATTATTCTATATTATATGGGGGAAAAGCCTGTTTGTTGATCGTGAGACATATGATGTTTTCTGACTATTCATGTCTGTATTAGACATTTTATTTGCAAATCTATTGTTCGATTGAAATGTAAATGAACTATTAAGAGATGGTACACATCTATCATTGTATACAGTCTGGCACCATCATTAGATGGACTTATATTATAGACGCTCATTTATACGACCTGTAATAATCCGATATATTTAAATGTTTAAATCATAGGGGCTGTTGTGTAATGTTTCGGAATGAGGAAAATTTAAACTCCTTAAGAGACAGCATATCTTAAATGTCCCTCTAATAAATAATACTGTTACGTATTCCATTTATTTCCTTGGAAATATCACATTGTGAAAGGAATCCCTTTTACTGACCTTACGATAATGCAGGACTGGAGTTAGTCAAACCTATGATGAGACTGATTTATGTGCTTTTAATGATCGATGAAACTGTTTGGGTGTTGTTAACTGACTGATTATTCTGTGCATTTTATGGCTCGTTCATCTATATTACACTGAATTACAGACAGCTTGGCCGAGCAGCATAAGGCTTCTGTGTTGCACTAAGAGATGGAAATATGAAAAGGCACATTAAATGCATGCCACAATAAACCAACAGAATGTCATGTTTGTGTTGTTCCTGTCATTTTCTTTATTGATGTAGTACTATGATAGGAGAGATGAGTTCACACTACCAATTCACTTAGCTTTAAACAATATTTTAAGACAGAATAGGCAGCATTTCTTTGGAATCATTAGCCTCATGTTACCTGGTCCAACTCTGACGACAGGCCCTAACAGGCTGGACAGGAAGGACCAGCATGACCACAACACAGTGAAAACAATCGCTGTGTTCCTCACATCTGACTACTGCGCAATTTACTGTCCTACTGAAAACAATTATGTGGGTTTATATTAGAGTTGGAAATAGAATAGAATAGAAGGAACCCTTAATCATCCTACAGAGGGGAAATGTATGTTCTGAATTTGACCCATCCTATTGTTAGGAACAGTGAACTGCCATATGTATGGCGCCTGGGGAGCAGTGTAGGGAACGGTGCCTTGCTCAGGGACACCTCGGTAGTGAAAAAACCCATAGAATCTCCGAAAAAACCACATTCGACTAACTTTAACCAATCATTTGGCGTTATTAGTACTATACCATACTATACTGTCTCTACTCCATTATGCTTTGTTTATTGGCTTTATTCACGTTCATAGACACATTTTACATTTAATACCCTTTTTAAAATGGAAATGGATATTGAGAAGATGAATTGAATGCTCTTACCCCTTCGACATGTATTACTGTGTCATTGAACAAAAGAATAATATACAATTACACTTAATACATTGGAATAAAAAAAATATTGCTTCTTTAAAGACTTGCACCTGAATACTCCTTAACTTAGCTTTGGCACGTAGGGCTTTACTCCAGACTTGTCAAATCTGTTATCTTTTTTGAATTAAGACTTGTCTCGATTTTCTGACTGACTTGAGACTTGGCCCTAAGAAGACTTTCTCTCAGTGAGCATCATATCGTTAGATAATGCCATCACTTCCCCTCCCTCAGCACAGGCGACAGGGGCACTGACAGGCGCATGCGCAGTGCGGGTGTCAGCGGGTTGGTTGGGCTTGTGTTTACAGCTCGGCTGGATGCTGTTGGCTGCTGATGTTATTGGGAGAGTGCAATGTTGTGCCCACCGCCATTGGAATAAATATAACCGTGGGAATACAGGTAAGCTGTCTTGCACTTGCAGACGCACATGCACCGTCAACGTAAAATGTGGTCGTTTCTTCAGTTATGAAATAAAAAACCTGTTTGTTGGTGGTAACTGCCAGTGTTACATGGCTAACAGGCGTTAGCTACCCATGCTACACACAGTAATGGCCTGTGTCAAGGCTTCAGCGAGGGCCAGTCTGCGTGTTAATTCCCCAAATTACTGCGAACACCTTTACATAACAGTTGGCTTTACGGTGACGGAACAGTTTATCTAAACAGTCCCTGTACAGTTAAATATATGTGTCGGATTTAGAATCGGTGAATGCAGAGTAGCTGTTTTTGCTAACGTAAGGCAGGTTTGTAAGGGCTAACTCGAGCAATAAGTTAACACAAGAGCTTGCTACAATAGGCTAGCACAATGATGTTGGGCTAAAAGACAACGTTTTATAGATTCATCTGTAAAAAAACAGCTGTTTTGGTGGAAATGCATCGATATCCGACGAGGCTTGACAGGCTGCATTGACATGTTGCAGGATTAAGATGGTGTTCCGGTGACTTCAGAAAAGTCACTAAATAAACGAAGAATAGCGTTACAGGAGAAGCTGGACTACTCTACATTGTTAACAACACACATGTCCTTTATATTGCTATCGACTTTTGCCACTGTTTATATTTTGGGTCACGTGACAACTTCATGTCGTTCCAGTTTGTTTTGTTTTTGACGTGTGTGTGTGTGTGTGTGTGTGTGTGTGTGTGTGTGTGTGTGTGTGTGTGTGTGTGTGTGTGTGTGTGTGTGAAGGCTGGCATAGTTTATGATAAGTGTCTTTCTATAGTTTTATACAGTGTATGTTCTTAAGTCAAGTACTCTGGCACCTTGACCATTTAATCTTGTAAGTGGAAGTTCTGTTATTGTCCCATGACAGGGGAGGAACCAGCAGGGATTGTTTTGAGAAGTCTGTGGTGATGTTCGCGAGTATCTCTGGGATGTCTGCTGTAAAGCATTGCCTCCATGAATTTGTTTTTTGTAAGCTGAATGAGCCCATTGAAATACAGTAAGGTAAAGAAAAACTCATTGCAATAACAAAAACCAATGCTATCATACATTTGCAATTTAACATTATGTGAGTAAAACATTGGTCATGTTGTTAACTTCTTCTTCAACATTATTTCAAGTATATATATTTTTATCCAACCTCTCAGATTTCAACACCTCAAAGGGTGTGCCATGCCACGTTCTTCCTTGACTAAATCTGTGTTTGCACAGCTATGTCAATGATTAGGCCTAATGAAAGTTATGCCAACACAGTCAAATGTTGAGTAAGAATCCATTTGTACTGAGTGGTATTCCATATCTCTCAACAACACAAGTTACAGCAGCTAACTATCTATCATGAATCTAGAAATATTCAGCCGAATGTGCCAACTGTCACTTCACTTTTGATCAATACATTGATCAAAAGAGGGAAAATATTAGTTTTTCATCAGATGTGATTCTTTTCAAAACCAATTTGAGCATAATATATTTTCCATCGTATCTGGGCAACATCAAATACTATGGAAACATACATTTCTAATGTTGCGCTACTTTTTTCAGTCATGCCCCTTTATTAGCATCCCCAATACGATACAATGATTCTAGTGATTGAGCAGTTATGTGGCCTGAGGAACAAAGAGCATACATTGTTATTCACATAAGTTACCAGTCATAAAGAATAATGTTATTAGGGAAAGCAATTCAATCAATCAATTGAAAAGACCAAAGAATGTAGCATGTCATTTTATTCCAGCATGTCAGCTTCCCCTCTAAAGTCAGCCATAATTAGATAATGAATATAATCTTTCTCTTTAAAAGCTGATAGAGTACATCCGATGCCTGAAGCACTTTGTGTCCCCTTGTATCCCTCTGTTTATAGCTTTTTCTGTAATTGAGTTTGTACTGAATGCTCTGAAGTCCCAACAACGCCCCTCAGATGCACCTGTCATGTGGGGAGCGGCCGGAGATTAAATGGCGGGGGGCGGGAGGGGGCTGCAAACAACTGCAGTGGTTTTGTGTTTCTAAAGAGAGGAGATTAAGCATACAGAATAATTTTTTCAAAATAATTGTCATTTAAAAACCGGTAAAAGTAGCTGGTGCTACACTGAAAAACAAGTTGACTTTAATTAAATGTGTTATGTCAACACATTTCACACAACTGTATCATGTCAGTGGAAAGCAATAATATTAAGGTGAACCTAATGTTTTTGATTTGAACTTACTATTATTGCTTACAACTAACCTAATACAGTCATGTGAAATCTGTTGACCTAATACACCTAATTTAAGTCAACGTTTCAGTTTTTTCAGTATGCGGAGTAGATTGTAAGTATTTGTGGACACGTTTTACTTTTCAGTCATGTGCTATGAAGTGGCTTTATTGTTAATTCAATAAAGCATCAGTTATGACGGTCACCCGGTGTGACTTAGATCAAACTGTTGCGTACAATCAACTCGGTGTGTTGCACGATGAATTGTCCTAAAAAAACACCCTGATAATAATTAAGTTATACAAAGTCAATGTTTGCTTTAATGATCTTTAATGACATACCCTGGGACACTTAGTTAATAAAGCCTGTAATTAAAGTGAATACATTTCCATTTAATTATTCAGACATCCAGTCATCATCAACCCTGGAGGGCGAGAACTTTAATCAGTGTTATGAATCACTGAATGCTTGTTAATTATTTTACCCATTCATTTTCTGATTGGTAGGAAAGAAATATTATCTTTGTGTCGGTGTTGAGTTTTTATGATTTAACATATCAGTGGTAAGTCAGTCAGATCCTTCGTGACCCACTGACTGTACTGAGGCAGTTTATTCGTATATAGACTCAACAGGTACAACACAAATGTAATTCTCACTCAGTGTTTTCACTTCCTTTATAAACAACATTGGTATTTCTTACACAGCCTGGCCTTTGTTTTGTCAAAGTTTATCGTAATATGTAGTAAATCACATGTAGGTAGCGGGGAAAGAATAAGGTATACATTGACTTATTGGTATGTTGGAAATCAGGCTATCGTGACCCCACTGCTGTTGTGCAATTGGTGTTCCTTTTTAAAAGTAAATAAACTTCTGTATGTTTGCCCAAATGACTCAACTACATTACATACTAATGTAGAATAGTAATTTTATAACTGTGGTCATATCTGGAATTTTCTATGGTACTTATCCCTCTTAGTTTTAGTTCACAGAGTGTATAAAATGACCACAATAAATCCACTCTTCCTTTTTTCAACCACATAGGAACCAAGTATCAGTGACTGATTTCAGTTCTGATTTCAAAGGCCTAACAACCTTAACAACTGTTTGTTTTTGCACAAACTCACTAGAACACACAGGTGTCCTTATAAACATTTCTCTCAATGTTTTTTGATAAGAATACAACATGAAGATTCCTTCCTGGAGCCTGTGCTCTGCTGTAGATCTGGGATTGAGGGATATATTATATGTGTGTGTGTGTGTGTGTGTGTGTGTTTCCTTGATTTCTACATTTCATTCAGAGCTCCTCTTCCACTCCTTTGCTTTCCCCTCTCTTTAGTCCCCTACCTTGTGAGTCTTCTTTGTGTAATTCAGCCTTTTATGCCACTCTTTCTCCTTTTCCTCTCTGGCTCTCCCTCTCTCCCTGCTATCTCTGCCTGGCTGAAATCAATGGACGGAGCCTGAATGCTCTCTGGCTGTGTCTTCCTCTCCCTTGTGAGGTGCACACAGGGCCCAGCTGGCAGCCCAGAACAGCCTGTTCAGCTGCAGAGTGGAGAGGAAAAAAGACACTTTCTCACATGGAATGAGTTAAGGGATGTTTGTAACAGATTCAAATACTTTGCACCTGGTTTATCTGCTACACACCGCTGAGAGAGGGCACTCTGTCAGTTATTCTTGATAAACCTGCTCTCTTGGCTTTCGGCACCAGTTGAAATTCACCTGTGCATGATCAAAACGATCAAACACATGCAGTAGAGTTGATTTGCAATCCAGAAAAAATACTTTTTGAGATAGACCAAAAACAATCAGTCGATGGAACAAATAGTACATAATAGATTTAATGAATTGGTAAACAAAAACAGACAGAAAACATTGGCTTAAGATCACTGTAAAATTGGGAAATGTTTTATAGAAAATGATTTTAGGCTCTAAATAATGAAACATTTTACCTCCCTGCACTTTACATTTTTTAACATGCAAAATTGACTGACGTACAAATTGTAATAATGTCTCCTAAATCTAAAATAACTTTATTTGTTGAATGTAAGTCACACAACACATATTACCTTCTTTGCCAGAGGTGGTGTGCACTAATCAAACACTGTACCGGAGAGGGTCTTGTTGTCATGGTGATACAAATACACCCAACTGTGTCTTCCAACAGAGAAATTCACTTCCTGCTTCTCCTCTCTTTTCACCTCTTTCTCTTACGTGCGCCCTTACGTGGGAAATAAAAGTCAAAATTGTCCAGAAAGGGGGATAAGATTTGCAAAACTTGTGAATGCAAATATAACACAAGATTTAAGACAGAAGGGGAGGCCATAGAGAGGTAAGGCTGGAGGAAAAATGGTGAGACAATTCATAAACAGTCTTCTGCTATGGTGCTTTGTACTCTTATCAACTTAGACATTTTGAGAGGAAATGCTGTTGCTAATTTTGTAACAATCAATAGCACGATGGGCATGGGATTGTGTATCCGTCTGGAAACAACCCAAGACTCTGGAAAGGAGGAACAGGAACAGGGTGGCTTGGCAGGAGCCGGGGGAAGGCTGTTACTGAGGCTCGGAAGGAAACAGAGTGACAAGGCAACCATTATAAGCCTGCGGGAGTCAGACACATGATGTTTGTGTGTGCATGTGCGCTTGCGGGGCAGTGCTTATTTGTGCTCATTATACAGGTGCTTGTGTGTGTGTGAATGTGTGTGTGAACCATCATGAACCAGTACTTTCACCACCATTACATGGCTCTCCTGTGAAGTGATTGACTCTGAGGTTATAAAGTATTACGCAATCTAAGTTAGGTTTATGGTGTTCCTTTTTTAATCCAGCACAGTATTTTATAGAAAAATACAGGGTTTTGTTTTGCTACTGATATTTCATTACGAAGCTTGGTGTTGTTTGTGCGCCCCTGGCCCTGATAGGCGTTGCAGCTGGTTGGATCCTGTCACCGTCTCTCGTTCAATATTTTGTTGACAATGTTCGATCAGGCTGTTATTTTTTGTAAATCTATCAGTTTTTCGTTGTGAAACTAACTGAATTACATTGTGGTGTTAAGCATTATCGGTGACTGACAAGCAAAATGTCCAAAACATGCAACTCAAAAGTTCATCACAGATTTTGAGCAAATAAACCTAGAATAACGACTTGGAGGACAAGTGTGCTAAAAATAGAAAGCAGCTGCCAGCTGAGCCAAAAGTAGAGTTAATATCTGGAATGTGTCTTCAAGATTAAAAGCCTGAGACGATCAGAGAGAGGATGAGGAGGGATCCAAATTTCTCTCTCGCATTGCTGCTGGGTAAGATGTGCTTTTTCTTTATGGACTGTTAGGTTTACTGTTGTTTCTCAGATCTACCCGGCAATTTGTATTTTAATGAAGAAATGTGTCGTTTGTGAGTTATATACACTGAACCTCTCAGCAGGTGATAGGACAGGCTCAGGATGGCACCAATCACAGTTCACACACCAACACATTCGTGAGTAGAGGTTTAATCATTGGCTTTGAGATGGTTGGTGAGTGATATATTAAATGTTTTATTCTATAGTTTTTAAGTCAATGATAAAGGTTTTTACACACAAAGAGGAAGCCTGTTCTCTATAAGATGTACATACAGCTCCGGAAAAAATTAAGAGACCACTCCACGTTTTTCTTAAATCTCAATTCCAGCACAGAGAAATGTTGTCAGTAGTTTATAGAATACAATAAAAAAATAAAACAATAAACATACCTATAAATAGTAAAACTGGAGGAACTGATAATGCTAAAGTAGTCTCTTCATTTTTTCCGGAGCTGTATAGGTAGGCATGATGGTTAGTTAACATGCATGTTAGAACAATGATTATCTGATAAAGTTAGGAGGTGAAAAGGAAAGGAAAACTTCCCTTCTTCTGTTAGTTCTTTCTTCATTCGTTTCTTAATATACTAAATTGAATTGAATAAACACACCCGGCGCACACTTTCTCATCTTTGAACTTCCCATAAGCGTGTGTTGCTCGAGGAAGTGAGCCATCATTCAATATATGACTTCCTTATTACTTTTCTTTGGTCATTTATTATAAGTCAACAAACACCAAATACCCAACAACTAAAAGACACCATTTCTTTCCTACAAAATCACAAGTTTGAGTCCAGCCTTAAAGTAATGTCTCTCATAATTGTCCTGTTGGGTTGTGTTGAGTTAGAATGTAGATATTTATATGTCAAACAGAGGTATCAGAGGCCAAAGGTCACCCATCCTATGCTGTGACTGTTTCTCTTAACTGAAACACCAGTGAAAAACAACCCCCAGGACTTCTGGATGCCTACCAGTCGCTCATTTCCTCAATTTGCTTTGAAAAGATAAAGAGAACAAGCCCTGAGCAGTCAGCGTGTGTTACTCACGTAGTGTATGGTAACCCCATAACAACACTCATATCAGCTCAATAGTTTGTAAAACCTTCCCACAGAGAAGGCTTTTTATTGAGGTGTATTATGGATCACTATAACAATGTTATCATAAGAAACGCACATTATTAACTGCTTTGACCTTTCTGCCGTAAACGTTATTCCTATTCATTTTTCCGTTGTTGTTCTCAATAGGAAGGGCGAGGGCACGGCAGGAGAGAGGAACGCTGGTGAAGCCTTTCGAAAAACTAGGAGTGCAAGGGCAGCGTGTATCTGAGAGCAATAATGGAGGGAGAAAATACTAGATTGCAGCAGGATGGATAAGGAGGGCGAGAAAAAGTAAATAGAGAAAGAACAGGGGAGATAACAGGGAGAATAAAAGGGAGGATTGGAGAGGGCGGGAATGCCAGAAATAGACTGTTATGGTCTGTTGTTGAACCTCTGCCAGAACCTTCTGTTGCGCCTTTCTTCCTGTGTTATGCTCAACTGGCACCTTCCTTTTTCAGGAGTTACCTCGAGCCAGAACTGTAACAATACAGCTGTACCTCATCTGACATGTAAAAGTATTTCTTACCTTAGTTTAACCTCATATTATCACACGTGAACTCACCAGTAAAGACTAAAGAATGTTTATGGAATTTGCCGATACAGGTGAAAAGTGAATAAAAATGTCACCTTTCTATCTTTTTCTTGCCTTCCTATATCTGTTTGAAAACATTTGTCCTGTCATTAGCTATGCAAATAAAGATAGCATTTTTCAGAAACAGGTTTATTGCCAAGCAGGTTTACACAGACGAGGTGTGTGTTATGGTGCATATACAGCCTCGGAGACCACTTGAGCATTATCATTTTGTCTTGTTTTATTATTTAAAGGTAGGTCTTTGAGTTAAATTATTATTATTTTTTAAAAATTATATTCCATAAACTATTGGTAATTTTTGCTGTGTTGGAATTCAACAGACACCGGAATGGCTACCATACATGTAGAGATAAAGATTTAATACAAATTTGGAGTGGTCTCTTATTTTTTTCTGGAGCTGTATATAACAAAACTTGGGACTGTGATCAAAAACTATTATAAGATAACCTAAATAACATTAAAAATATATAAATATTTAAATTGAAATATGGGTGTACCCGTAGAAATTAAATACACATTGGAATGAAATTTGTACATTTTCTTAGAAAACAATACTTATTTAATTGAGCTTTTTAGTTACACATCAAGTTTGATGGTCAGCGTATACTTTTATCTCAGGAAAGGATTTCATGAATGGACTGATGGAGGAGTGTAGGAGGGGGATGAGTGGATGATGTGCCGTGTTTCTCTCAGGATTTAGGTGCTTTGTGGTGGCCGGCCGGGAAAACAGCCATGCACTGAGGAGGGCACACATTTGTCACATTAAGTGCATCATTCCTTTGTGTTTGGTAATATATTTCTGGTTCACATATCTTAAGTGGTGGGAGACCACAATTGCATTTTAATAAGGGCAGTATTGCTGTGGAATAATTTGAAGCTTGTGGAAGGCTGGTTTGATCCCTAATTCCTCCCTTTCATATGCATATGTTTCTTTTTTCCAAATGCATCCCCATAGCTTCACCTTGCATCAAGCTATTTTGCAAATATAGAGAGTAACATTTGCCTTATGTGAGCCACATATTCTCCTCTAATCTTTCCTGTGTTTTTACTTTTCATCAGAGCCTTTACTTGACTTTTATTATTACTTGAACTCGAATAAGCTTTTTACTTAATCTTTGTATACCTCTCTGTTTTCTAAAGCTTCCCGAGGTTTTCTTAAGATTTTAAAAGACCACCTCATGAGAATTATAGGTTGTTTTACTATATTACGACAGGGTTAGCTCTAAGGAGCCATACAGCTGCTTCAATAGATGCCTCTCATGGATTTCATCACATCATGACTGTTTTCTGCTTCTTTTCTTTCTTTATTTTTCCCTTTTTTCCAGGTGATTTTGCTCATCATCTCCCACCGCTTTCTCCTCCTCGTCTTCCATTCATGAGCAGCGTGGCTGAGTTTAACAGCGGCAGCCATGGATGACAAGGGCTCGGTGGGGAAGATTAGCGTGTCCTCGGACTCAGTGTCCACCCTCAACAGTGAGGACTTTGTCCTTGTGTCCCGGCTGGGGGACGAGACACCCTCCTCCACTAATAATGGTAGTGATGACGAAAAGACAGGACTGAAGGTAAGGATGGTTGGGTGTAGGTACGGACGGAAGTACAAAGGAGAGAAGGGAGACAACGCTGGATATGAAATTGATAATGACAATCTTTAAGGGCATGAATCATTTCCTAAGTTGCTACTAGTCATAATCAGGTCTTGAATTCATAGGACAAATGACAAACACTGGAAAGTAATATGTTCAAAGTACTAGTAGAATAGCAGCCCTTTTTAAGCAAAAACTAGGAGTGACCCACTGTACGATTAGCCAAAACCTCTTCATACTAGCTTCATCTTTACCTAATGTCATCTGTATAACTTCTGTAGGTGTGGGGGGGTGTCAAAGCCGATACATATTGCATTGTTAACACACACTCTAACCATAAGACTGACTAACCATTCATTTTTTTGCTTTTGACCCATTCTTCTAACTCTACCTTCTTCTCATAGTCAGTCTTAGATGTGTGTGTGTGTGTGTGTGTGTGTGTGTGTGTGTGTGTGTGTGTGTGTGTGTGTGTGTGTGTGTGTGTGTGTGTGTGTGTGTGTGTGTGTGTGTGTGTGTGTGTGTGTGTGTGTGTGTGTGTGTGTGTGTGTGTGTGTGTGTGTGTGTGTGTGTGTGTTATCATTAGCTTCTTATAGTAAGAAAGCCTTTTATATCTTTACAAATCTCCAGAAATTGAGAGCAAAGTGCATTTTCTGTTCTTCCTGTGTAAATGGTCTGTTTTATTTACATGTTCTTGGGTAGTGGTAGAGAAAGGTGCCATCTTTAGTTATCAAACAACTAAAGAAAACTATTTTTTAGTTTGAACTGAAAATTTAGAACAAATGAGACGATTTTTACCAGTTTTTTAACAAGTGTCAGCAAAGTCGCACATTGCCAGCTGCTTCTGTTATGTGCTATGGTACCGCAGTTTGTCTGACATACAGTATGCCCTCTGAAATTCCCTTCAGTGCTTCAGTGAGTGCTCGCTCAGCAGATTTTACAAACAGTGTGGCGATGCAGCAGCAAGTGCTTTGAACTCATTGTCAGAGAAAAAAATTGTGTTTTGGCGCCAGGGTGTGTCTCTCCACAAGAGAATGAATCTTTCTGAGGCGAGAAATGTAGCTACAAGCCAACATCCCTAAAGGGTTTCTAGTTTCACCTCTCCGCTCCTCTCCCATCCCTTCTTTTCTCTCTCCTTTCTTCTTCACACTTGTTTTATAGAATTGAACCTAGTGTAAAAGTATTTCTTAGCTTAGTTCAGCCATATTATCACACGTAAACTCACTATTAGAGGCTAAAGAACGTCTTTTTCTAAATCCGTTTGAAAACATAGTCCTGTCATCAACTGTGCAAATAAAGATAACATTTTTCAGAATCAGAATCAGAAACTCTCCTCTCCTCTCCTCTCCTCTCCTCTCCTCTCCTCTCCTCTCCTCTCCTCTCCTCTCCTCTCCTCTCCTCTCCACACTTGTTTTATAGAATTGAATGATGTAGCTGACTGTCGTTAAGGAGGGAATTGTCGACGTTATGTGGTAAAGGTACCAGAAGATGGCGCCAGCGGAGCATACATGTTGCTTATTTCAGCTGCTACGAAGGGGTCACACTTTTTTTTCTGATGAAGTTCAGGTTTAGTTTTGTGCATCCTAGTGGTGTCTGGAAAGTGTTTCCCCCACATACATGGTCTGTTCTCAATATGCAGTGGTGAAATCACTCCATTCACTCACATGCGGTCATCCAGATATCATGTATTGGTTCTCGCCAACACTCTCTTGTGCACATTTCCCTCCCAGTCAGCCCATCCAGTCAGAGAGAAGTCAGTGTGTCTAAACTTGTTGTTTGTTATGCAGGTGATTTCTGAGGAAGGGGTCAGCTTTAAGGTCAGTCTCTTCTCTCGCTATATTTCCTCCCCTCCTCTTCTCTCTGTGACTCTCTCTGGCTCGTCTATATCTTTTCCCCCCTCTCTTTCTGTGATGTGATTCTGTCTGTGATGATTTGTACTCTCTGTATTTTGAGTGATGGCCCGAGCCAGCCTTTTCAGGTTTTGGTGAGGGTAGTTTTAGACTTTATCCCATACATAGGATTGTAGTGTTACCTGGTAGTTAACAGACTTTAAGTACAACCTATTAATCCCAAGGCCTCCTTAAGTTACATAATGTCCTAAATTTGATGCTGCTTTATCAATCTTAAAATGATAATATTCAGTTTATTACATGGCGCTAGGACTATTACTATAGACACGGCCGTATCCATCTCATTCTTGATAATTGATTGAGACTAGCTTCATTGAATAAATAACCATAAACCCCAAGGCACAGATTTATGGCTGTCTTCACAAAGCATAGTTGAAGAATTTAACTTTACTATTCAACATATACCGCAAAGGCTGAAATATGTGATAGTTACATAATCAATTTCTGCATTTGCTTCCTTCAGTGGCACCTCAGGGTCTTTAGCTTGCTCTCTGATTGCTGTTTGCTAACTTTGGAAAACTCAGAAAATATGTGTTGGCATTGCTGTTCTAATGTTTTTATAAGGGTATTTCACAACTCAAACTACAACTCACTACTAATCACTAATATTCTATGAAATGTAATGAAGACCACCAATACAAAACAAGACATCTCTCCCCCTTAAACACACTGCAATAACTTGAAATGAATTACAAAATCAGCATAGCTACTGCACAATTCTACAAACTGTATAAGAAAATAATGAATACAATAATGAAGGCAGAAGGACTATCTTAATTCAAAGTGCTATGATGATTACAATGATTTTAGTTTTATTTGTGATTGTGTTTTATTGTTGTGTTTCTTTAAATATGCTACTTTTTGCTTTCCTTTGCCTTGTGCCTTTTTGTGTTTTTTCACGTCTGTTTCTACCTGTGTCTGTTTTTTTCCCTTCCCTCAATGTGTGTGTGTGTGTGTGTCAGATTGTGGGGAATGGAAGTGAGCAGCAGCTCCAAAGAGAGTTAGAGGATGTCCTCATGGACCCTTCCGTAGCCGACACTGGACTCAGGTCAGAAGCGACAATGGAGAGCCTCGGAGGAGAGGGCGACCGTGACCCTCTTCCCACCACAGCCTCACCCGTAGCGCCGGGCTCGGACCCTCTGAGCGCTCCGCCACCCAAGTTGGAGATGGTGCTTCCCGTTCAGACGGCTCAGGAGAGCGAGCTGAACGAGAGGTCGTACCGAGGTGAGGCATGATGGGACAGGATACTACTTGTTACTGACAAAGAGCTCACACAATGGCTCTTATCTTCAGCTTTATAGAGGTGTTCCAGAGGAATATCACAGGAACGCCCACGTCTGTCAACTTCTCTCACTGCCTCTTTTTATATGTATCAGACACGTTTCTTCAAATTCATGTCATCTAATTGTCTCCTTTTTTCAGTTGAAATATGACTGTTTATCTCACCCATCTCCCCTGTTACCATTCAATGTCTATTTCACCTAATTTGTACTTTGCACAAGGCAAGTAATCTTTTCTCAGAGGAAAATAATGTTTATGTTTACCATGAAATCATAATGGGAGTCATCAGTAAGTAATCAGAATTTTCCTTATAATCTTTTTCCACCCCTTCCTACACATTTTCCCCTCTGCAGCCGATGAATCATCATCAGAGGGCAGTCCTAGCAGTCCCATCCCAGATGAGGACAGCGTTGTGTTCAGCCAGCTCACATATCTGGGGTGTGCCTCGGTCAATGCCCCCCGCAGTGAGGTGGAGGCCCTTCGCATGATGAGTATCCTCAGAGGGCAGTGCCAACTCCCCCTGGATGTAACACTGTCTGTGCCGGGCGTGTCAGAAGGCACTGTCAGGTAGGGGGCACCAGTAGATTATTGGATTCAGTTATACAGTGGGCTATAATATACACATGTGTATATCTTGGCATTACATGTTTAATTGGTCTGCCATATCCAAAGTATCAGAGGTCTAAGATATTAATTCCCAACCAAAAAAGGATTCAAATGAGCTTTACATTCCAACCAGGCAAATCAAAAACAGTATAGGTAACAGTAAAGGTAATTCTCCAAATGTTTTTTAATCTCCACCTCCAAAAATCTGAGAAAGTTGAATCAACTCCTGGGCTTGAAATCAAAACTCAAATAGAATCCTGGATTTGGAGAATCATGACACCAAAGTAAACCAGCAGCTGCTATTAAGGTACAAGCAATACAATTTTGTATTGTTTTCTAACAGGTTGCTGGATCCCAACACCAGTACAGAGATCGCCAACTACCCTATATACAAGATTCTGTTCTGCGTGCGCGGCCATGATGGCACACCGGAGAGCGACTGCTTTGCCTTCACTGAGAGCCACTTCAATGCCGAGATCTTCAGGATCCATGTGTTCCGCTGCCAAATCCATGAGGCGGTGAGGAGTCATTCATTCATTTATATTTGTAATTTGTGAGTTACTGACGACACATTTAATGGATAGGTTGAACATTTCCCAGGTCAACAAACTTTAGATAAACTCTGGAATGCATTTTTGTTTGTATAGGTAAGGGATCCTATTAACAGCAGGAGAGTTAACAGATTTTCTTTATCACTTGATTGTTACTAAGCAAAATAGTGACAAGCAATGTTACTGCTATACCAACATTGAACCAAAGGGGGGGCAAAAGCTCCTCTTATAAATGCAAAACTCCTCATTTCATATGCCACTTTTTTGTTCAGACAGTTTCTGTCTCTACCATACACACACATTTACATGTGCACACACTCATATTGTCAGCAGTATCCTGCCTGACCTTGTGGTTAAATGTTGAGCTCCCTGCGGCCTGTTCCCCGGGGTTCAGCGGCATTGTGGTAGCTTCGTCAGTGCTCCCCGAGGGATTATGTCATGTGCTGCACTACTGCGCTGCTATGCCCATGTACACAAACACCAAGTACACACAATCCCTCAAGCTAACTTAAAAGGGAGAAGATGAGCCATTGCTTATACACAGTAGGTTCACTGGAGATCCAGAGGAAGGGAATAGTGAGTCGGGTCTTGAAACTGGGTTAAAGTAATGCTTCAGTGTTCAGTGACCTGATTTCTCACTCATGGAAGCACTCTCCTTCAATGTCGCTAAGAGCCCCCAGACTACTTTATCAGCCCCACATCATCCAGACATCCACCCGTAACACACATGCTCACAGTGAAACACTAACGCATACACACACACACAAACCCACACTCATCTAATCCCCAGTAGTGATTCACTTCTTCACTTGGAAACCGGACATCTCTGTCTTCGTCTCTCTCTACCATCTCTTCCTCTTGCTAACGCCCTCGTCTTCCTTCCAAACCCCCAGCCACACGCAGCATGCAGCACCTTTTACCGTTTTTCGGAAGAGGCACATTCATTCAAACTATTAAACAGGTGTTAGTCAGCCAGTTGGTTCAGTCTTCTTCAGAAGAAAGGATGCTCTAGTCATATATCTCAATGTAGCCATTGTTAATAAACTTGAAAGAACTTAAGCTGTATTTATTCAATCATTTCGTCACTGATCTGTACTGAGCTGACCTTCTGGCAGAACATCACAGCTGTACTAAAACTATTTACGGCCTTGTTTGCCCCATCTGTCTCATTTGCTTTAAGTAACTGACCCCATTACTTAATGACATTTTGAAGAGCAAGTGTTTTTTCCCCTAATTAAAAAAATATGGCAATTTTGGAAAGAGAAAACAGAAACTTCAGGTAAAAGACTCTAATGCCCTTCTTTAATCGCGTATTTCTATGTGCTTTTTTTGGGAGAAATTCACTTTTCCAGAGCAGATTTGTGGATTTTGGAGCTGAAATGTTCATATATCAAGCAAAGCACCCCATCTTTCTTATGTCTGCTTCCTTTGTGCCAGACCTCCTAGACAGACCCCAAAGCTAGCTTTTAAGAATCCCCAGTTTTCTTGGTGGGGATGGTGATGCAGATCCCCGCTGACTTCCTTTTTTGCCAAGAAATCTGTATCTGATGTATAGGGATTTAATTCACTAATTTAAGTCAAATGTCAAGTGTTTACTTTACAAAGAGGAACCAATGTATTCCCATTGTTCAAAGAGAAGCACCAATATAACAAGATTTGTCATGTTTGAAGGCACTCGTTTAGAGACAGCTGAAACAGTTTGACTAGCGTTCATCAGAACCAAACAAAACAACAATTCTTTTGTTTTTAAAGCCATCATTTCATACACAGGGTGAACCCACTCTGAATCCACTTATGTTCCATCTCCTAAATCTAGCCCCTTGTTGTTTTTCAATAAAAAAAACCCCCTGGGATGCCATAACACCCTTCTACTGCAGCAGGAACAAAACAAAGACTTTTCTGTTGGAGATGTTAGGAGCTGCTTTATACTCTGGCCTTGCTGTTATATATTGATAACAGCAGTTTCTCCACATCACCTCTCAGTCACTAACCCCCCAAGCTCTGCTATTCACTACAATAAGAGAGACCCTATTCTGCGAAACAATCTGTTTGCAATCACACACATCTGTTAAGGAATAATCAATAATCATGTGATTATTTATTTCCGTTGATGTCAATAAATAATTGCTACCTGCAGTTTGGGGTAGGAGATTCAGCAGAGCCCTGCACACTCCGGTAGCACTGAGTTGTCTCTGCTTCATGTTAAATGGCCTCCACATGGAATTGTGAAACAACCAGATGAGGGGAATGGCATCGAGACTTTTTTTCTCTTTTTAAAATACAGTTGAATAAAGTCAGGGATGCTGTTTTAAACTAACACTGTTGTTGCAAAATACAGCCGTGGAAAAAATTAAGAGCCCACTTCAGCATTATCGTTTTCTCTTGTTTTATCATTTATAGGTATGTGTTTGAGTTAAATGATTTTTTTAATTATTATTGTATTCTATAAACTACTGACAATTTTTCTCTGTGTTGGAATTCACCAGACACTGGAATGGCTGCCATACATGTAGAGATAAAGATTTAACAAACATTTGGAGTGGTCTCTTCATTTTTTCCGGGGCTGTATATGTACTGTTAGCTCTCCTCATCATACTGCCTTATTGTTGCCTTAAGTCTTGTGTGTGTGTTTACCTCCCTCCTGCAGGTGAGTAGGATACTGTACAGTTTTGCCACAGCGTTTCGGCGGTCAGCCAAGAAGGCGGTTCTCTCATCTCAGCAGCCTGCGCCGCTCACACCCGACAGCGACTTGTTTACCTTCACCGTCAGCCAGGAAATCAGAGAGGATGACGGCAAGGGAACTTTCAGGTGAGACAAAACAGCCACTTATGTAAGTGTTTTGAGCATGGAATCATCATTTATGATGCTTACGAAGTGGTGTACATCGTCTTAATATACTTTGGAGTTGCACAAATGTCTGGAAACATGATCTAACTGTTTTCAGTTACAGAAGTCGCAAAGCTTTTAGCGGTGTAAACCAAAGCATTCATCTGGTTGCATCTCACAATTTATTAAATATATTATCTTAATTGTTATTAGTAGATCAAACTGTATTTTATTGTATTTCGCTGTACAATATTTAATCCCACATTCTGTCCTTGTATATTTTATTCTAGTTTCTTACTTACTTTACTGGTCTTGCAACATAACCTGCACTATTTTATTCAAATTTATCCTGCTTAATTTTGCACAGTTTTTATCTTATGTCCTTTATATAATATGTTGCATTGTTGGAGGATCTCGGGACATAAGATTTTCACTGCCATACTACACTACTGTGCACATGATCGTAAAACCCCTGAATTTTGAATCTAGGGAAGCATCATCTTATTGGTTTATATACAAATAAAACGTGTAAGAAAATTAAACATGAAACTACGGAACCCGTAAAGGGACATGGGGAAATAAAAAAAAAACGTAAATGTTTCTCGTGCTCACGTGAAAGTTTCTCTACGCGATCCAAAGTGGTGTAGTTGTTGCGCCAAGAAAGACCACACGACTTCAGAATTAGTTTTAAATGTCTCTGAGACACAACATAACGGTGACGACTTGCAAGTAAAGTAACTATGTCTTGATGAATTCCCAGGTCAAATACAGCTTAACTAATTCTTGAACTGTCATACAGAAACACAATCCGAAATGCAGGTCCTATCTCATGCAATATTTTGTTGCAACACCCTGAGAAAAATACTTTCTCGTGATCACGCAAAGCAAGTTACGAAACACAAGCTTACACTATACAGTTATACTGTTCAGAGAGGACTGCTTATGTTTGTGTAGCCCTGGTCTTCCTGAGTTACACAAAATGCATATGGGTTTATGCATCGATCATTTTCTGGATTTATCAGTACGAGAAACTTTCGCGTGAGCACGAGAAACTTTCCTGTGAGCACGAGAAACATTTTAATTTTTTTTAATTTCTCCATGTCCCTTTACGGGTTCGTATGAAACAGAGTAACTCTGAAATGATGAAAAACACACAGAGAGCAACAGTAGTAAAACAAAAGCTAGGGAGTCCTTTGTGTCTCACAGTGGACTTACATTTTGTCCTTACAGATTAAAATCACAATCCCTTTCACACATTGATAAGCGCTCACACAGTTTGTGTGTCTGCTGTATTCAACCCATCTTCCCTGACCTTTTATAGTAACTTCTGTGTTTTCACAAACAGCCCTAGATACTCTCAGTTGGAAAACAAACTTAAATCCTGCCTGTGGTTAAATTTAACCGGCACATATTTCCTCCTCATTAGCTGTCGGTTGATTATTTTTAGTGTGCTGACTTCCAAGCAGCAAACAGCTCTCTCATGCAAGCACACACTGACTGTTTTTGGGAGAAGGCATTTCTTTGTAGAAATAAAGTATGAAAAGTATTCTATATAGAAACTGCATATAGTATAATATCTGGAAAAGTAGAAGTGTTATTTATTTATTTTTAAAGCCAGTGTATCTGCAGTTAGAGAACCTTGTGTAAAACATGGATGAATATTTGACTCTGCTGTACATTACTGCCTACAATTTGCCAGGAAAAAATATAATACTCAGAACAATGCCAGGTTTGAAATAATAACAACAGATTGTGATTCATGGATATTTTTCCCCTGAAAAACTTTTGTGCTTAAGGTACTTCCTGAGAAGGTTTGGGGAATGTTGAATACTGTTTTTTCTTCTCAATTCTGGTTTGCTTCCTGCTTTTAAAGCATAGTATGTTTGGAAGTGACTCTTATTACCATTCTTATTAGGAAAATTGGTTTTATGAGTCTGATAATTGCTGCATTTCCTCGGTAAGGTTGTCCAGTTGTAGAAACTTGGACTGCTTTTATTGAACACGTTCTCTCATATCAAAGGTGGAAACTTCAGGATTATTATTCCCCTGTCTAGTCAGCTGTGATAAAATATGATGTAAAATGACTTTAATTGTATTAAATTATATTAAATCTTCCTTACTGTGTAATTTCAAACCCTCACTGTATCTGCTGCATCCTTTAGGAATAATTGTGTTACATGTATCTCCCTTCTTTACATTAATGAACTTTCTCTTCTTCTTTCACATATTTAGTGCTGTAGCAAAGGACAAGGACAAGCAGAGCTTCAAGCTGCGTGCAGGAATGGACAAGAAAATTGTCATTTATGTCCAACAGACCTCCAATAAGGAACTGGCCATTGAGAGGTAAAATGAAGCATACACCCACATCACTTTGTAGCGTCCTGAAAGGAACTGGTTTAAAGTTTTCTTCTCATTAACCAGGTCAACATTTGGTATGAAGACAGCACTGCTTTCAGGAAACATATTCTGAAGTACACCAATCACGGCAGATATGAGTTTTAACGATAAAAGCATCTAGACAAGATTTGATATAGATGAGTGTTAACCTCAGGGATGCAGCAAATGACTTAAAACGTGTCACTTAGGCATTCTCCTCACAGATAAATGTCTCTGGAAAGAATCCGTCATACATTTGTAAGACTGACTGAGATTCCTGTATTTACGTCAGCTAAAAAGACGGCCAGAGATTCACAAGAAAAGCAATCACTCATCTTTAATTGATAAACACACACCGGTGAACATTTGTTACATCCGTGTGTCGGCCTGCGTCAGGTTGTAAGTGTTCCGGCACAGTTCTGAGATTGAGATTGATCTGAGTCCGTCCCGCAGGCTCCTCATTTTCCATGGTTTGATAAATCTGTTGAAATGTAAACATTCCATCACCTTTTTAGCAGACTTCCATTTTCACGGTGGTTTGTTATTGTTTGATGAGCCTGTAGAAGGTGAGGATTGAAGGGCTGTGTTTAATATCCACAATGTTCTGGTCTTTGTTAGAGGACCAGCGCAGGAAGCTATTTGCGGTAACATGTGATGGTTATCAACTGGTCGGTTTCTATAGAGGGATTTATTGTTCTGTGTCTGGTTCCTGCTCTCGCTCTGCTGTTTTTCTTATGTAATCCTATTCATGAACTTTTTTTCCTCTCTCTTTGTCGTGTGTGTGTATTGTGTGCTTTCGTGTGTGCCCCTTCCAGGTGTTTCGGTCTCCTGCTCAGCCCAGGGAAAAATGTGAAGAACAGCGACATGCACCTGCTGGATCTGGTGGGTGACCGTGTGCATGTGTGTGTCATTTTGTGTTTGTGTGCGTTTGCTAAATTCTTTCGACTTATGCCCCTTCAGGAGTCGATGGGAAAGAGCTCCGACGGGAAGTCTTACATCATCACAGGAAGTTGGAACCCCAACACGCCTCAGTTCCAGCCTGTGAATGAGGAAACGCCCAAAGGTGACAGCCAAAGAAATGTCGAAAAATCACATGACACTGAATATATTTTTAAAGTTATTATCTTCACGGTTTCTAGGCTCATTGGCTCATTTGTTTTTTTACTGAAACTTATTTTTACACTGATATTTGACACAGAAATCCCCATATCAAGCTGTTAAACAACAATTTATTGATAGAGCACTGAAATAATTGCCTTACCCGTTAAAAGTAAAATATATAAGGTACAGTATTTGAACAGGTTATGTATAAATAAATATATCTAACAAATTGAAAGGAAAACCAAATGGCCCAGTACTTTGTCACATCCTCGTCCCTCATGCCATATCTTTAAACACAATAGGTCCAGTGTTCCCAGTAATAACACAGTTGCAGGGTTTGATTCAATATTAATTTGTTATAGGTGGTGAAAGGAAGAGAATAACCCACTGGGGATACTGTTTTTCTCAAACAAATTTTACCAGACAAATTCATGTACATGACGACAGCAGTGGACCTGGTGATCACAGAGGTGGAGGAGCCGGTCCGCTTTCTGCTGGAGACGAGGGTCAGAGTCTGCTCCCCAAATGACAGGCTGTTCTGGCCCTTCGGCAAGCGTAACTACACTGAGACCTTCTACCTTAAACTACGACAGGTATGTCAGGTCGTGGCACGATTTACCATTCCAAGCTCAAGACAATTCAAGAGAACGTCTCTGTGAATTAAACCAAATATCTGCTCTGAGACAAAGTATTTCAGAGCAATCCGGGCGCTGAGCTTGTGTTATGTTTGAAGAAAATAATAAGTGCTGTATGTGTTATCAATCAACGGATGATCTCTTTACACTTTCTTCTGGAGTTTATCTGATCTCTTTGATGCATTTCTGTTCAGATGGAACGTAAGGAGCGTAAGAGTCCTGCCTCTGACACACTTTATGAGGTGGTGAGTTTGGAGAGCGAGACAGAAAGAGAGAAACGGAAGACCACAGCGTGTCCCGGCGTCATGCCCACCGGTACCACGGTCCTTTCACCACCTGAGGATGATGAAGAGGAAGGTAACTGGAAACCAAGTCACTTCTTATGGGATTCTTCTTTATATTGAAGACACACACAAAGCAGGGATAGCAAATCTGTTATTTAAAAACTCATCCCAGATAGCAAAGGGTATACTTTCCTTTATACAATCCATATGAAAGTATGCTTACAAACATAACCACATGGAACCACAGAAGAAGCCTGACCAGCAGAGCCATATGAGAATGGTTTGAACATTTTAAAACCTTCGATCATGTCTGAACCATAAACAGCCTCAAGCAGACACTTAACTGGCAAGATAAAACAAACATGATACCCGTAATGATGAGCCGTTGTGCTGCCCTCCATCAGCATTGACCTCTCTAAGACGCACAGGCCTCCAAAACACAATGATAAAGTGAAAGCATACAACCCAGCTTATCACTGTATACTCCATACACTTAGAAATGTTGTTCTTTGCATTTATATACATAACCTGACCCGATGACTGATAAGAAAAATAAGAACTGTATCCCATGGGGCTGAACCAGATATAGACTTGAGTCAAAATCCAGTGGGAGATGAGATGCTGTATTGGGGAACTGTTTGTGCTGTATCCTCACAAAGTACTTAGCCAGCAGTGGTGTGTGTGTGTGTGTGTGTGTGTTTTATGTATTTTCTGTAATTGTGGGAGGCAGAGAGCATAATTGAGACCTTTTTTTGTATCCATTCTTATCGGTTGGCTGCTTGGTACAGTTTGAGTTCTCTCTGTGGACAGCATGTCCATTAAATGCTCCACTCCTGCTGTTGCAACTATTGAATGAATACCACATTACATACAGTATAAACAACCCTGTAATAAATACCCTTTTCAGCTAAAATTGGAGGAAAAAGCCCCTAAAACTTCTACAAGATATAAAATCCCACACCTAGGCATGTGGTTTAGCAGATAAAACGTGGTTAATATAGCTGCAGCATGATTACACAACTGCCAATCAAATACACAGCTTGTCAGAAATTGCATTTCACCTTCAAATAAGTGGATTTGGTACATTTATGAATCATCTTGTGAGTGACTGACTCAAACCATCTCTTTTTAAAAAGGAAAATCTTAATTATTTAATCTCACATGCATCCGCTTTGGTTAATTGTATCACATTTGGAGAAGTTAAATGGCAAATATAAACATGTGAGAAAGTAAAAGGAGAGTAATGGATCGCTCTTCCTGTCTTTACTTCCTGTGTGTCCAGATAATGATGAGCCGTTACTCAGCGGCTCAGGTGACGTCTCCAAGGAGTGTGCCGAGAAAATACTGGAGACCTGGGGGGACTTGTTGTCAAAGTGGTAAGACTTTGTTCACTTCAAATGGTTGTTCTCCTCTTCTATTGCTTCTATTACACACACACACACACACACACACACACACACACACACACACACACACACACACACACACACACACACACACACACACACACACACACACACACACACACACACACACTTTATGTGATAGAAGGATCAGCTGGAGTCCTTGATTTGCAGCTTATTAAGATGACTACCCTCTTCCATTACTGCATTAGTTTTATAATCAAAAACTTGTGCTGAACTGAAGTGAAACTGCCAGAAACAGTGGTATCTTAAATATAATTATACTTATTGATATTCATGGATTTGTTATACATACTATGAAGATATATATAATGTTGTTTGATGAAGCCCAAACATGAAATGGGGCTATTTGTCTCAGTTCTCTGACAAAAATAAAACCTAAATAAAAAAAGGAATCATAAGACTAGCCTTTCATAATACCGGGCTTTGTGCAAGTGATTGGTGATTTAGTTTGTGTGAGCCAGAGTGTGTGCTGTGGTATTGTGGGACGCAGCGCTCAGGGACAAAAGAGAGGCAAATCACAGAAAGCCCTTTACAATCTCATGCCCCTGAGGACCGGGCCTGGCATTACTTACATCACATGCACACACACACACACACACACACACACACACACACACACACACACACACACACACACACACACACACACACACACACACGCACACACACACACACTCGCGTACACAGTATACTTTTTGTTCCCTTTCTTAGTCCCAAGATAAAATGCCACGAATTGCATAACCTGGTGCTCGGAACAAATAAACCAACTCAGAAAACAGAGAGATAAAATAAGAAAGGGGAGGGGGGGGGAGTGAAAGAATAAGCAGGGATGCAGGGGATATCTGTCAGCTCCAGTCAGGAGAATGATACTGTGCCTACATTCATAGTGAGTTGGCAGATACCTACGTAAGTTTTAACCTGCATATAGTGTAAATCAATCTCTGAGATGGAGTGTTTAGCCAACAACTTCGGCATTTATATGTGAAGATGAGGAAGGAAGGAAGGAAGGGATCAAAATGTGCCTCTGTGTTTTGTTACTGTAATTCTCTAATCGCTTATTGTCTTCTATTGTCTATTGTTTTCCCTTCCTGCTAAAAATAGTACAAAACTAATGTAAAAATGGTCTGAAAGAATGTGGGGTAATAAAGTTGACAAAGGATTTTAAGGACACATTGTTTCTGTAAAAGAAAGCACATAGTTTACATTCTGAAACAGCGCTATTTGAGTGTTTGATTGATAACATCCCCTGGTGGGAAGTAGGGAAGGACTTTTTAAAGACCTCTATGTCTGTAAATCCTTATACATGTCGTATTAGGTGATATAATCCAGCAGGACATCCGGGGAGATGATTATTGTCAAGGGTCAATGAACACTTTGTCTTTGGTAGATATGGTTGGCAGGTGTGCCAAGAAACATTGCAGATGCAAGAGCCTGTGACATGCAAATTTAATATTTTGAAAAGCAATGGTTCTTCTTTCTGTTTTAGGCATTTGAACTTATCAGTGCGTCCCAGGCAGCTGCCAGCTTTGGTGCGGAGTGGCATTCCTGAGGCTCTCCGTGGGGAGGTGTGGCAGCTCCTGGCAGGCTGCCATAACAACGACCACCAGGTTGAAGAGTATCGCACTCTCATCACAAAGGTAAGACCACACCAAGGCATTGTCTTTGTTAAGATGGCTGCAGCACACATAAGTCCCATGATCCGCTAATGTTGGAGTCAGCTGTCCTTAAAGATCATACACGAGCTCCCAGGATGCATCAGCGAGGTTTGCACTTTACCATTTTGATCATTTCTAGTCAATCAAAGCAGACACCATCACTGAGGTATATTTGTAGATCTTTTACTGGTTAGACCTGTCTGTGTTTGCGTTTTGATCCCTTTAACAGTCACACATTTATTCATTTCCTGTTTGTGTTTTGTTCCGTGCTGGCAGGAGCGTATGCCTTTCGGTTTTTGTCCTTTGTGCTCTTTAAAAGCACACCTCAGGGGCCACTGATGGCCTTGTTTCATGAGTTTATCTCTCATGTGCTTAAAACTTGTGATGCTAGCCAATGCCAGGTCATGCCAGATAATTACCTTAGGCATTATGCAAGTCAAAGGTTTATGCAAGGAACATTTTTTGTGTATAAATGTTACTTTTTAAACTCATAATCCTCAACTTCTTACAAAAACTCAATAATCTGTGGAAGAGACACCATTTCTATGCAGATAAAGCATTATAGTGTTGTATTCTCTTTAGTTTTGTGACTTAATTTGCCTTTTTTATGATAATACACAATGTTTTCGCTGAAATAAAACATAATAATATATTTTTAATGACTATGATTCCTGTATATGGGGTTATTTTCCGCTTTGTTCAGCTGCTTGGCCTTCTTATTACCTCTGCCTATTCTGTTTCCTGCAGACCTGTGTCTGTATGTTTAGTCAGAAATGACAACTGGTGTTTCAGTTTGTCGGGGGTTACTGTGTGCCTGTGTAGGTCTCTCTGTGCGGCCATGTGTTTTGATGGTTAGCCCCCCCACCCTGCGTGCCGAGAACAGTGTATTGGTCTTTGTCATTTTTTTCTCTCGCTGCAGCTTTGTCCACTGTTCTTATGTAAAGGCAACATCCCCGGGCAGCTAGCTGGGTCCCAGGTGGTGACAAGATGTTGGTCTTGCCCTTTCCTCCCTTCCCTTCCCCTCGGCTCTTCTCCCCCACTCTCTTTTTCGTCACCCTCTGTGACCACATTTCCCTCCCCTTTCCTTTACTCTGTTGCTCTTTTACTTTACATCTCTGGCATGTCATGATGGAAAAATATTGATATCAAAAGTTTTAAAAAAAGAGAATAAAATGAACTAAAATAGAAGTTTAAATCAAAATAGCGTAGGAGCCACGTTATGAACAAGGAGAGGGAATCTCAACTTTCACTCAACAATTCACGGCAACAATAACAAAGGATCACAATGCCACTGTATTGATAGCAACCCTTGGACAGAAAGTTGGATAGGAATTCATTGCAGAAGCAGTAAAGCATTCCAGGTTTGTACGTCTTCAGCCAACACACAGAGAAAAGTGTAACCCGTGCAGCTTTATCTGCCTCTGACAGACAGATTTGCGTGTTTATTTAGTCTCCACAGAGCAAGACGGGGGGAAAGGTAGCCAAGAACCGTTAAAGGACAAAAAGAGGATTAATCTCATTCAGCACAATGAGGAATGTACAGCGTAAAATGTGTATTGATCAAATAGAACTAAGACACTAAATGATTTTATACAAAAGATTAAACCAGTTGAAGAGAGTATAGAAACGCATTGCATAATTGTGCCTTCAACATTCTAAGTGTTAATTAAGAGACAATTAAATACATTAACAGTGGTGTTGTTCCTAGCACTAATTAAAGGCTGATCTTCTCATGTGCTCTACTCAGCGCTGTTTTAAAAATGTGTACATACCATTTTCATGTGCCAGCTCCTAATTTGTTTTGTGTGCTTTCTGTATTCAGCCTGTACTGTGTATGTGTGTGTGTGTGTGTGTGTGTGTGTGTGTGTGTCTTTGTATTGTATGGCACTGCATGCACACCATGTCCTAGACCTCTTTTGTACCCTATTGCTGTCTGAACATGCTGTTCACCCCAAATCTGTATGAGGATCCCTACTGGGGCATGCGGGAAACAACGGGTCTAACTTTTGCATCAGCTCCATCAGATAAGCTGAGGATACAGGCGTACTGAGTCTGTTAAATTAATCATTTTCGTTATGAAAGACAACGTGACATACTGGCAGGCAATACTTTTTTTGGTTGGCTGATGACAACCATGTAACAACAACAGTCATCATATTATATCACCATAATCTCATTTACCAGGAACGAGTAAGGTTCAAAGGAATGCACACTGTGTAAGCGTTATGTTACCAACTTGTTTAGTGGCAATAATTTGGATGGTGGAAACAATAAAAGGGCTGAAGAAATGTGTGATTGTATGTGTATTTCTGAGAGATTGAGACTAGACTCGTTGCAACAGTGATAGGAACACAGTTTAAGCCTTCTGTATAGCAGTTGAGCAGGTGACTCATGACTCATGACCTTGAAACTGCTTTACACATTTATCTTTATCACAGTATTGTGATTTCTGGTAGCAAATGCTAAGAGGCCTGCTAGTTGGGAACCAGTGTACCTAAATATGTAATCCTGCACAATTGCACAACCATTTGATCCATAGAAGTTCAGAAGAAAATGCAAAATGTCTTCTTAGTCCAAGGAGATTCTTTTATTTTGTCAGTCCAAAACCTCTAAAATAAAGATATACAGTATAGTGTCAGGTGATATAAAACAGGGAAAATCCAGACTTCCTCTATTTCCTGTTATTTTTTAATGTATAATTACTATAAATCATAATTGATCATCAACCCTAGAGTGATTTTAGAGTTGTGCATGCATTTTTCTTTTATAATTCTAAATCTTTTTTTAAGACGACCATGCATAAAAATATGTTAATCTCAAAAAAAGAAGAGCTGCTATATGCCTGATGATGGTGTTGTGTTATAAGGTGTTACTACATCATATTCAAAGCTATCTTACTTTCTAGTGGGGGGGACTGTGTATTTGAGCATACACACATACATATAAGTGTAGACGCAAACGTGATAAGATAAACACAGGCCTGTGCCCCTGAACTGCTCCGCCAGCATCACGTAGAGAGCAAAACAAATGCTCATATCTATCTGCCTGCCTGCCTGTCTCTGTCTGACCCACAACATGACTTGTATGCCCCCCCCCCCCCCCCCCCGTCTGTCTGTCTGTCTTTATTACCGTTAGTATTTGTGTTGGCCTCACTCTGACTTCTACCTGGACCTGTTTGTGCCCCTGTCCACTTGTGTGTACTATCTGCCTGTTCATTTTGTGTTTTGTCTGCCTGCCTCTCTCCAGCCCCTCTCCTGTCTTGTCTTTTCATTTGGATGTGTCAGCTTGTTCTTTGTGTGCTCGTCTGTCTCTCTGTCCCATAGGTATATGTGTGCATTGGCTTTCTGCTGAAATGGAAATGATTTCAGATGATTTTGTGTCCTCGGTTGAAGCCAGTTTCCCACGTTAGATATCACAGTGACTGTCAGAAGGAAGAATATTTTTGAATGTCAACATACTGGCATCTCATTAGAGTAATGTTTTCATCTGCGATTATGCAACAACTGTCATCACCACCCTTACATGATGTTGGCATTTATTTCCTAGCCACAGACTCACAGTAGCTACAGACCGCAGAGATAAACACTGATCCTCAGATATTAATGATAATTTCTTTTAATAGAGTTTACAGCAAATTGTTTCAATTCTGTTGTGGCCAATTTTGTGTCAGCTACTGTAAGCAGGACTCAGATGTGCTCAGCCTGGCGTGCAGGTGACAAAGCATCTCCCCTCTTCCTCGTTCTCACAGCTTCCTTTTGTTTTTTTCCGATTTATTCTTTCTCTCCTCCTTTTCCTCTCTCTTCACTTTTGATTGGCTCTGTGTTACCTTTCATGTCCTTCCTCATCCCTTTCTCCTATCCTCCTCTTCACCCAAGTTCCCGTCGTACTGTCATCTATTTTTAGCTCCACGTGTGATGGGCTGAGGAGGTGCGTGAAAGCATGGGAGTGTGTTTGGATATGCAGGGAGGAAGGTGCAGCCTGGTGTGTGTGTGTGTGTGTGTGTGTGTGTGTGTGTGTGTGTGTGTGTGTGTGTGTGTGTGTGTGTGTGTGTGTGTGTGTGTGTGTGTGTGTGTGTGTGTGTGTGTGTGTGTGTGTGTGTGTGTGTGTGTGTGTGTGTGTGTGTGTGTGTGTGTGTGTGTGGCTGTGTGTGGGCTGTGGCTGTGTGTGGGCTGTGTGCGGGTATGTTTTGGTCTCCATCACGCTGCACCAAATTGCCCTGCTCGAGACGCACTGCTGTCTTCAGGAAGCCATTAGGATGAGGATATAGCAGCACTAAATCTGGAAGAGATTACTGCACACTTAAATTTCGTATTTTAACTCAGGATTCTGGGTAATTAAATGCAATCAGCACATCATATGATCTAAAAATATCTCAGGCGGTGCTTATTCCAGCAGAGATCCAGTATGCTCTTTACAGAAGGGCTGAAGGGAATTTGCTAGGGTAACCTTTTTAAGAGAATTTAATAAAAACTGTTCAACGGAGCCCTGTAGAGCCCTGCAACGGTCGTAGATGTTGCTGGAAGAGAGATTAAAAGATGTCTGATGAGGTCATGCTACGTGGGTATAACTGACTGAGTCGAAACAACTCTCTCGATAAGTGGAGGCGCAGCATCTGCTGATGCATGCAAAATCAGGAGCAGGTGCATATCTGTTAAAGGCTCTCAGGCCAAATAGACAGAAGGACATGTACCCACACACACACACACACACACACACACACACACACACACACACACACACACACACACACACACACACACACACACACACACACACACACACACACACACACACACACACACACACACACACACACACACACACACACACACACACACACACACACACACACACACACACTTGCAATCATTCTTATACAAATGGAATCTGAGAATATTTGGATCTTGCCTGGTCTTGTATTACAGATAGCACATTGGCTCTGGTACAACCATAAGAATACTTTTGGCAGAAATGAATAGTTGTCAGATGGGTTTGTATATTTTAAGTTTGCGTGCAGTTGTATTAACATGGAGTTGCAAAGTTAAACACTAAAACACATCTGAAAGAGCCCTAGAGGAAACTACAGCATGTGTGCAGTTATGCATTATATAAGTAATAAAAGTAAAAAGACACGTTTGTAAGAATATGTACCATTTTACAGTAATAATATTAACACCAGACTGGAACTGGACTAATGCACCTTGGCAATATCATTTTTTGTTTTATTTGTTACTTTCTATTTACTCTCAGTGATTCTGCTCTAGTTTTAAAAATATGTTCATATATATTATTGAAAGCAATGCATTGTGCAGTTATATTTAAAGTGGCCAGTTACTAATTGAATAATTACTTGCTGCGTTATTGAATCATCTGCTAAATTTAATTATTTGTTCAGTGCTTTCATGTTTTTTCATCTGTCTCTCAAGTTTCTTTATTATTTATTATTAGGATCAGTAGATTACAAAAATACAAATCTATTTACTTTGCGTCAAGTTGGGTCATTACAAAAACTACAAAGCAAGTTAAAATGCAGTTATGACTTTCTTATTTCTTATTGAACAAGTACAGAAAACGTAGAGCAATGGATTATCTCACAAGAAGTTGAAAGACTGTCTGTTAAATATTACGTTTGTTTAACCTTTGCACAGCATTTAGCACATACTGTATATGTCGCTATAGTGGGACACACTGTCCTGTACTGTATATCCTTATTTTAACATTAGATTAATAATAGAAATATTTCCTGTAAACTGAAACCAGACATGTAATTATTGTTTCCCTGGAAAACAAATATTCTGCCTTTTCTGCACTACAGAAAGACAATGTCCATTCTTCCCGCTCAAAATGTCCTCTGAGAATGAGTCTGTGGAAATGTTAAGAGCTTTACACTGAATGATGCTTCTTTTAATAGTGTGAAACAGCATGTTGGAATCTGGGTTGATTTTGCGAGACACTGGCGTTAAAAAAGATAGAAAGGGGGGTCGGGTGAGAGGGTGGGGGAAGGAGGCAAGCCTCGTTCCCCTGCAGTTGATCATTGGTTAGAGCCACAGGGAAGGGGAGGGGCCTCAGTGCCACTGTTTCTGTAGAGAGAGGCAGAGGGAATGAGAAAGAGTGAGAGAGGCAGCAAAGGAGGATAGATGAACACGGGGGGGTTTCCAGCATCGGTATGCCTGCCTACCTCATTTCCAGCCCAGACATAGTTCCTGTTCCTCCGGATAGAAAAAACAGCTGAGGTGTGTTTGAATGTGTGTGTGTGTATTTTAGACATCACTCGACCCGCACACAGCCTTCATCCTCTCAGCTCACGCCAGTCTGCTGTGATCTCCCTGCAAGAGGACCAGAGAGAAACTGTGACAGGAACAAGCGGACATGGAAGAGTGCTGAAAAGAAGGTAAAGGAGAGGCAAGAAACAAGAGGAAAAGAAGAAAAAGGAACAGGAAGAAGTAGCTGGAGGACAGCATAAAAAGGACATATAATGCTTTAAGTCTTTTACCCTCAATTCCTCTACGCTGCACATTACGCAACAATGTCTTCTCACTGGAAGCTGTGATTCTGTGGACTAAAGACAGATAAGAGAGAGCTTCAATCTGTGCTTTCAGCAGCTGCAGCAGATGTTGAGGACATCTTTGACTTTATAGGGAGCGGAGGTATTTCCAGCACAGATTGGACTGGAATTCCTTTAAACAGAATCATATTCCGTCCTACTCCTTTTTATGCCTTCAGCTGGGAAGTTTGCTCTACCAAGAAAAGAAGGAATACACATGTTTGTTTTTGTGCGTTAAACAGTGATTTTTGTCTCTTTGTTTAAAACCACCAAGGACAAACCCGGGGGCTGCCTCACCTCTTCCCGTCCCTCCTGCATTAGAGATGGCAGATGGCAGCAGTCTCTTTATGGAACCGCAGCATGGAGCTTTTTGTATGGACTGAGATTGCACTGCTGCCCTCAGGATCAGCCGGCTACCTGGGTTATAGTGGGTTCTTTGGTTCATCACTCCCTTAAAAGGGCCCCTCAGACACGTATTCCTGCCCAAGATGATGAATAACTCCCTGGATCCACTGAACCAAAGCTCTGCTGACCTTTCAAACTTATCTGCTCCCTTCTGCCTGCTCGAGATAGGCTATTCCCAGATTTTCACTGTCTGCCTCCTCGAAGTCTCTATCATATGTCTGCTCACTGTTCTTATTATATCTGGTAACCTTGTGGTGATTTTTGTCTTTCACTGTGCACCCTTGCTTAGCCAGCACACCACTAGTGCTTTCATCCAGACCATGGCATATGCTGATCTGCTGGTGGGGGTCAGCTGCCTGTACCCCTCCCTGTCCCTGCTCCATCACCTCCAGGGCCTCGACCCCAAACTAACATGCCAGGTGTTCGGCTACATGGTGTCTGTTTTGAAATCCGTTTCAATGGTGTCGTTGGCGTGTGTGAGTGTAGACCGCTACATTGCCATCACGCGACCTCTGAGTTATGCCTCCCTTGTGACACCGTGTCGAGTGCGATGCTGCATCGTGCTCATATGGTTGTACTCTGCTCTGGTGTTTCTCCCGTCTTTTCTCGGGTGGGGTAAGCCCGGATACCATGGTGATGTGGTGGAGTGGTGCGCAGTTGAGTGGAGGACTCGCCCGGCTTTCACTACCTTTATCGTTGCACTGCTCTACGCCCCAGCTGCCCTCACTGTTTGCTTCACCTACGCCAACATCTTCAAGATCTGCCGACAGCACACCCGGGAGATCAGCGAGCGCCACGCACGCTACCGACCCCAACAGCTGCAGGGCCCCGGATTGACTGTTGGATCTGCTGTCAAAGACAACAGCTCAGTAGGCCACTTGCCCCACTTGTCTGAACCACAAAAATCCCAGCCCCAGTGTCAGCAGCCCACATCAACATACCCGGACAAGCGATACGCTATGGTACTGTTCCGCATTACGAGCGTGTTTTATATCCTCTGGTTGCCCTACATCCTCTACTTTCTGCTGGAGAGTGCTGGGATCTACCACCACCCTGCAGCCTCGTTCCTAACCACATGGCTTGCCATCAGCAACAGCTTCTGTAACTGTCTCATCTACAGCCTCTCCAACTCTGCTTTCAGGAAGGGCCTCAAACGCCTCTGCTCCTTCTGTTTACATGGCAGTGGTGGTGGCTTTGGGACTGGCAACACCAAAAAAGCTTTTGTTGGTTCTTCAGAAAAGGGATGTGGAGTTCCCGGGTATGGATACGGTCATGGGGAAATAGGCATCGGCACAACCTGTCATGTGTAGAGCACACCAAGAGGAAGCCTGAGTGTTGGCATTTTAACTTTAGAACGATGGCTGATGCGATTGCTGTAAAATGTCTCGTCTTTAAAGCTTGAAGTGAAAAGATGAAAGGAGGCGTTGATCTGCCACTGCTGTTTCTGTCGCATTTGGAGGTTGCACAGGCATCCTTTCTGTGCACGCCACAGCTGGCAAACACAAAGAAAGGGAGTCAAGCGCAGAGCACTGAAGGAGAAAGGGCCTTAACGCTTTGCAAGGTGTTTTAAAATGGCCAAGAAAACCCAGTATGCTGTACTGTGTATGGACAGAGGTTATGGAAGGAAGGGGTTGGAAAGAAAGAGAAAAATCTGTCAAAAACCAATGGAGAAAAAACTCTTTTGAGGCTGAACATTTTTCTTTAACTGGAAGTGAATCCTTAACTTATTTTGCCAAAAGACTTCAAAAGAAAGGGTTTGCTGAAAAGCTCTATATGAAACCCAATAAGTTGTACAGTATGTCAAATGCAAAAAAAGAAATGACGAGAAGTTGGTTGCTGTTTTTTTTAAAGTGATGTGGTGCCGAGGTGAACTGCCAATAGAAAGCTCTTAAAATGTTTTTTTACATGCTCTCACACCCTCAGTATCGAGACACTTAAAGTAGTCCAACAGTGCGTTTGTGTAACGGGTTTTTGTTGTGTCTCTTGTTGACTAAGGTCTTAGTTAAGCCTAGTCAGTCAAAAAAAAAGAATGAGTATGTAGGTCTATACCCTGTGCATGTCCTTTTCTAAACTGATTTTGGCCACTTCAAGACATCTATCCTCAACTTGAATAAGATAACATTTCAGATAGTTTTCTGTTAGTCTGTCTTTACCCTGCTACCCAGTTCACACTGATGTTCTGTTGTCAAAAAGTCATGTTTTCAGTGAATTCATCCTTTAATATTCAGTTTCATTTAGTATTTCTGGCTTATTTGAGTCTATTCAAAAAGATTCCACAATAACCAAAATGTAAACCATGTGAGATTCATTAAATTCTGTTTTTCTAAAAGAAGAAATTCTTAACAATTTGTTTTAGGGGACACACTTTATACCTATCACAATAAACAGTGTATATAGTTTTTCATAAAATAAGTGTGTATTCCAAACAACTGTTTCCATAAATACAACTAGACCTAACTTAGCCTCCACAGTTAGTCTTGATCACACATCAGCACTGAGTTCACGATGAAGAGCCAATCTGGCTGCTCTATTTTGTTCTATTTCAGGTTGTTTTTAGATATTTCTCTGCTGCACCTAACCAAATGGATGGCAGGGCTCCAGGTGTGTTGTGCTGCATTGTGGCTGGATGAATAATTTGCCTGCACACGAACACAGTGGATTTAAATGTAAACAGAACAGACAAACAGTCCATTCACTCTGCCAGAGGGCCACGCTGTGGTTAAACTCCGACCTCTGCGCAGCACCATGAACAGGCACTGACCCCCATCTCCCTGGTGTTCAGTAGCATGTCTGTGAGTGTGTGTGTATGTAAGTGTCTATGTGCATGTCCACGTGTTCTAGTTAATCCCCTGTCCCCATGTGAATTTATATCATTCGTATCTGTACATACTTTTTCATAGAATTGTGAAAAATGATCCCTACATTGAACCATGGAGACTCATATCACAGTTTATTTAGGTGTAGATAATCCAACCTAATATATGTTATGTAATGTACCAAAGACAATTTGACAGATTTTCTTGGATGATATCTGTTTTCAATATCTAATCCATGAAGATTTAGTAGAATAACAGTTTTCTACACAAAGTGTGTGTAGGTCCACTGCACTGTGTTTTGGTTCAGTGATGCCTTGCGCGCACTTATAAGACTGTTTCTCAGTATGAAGTGATATATTGTTGCCTTGATATACAATGAAATGAACGGAGAAAGTATTTTCCTTATGTTTTGGCAGGGCTTAATATGTAGACTGTTCTTAGAATTGAAATGTCCTTGGAAATAAAATGAAAATATACACAAGCCAGCATTGATTCCACCTTCAGTAAAGAATAGCACAAACCCCATTAGCTGTGTAAAGTATTTTTTAATATATATATTCACTGTTACACCAGCTGCCCTTTTAAATCTATCTATCTATTATTTTTCTCCTGTAAACTTAAAAAAACTTTACATTTTGTGCGCATTTTAAATTATTTGTTTGTGTGTACAGTGTGACTGCGTGTGCATGCGTGCTAAAATGCGACCATTGGCTGGAGTGGACTGTTAACGGTGTTTAAGCTGCTTAAAAAGCTTTCCTCAAGTATACTGTATTTTGTAAGTGTGTGTAAGTACAATGGCGGTAAATCCACATGTTGTCTTTAAATGTTATGGCTGTCACCTGTGAAGCATTGTAATTATTCCTGTATTTATCACTTTTGTTCAGAAAAAGGCGTGTGCAAAAAAGCATGTACAGAAATGGCGTATTGAATGTCTGATTGTGAAACTACAGACATTTATTTTTGTAAAATGACTGAGTTAAGGTGTGTTTTTGTCCGAACATGCAGATGTTGTGGAGTAGGTTTAGTAGAACATTGTTATAATAATTGAAGCTGTGTCTTTATGGAGATACACTTCATTTTACTTGGACAATTTCTTCTAAGGTGTTTAACTATTTTAAAACAGATTACTATGAATATGAGGTATACTGTATAATTTCCCACAGCTGTTAATGGTACAATACCCCAGAAATGTGCAAGATGTAGGGCAAAGGGTCTCGAGGAAGGATTGTGCCAGAACATGCAGCATTAGCCTTCACACACACGCATTCTCTTTCTCCTGTGGGAAAAACAATCGGCTCTCATGGGAACTACACTCAAGATCCAGTGCAATGTTGGGTAGGATTAGAAATGAAATTCAGCCTTCTGCTTTGAGATAACAAAATAGTCATGAATTGGAACAACTATGTTGAGTGAGTACGTTCTACCAGTTATCAGTGATACTGAGTAAATAACATGACAGCCATTTGCAGATAGTGTTTTTCAGGTTTGAAAGTATAAATAAAATTAGCCATTATTGTGTTTCCAGAGCCCTTATCTTTTGCACTGTTATTTATTTTAATTTTAGGCCCTTTATTATCCAGAAATGTTTTGAGGATTGCTGCTGCTTCTTAATCTTCCTCTTCTGGCATCAAATCGGTTTGCAAACAGCTTTAGGTGCAGTTCCACTCAGGCTACCCAGATGTGCATCTGTCTGAGGACCTAGCACTCTCCTTAAGTTACCTATAAAATCCAATTTAAGGTGCATGGTTTTACCAAGAACATGTTGCTCTCAGTTTAGAAAAAAATCGTATTTAATTACCAACAAAATGATTTTTATCCACCAGAACGCTGGTCGGTTATTGTATATTACCCTGAACTGGGTTCAAGCCTCACTCTTATAGTGCACTTTAACATACCGTTCCCACGAAACTGTATTCCTATCTTATTTTTAAATCATTATCTGAATTGTTTTCTTTGTGTTTTCGTAAAGCTTTAAATAGGCCACAGTTTACCCACACTAATGGCTGACTCATGACCCAGCTGTTCTGTGTAACAGATTATTATCATCTTAGGACAAACTGACCACTGTAACAAAATCCTATTCTGGACATGTCCCAAAAGATGCAGAAATGTCTCTCAGCATGTGTTTCCCTCCACACTGGAAATGCTCACAGTCAACAATGGGGTTTTATACATTTCAGATTGAGAAAGTTAAGCCATTACTCTATTAGATGACAAACCATGTCGTGTTTCATGCGTCATGTAAGGTTTTTGTAAAATGTATACTTTTTATAGTTCGAAAAGTTTGGGTAATTCAAAAGGTCATACATGTTTCATTATGCTGTCATGAAATTGAGTCTCTGTGAAATAACGTTAAATTACATGATCCTTTGTAGGTGACAAGCCTATATGTATTGATAAGATGTACATATTATGTATCTGTACTGAGAAAATAAATGTAATGTATGTCAATGTATTCAAACCTACTTCTTCCTCTTGCTAGGCATTTGCACAGGCATTTCTTTTATAATCAGATTCTCTACCCTCCCTCAGGTGAATTAACCTCGACTGGAGCACGTTAACTTTAGTGAGGGGGAATGTTTGGCTAAATACGGCTGGCTGAAGATCAAGTAGTGTTGTTGATAAGAAAAGTAAAAGCACTGCATTTACACAGAATTTCCATAATTTGCCAAAAGATCTTTCTGTATATATTGGTACCGAGTGTGTTATATCAGCACCATATTTGTGCAAGCGGTATGTGTGCTGCTGAATTTGCGTGCTGACAAAGCTGCAGTAGGAAATGTTAGTGACCTGGATTGGAAAGTACTGCCATGACACAATGCAGGCCATTGTAGTTTTATCATCGTGTGTAGCATGTGCTGTTGTCATTACAATTTTCATTACGTCTTCCTCTCTGTGAGCCCTGTCCTGATCAGGAACATATTGGGCATGCTCTCTTTGTGCTGGAGCAGCATACCAGCTCGCAAATGGCTCAAAAAGTAGGGCATGAGACAGACGATTAAGATTTAATGATAGATGACGTTTAGGTAAAGAAACAGCTCTACGGGTAGCTGGAGCTCTGTTCGTTGCAAATTATTCTCGAGGACAGACTGAAGAAATTACTGAATTAATATAATTTGTTTCTTTATTAAAATAACAGCTAAAAATTGCAGTTGTTTCAGTGACAACATCTGTCAAGGCTGTACTTAATGTAAATTACAAAGCATTAGTTACCGTCACGTTCGCTATTTCTTCTATAATTTAAGTTTGAATTCGGTGATATAATCAAAGCACAGCAGGCTGGTGTGTTGGAGAGGTTTGTATCAAGCTTGATAAATATCACCCCGTGTTCTCTTGGCATCTCAGCGGGGTCCTTTAGGAGCAAAGTAAGAATAACAGAATGACATGTCAGCTATTGTGTTGAGTCAGAGAAAATCAGGGACATAAACAATGGAGGGCTAGCTACTCAGCCTTCCCACGGAAGCCCTACACCGGTACTTTATTCCTAGCTTTAGAAACACACACAGAAACACACAAACACTTGCCCTGCCATTTTTACCCCAAGTAAAGACTACTTTTTTATTCTATCTCTGTCAGAAGATCATGTTTTGTTCTTTGACCTGAAATTGGGTTATAGGTGCTCTTTGGTTTCCATGCAGAACTACTTTTGACAGTTACGTGTCACTAACAGTTAGCCGTGCGTTTTCATGCATTAAAACTGGTTGTTAGGTTAGGGTTAGGTTAGTTTGTTTCTTTAGGTCAGTTTGTTTCTTTGGCTTGCATATCTGCCGCCTTAATTCAGCTGGAATGTAATAAAAAATGTATGGATCTTTTTTACACTGATATCTTGTGGCTCAGCAGGAAATGTCTCTTCATCGGAAAAACCATTAAGTCTTGTATTGTTATATCAACATTCATTTTAAAACACAACTTTAACTTATGACATATTCCTTTAATGGAATCACATTAAATAATTCATTTCAGACTCTCCTTTTGAGAAGCCTGTCTTCTTGTTTTGGTTGCTTTTGAAGTGTAGAAATATTTTATCAGACTTTTACCGTATGAAAATATTTGTAGTACAGACAATATAAAACATCCTCTCTCTGAAATGTGATTGGCCAGAGTCTCCTGTCAAGGACTACATTTTTTAAAGCTTAAAAACAAACATAAACTGCTTACTTCATGTTCAGGTGTTTAAATATAACTTAAAGCTTGGTTAATAGGTATGTTATTAGCTTTATTATCAACTGTGCTAACTATGCATTCACTTAGAGATCCTTATTTTTCTCTTCCTCTCAATTGGTGGAGTTTGCTGTCACACTTCCTATACAGTGGATATGTTTTCACTGCCCTCTCACGCTACCCTATTCCGAACCTCGCTTTAACTGAACGAACAGACAGAAAGAAGGGAAGCTAATTGGCTATTATGCCAGAGGTCTTTGTACATGCTCTCAGCACTTCAGATAAGTATGGCTAAGTGGTGCTTGTTTAAACATGGATCCTTATCGTTACTGAGAGACTGTGGCCCAGAGTAATGAGCAGCTCTTCAAGCTGGATGCAGCACCAGTGCAAGTAACATTGTTTTTTAAATGGTTTATGGTTTTGGTTATTTGCCTGTTGATCAACTAATCGATTAATCATCTAATCATTTCAGCTGTAGTAAATTAATGTACAGCAAGCACACACACACACACACACACACACACACACACACACTCTCTGATCACCATTAGCTCACTTTTGTTTTGGTATTCCTTTCTTCCTGCATTTCTTCTTATACTTACGTTATTGTTGTTTCACTCTTCCTTTGTGGATGCTGGTATTTCAAACCTTGGAAAATAACGGGAGGGACTTGATGAGTACACAAACAGCGAGACACAGAAAGCATGATTAGCTGCAAAGAGAACAGAATAGGTTTTATTAGGACCCTGCAGGCATTGATGGTTAATTTCTGTCCTGCTAAAATACTTTTAAGCAAGGCACTGAATGCTTTGCTTCAAAGTCCTGATTATTTCTTGAATCCCAACGTTTGGTGATCAATGTTCCTACATGAATCAACAGAAAATCACATGAATAAACCTTTAACCTTAACTTGGTAAGGCATTATTTTTACTGATTAAATGAAAACCCCTACGCTAGCTTTCTATTCACCAAGGGTATACAAGTTGTTTCAGGCCACCAGGCTCCTAAGAATGAAATTACAGATGTTCGCCTTTTAAAGTGAAATGCATGCCATCTTCAGAGCTACTTAACCTCCAAATACTGACATCTTCATATGTGTATTTGATTAGTCATTTAATGGTCGCGTCTTGCAGAAGTATTATTTATTTAGATGCTTCAAATACGCTGAGCATCAGTTATGAATCTTAGCTAGTAGAGAATTTACTAATCTGTTAGGGCGGTAATTCCACTGTGTTGTGCTTTGTCATCACAGTGGAGGGATATCCCACAGATAGACTGGATGTTGCCTCAGGCTTGTGTGTGTTCTGTACGAAGAAGGGGTCACATTTCTGCACTTGTATCAACATATATGCAGACATGTCCATGTATTTAGCCATGCTAGCCGATAAGGCACAGGATCTTAGTACACAAACATTATTTGATCCCATAAGTCATGTTGCAGATAACTTTGGTTATGTTTCCATCAAGAAACCTTCATGTTGATATAACTCTGAAGTAGGGAAATCAGAGACGTTGCTAGTACTGAGTGCAAAGACTGATGTGCATTAGGTCGCATTCACTTTTTTCTTAACAAAGTCAATCGAGTTTTAGTCACTCTCGAGTGGTTGTTTCACAGAAAACTCTTACTGTATATTGAATAAAGGTGATCAATAATAACGTGCTGCACACAACATGATGTCTCTGCTCAGTTTCCCTTTAATGTTATTCTTATACAGCTTGATAGAGCTCCTTTATATTTTTTCGACTTTATCTTAGCTTTGGCAACAAAAAACATACCTTTCAGGTTTTAAATTGATAACAATTAGAACTGAAAAGGACAGAAATGACACACGGAGATACAGGGAGAGATGAAGTACAGTCTGTACTGTAGGAGAGAACACACTGTGCCACTAGTAATTCATCTTGACTGTAAATCTCAACAGTGTGTTTCCAGCACATACTAAGTAACGCTGACCACAGCTGGGCCTCTATGGGATATGGCTGTCTTATCTTGTGGATGAATCTCCCTATCTGTGACACCCCAATCTCCTTTGTATCATTGTTAGGAGTCCCCCCAGGACAGTGCCATCACCAGGGACATCAACAGGACATTCCCAGCTCATGACTACTTCAAAGACACTGGAGGAGATGGACAAGACTCCCTCTACAAGATATGCAAGGTGGGTCACATACACTCATGCAATGGGAGGTTTTAGATATATTTGTTAAGTCATCACAGGGCATTATGGACAGTAGTATAAGGATCAAAGCTATGGTAAAAGATTCACCAACAGCTACAACAGACTGCCAAAACAAGCATGTGTTCCCTGCCTCTGATCTTCACTCTGATCCACATGGTCTGCATTTAGATTTAGAGTCAAATGCTTAATGCCTAAGTTTTATTATCAGTCTTTTATGAAACTTGACACAGCCAATCATCCCTTGACGACGGTAATTTAGGAATTAGCACAAGGTGAAACACACACATTTGAGAAGTGCAACTCAAAATACATCTGTAAAATATTAAAACTAATACCAGCCAGTAATAACTACATAAATAAAATAACTTCATTTGAATCCATACATATATACAAACATAGTGATCGTTTAAACCGTACAACCTCCGTTATGAGTGTTTTTCTTGGGAGATGTATTATGAACATTGTGGCCATGATTATATAATTTCATGATTACTAACAATTGGCCTTTTTTAATAGCATTAGAGTTGATTGCTTGAACCACTTATAGCAATCTTGATCTCAAATAGAATCACATGTTCCCCTGGAAACTGTTTAGTTATCATCTAAATGTCTTGTTTTACAGTCTGCTGAAGTTTGCAGAGCAGTAGACAGAGTTTTCAGAGCTAAAGGAAACTCTAAATCATGTACTGAACAGCCACTGAGTTTCTCTGAGGTTCAGCGAGTTCATAACAGTCAATGCTCGTCACATTTCTGAAGGAAAACACACACACACACACACACACACACACACACACACACACACACACACACACACACGGACACACACACACGGACACACACACACCAGACTGTACTGAAATCAGTCGCGCTGCACAGCTGAGCAGAGCACACACAAATAAACAGAAACCTGGCATTTTGTCACAAAATACTTATTGATTGTAGAGTGCCAGCTCTTTCTGTCTCATGTTAACAGATGCACACACACACACACACACACACACACACACACACACACACACACACACACACACACACACACACACACACACACACACACACACACACACACCACTGCTAACATCAATCTCTTTCCCAGACAAGTACCTCCTCGGGTGTGTGTGAATAATTCAGCGGGCCTTCCTTTTCCTCTGCGTGTGGATTGATCCACACTCTGCCTGTTTGACTTGCTTTCATTTTTTGCGTTTGTAACTCAGTAGGCCTCTACAGCCTTTTTACAAGCTCTCTTTCTTGCTCCCTCCCCTCAAATTTACTCCATCTCCTCTACACTAATATCACTCTACAACTCTCCCCTTTCTCACTCTTATTCATTTCCTTTCTATTTGTCTTTTAACAGACTCATGGTTCATTTTTCAGCTTTTTTTCCATCCCTTCAGATCCTTAACCTATTTATGTCTAGGGCACTGCACATAAATCTGAGTTTGTTGAACAAAAGAAGAATAAAACCAACTAGATACACTCTTAATCAGCTTTTATGATAATATTCAAGTGCAAGTCTGCTGTGAGTAAAACAAAATAACATTCATACAAATGATATCTACCCAATCTGATACACAGACGATCTTGGTTGTTATTTTTTCGTTTGTAATTTCTCAACAGATGTTGATTTAGTTCTGTTAAATGTAAAACTGTGTTAAGCTTCCATGTAGCTTGAGCCACCTCTCTCACCCTATACTGAACTTGCCCTGGGCTTGTTTGCAAACTCCCAAAGAAATTTTTTTATTCTTGGACAAATGACCCTCAACGTATTTATTGAGGCTCTTTATCTTTTCATTCTGATTAAATTTCATCATTTGATTCTGTGTTAAATTCATAAAAAGTGATTAATGTGCCTGTGAAAAGTCTCAGCTGCATGCTTCATTTGCAGGCTGACGGCAGCATTTGGTCACACATCTATTATACAGGAGGCTTACCTTTCAAACCCCTCAATCTTCTCCTGTGATTTTAACTGTGAACCTGTTCACCTTTGTCCTCTCCTTCAGGCTTACTCTGTGTACGATGAGGAGATTGGATATTGCCAGGGACAATCCTTCCTGGCTGCTGTGCTGCTGCTGCACGTGAGTTCACTTATCAGTAGGGTGCAGCAACAGTCCTATGCATTTAATCCTCTTTTAATAGCTGAGAGGGACTATTTTGTTTTCATTTTACATGTGTGTCTTTTTTGACATTCTTCAATGCTGGAGGCATTATATAGCCTGGCTTATTTTGAATGTCTTGTCATTCAGTGTCAGAATTGATAAGAATGATGTATTGTTACTGCAGGGTGGTGTAAGGGGGAAACTGACTTTTTTTAATTAATAATGTTTAATATGTGTTTATCTGCCAAGCTAGAGTTGCTTCCCTAAAAGACTCAGAAAAAAAGGCAACAATGCCACTTAGTGGACAGACTGAGAACATGCCTTTTTTGAAGCCGATGTACCAGGGGGGCATTATCAAACAACTGTTCAATTATTTATGGAACAACTTCCGGTAGTTGTATATGGGAAAGCTGAAAAGTAAAACAAATATTAGCCTCATTTTAAAACACAAGGACATACATTGGCATAAAGATCTAATTACTAAGTCCTTTGATCTTTTTCTTCAGATGCCAGAGGAGCAAGCCTTCAGTGTGCTGGTCAAGATCATGTTTGACTACGGGCTCAGGGACCTTTTCAAGCAGAACTTTGAAGATCTGCATTGCAAGTTCTTCCAGCTTGAGAGACTCATGCAGGTATGTGTGTGTCATTTGCAGATTTTAGCATTGGTTAAGATGATGTTCTAATTTGTTCTCTTTCTTTCTGGGTTTTACATTTTTCTATTAAATTGTTTGACGTACCTCACTCCTCTTTCCTTTGCCTTTTTTTGTCCAACTCTCTGTGCCCCTGTCCCCTAATTTATCTTCTCCCTCCTAATTCTGTCATCTGCCTCCTCTCTGTCTTAAACAGGAATATTTACCAGACCTGTACAACCACTTCCTGAATGTTGGTCTGGAGGCTCACATGTACGCCTCTCAGTGGTTCCTCACCCTCTTCACAGCCAAGTTCCCTCTTTACATGGTCTTCCATATCATTGACCTGCTACTGTGCGAGGTTGGTAATAAACAGACACTAACACAACTTTCCTGGCTGCAAATCACATATGTAATTTGTTAACTCTGGCAAATTTAAGCAATAAAAGCCTTCAGGAGTCGATTCATCATCATCATCGTCATCATCATCGCCTTTACATTTCCCATGGCAAGTCTGGGTCACTAGCTCACCTCGAGTTGAATTCAGACTGTGATATCTTTTGGGGAATATTTAGCTTGTGTTTAACCTTTGTCCTAGTTCATCATTTTCTCCTTCTTCTGTCTCTATTCCCATGGCATAGTTCTTCGGCGTTCAGGTTGCTGTAATCTCCCTTAAGGAGGGGCAGCTTGGACGCTTTGTTGATGGCAGTTTCTGATCCAGCACAAGCTGACATGTTATTGTTCAGGGACATCTAGAAACCGTTCTTATCTGGAGCGTAGGTTCCCCGGCGTACATTCTCCTCCCATGAACGACAGCTTTAGTTAGATTTAGGATCCACATTTGTTAAGTATCGCTAATAAGGAATGTTGATTTAGATGTTGAAGTTTGGAACAATGAACACTCCTCCAAGAGCTTGCAATTTGGCCAAAGTTCAATAAAAAGTGTATCCACCCGAAGGCCTCTGAGAGTACTATGACTGATGAGACAAAGATCTTTTTTTTGGCCTGAATGTAAAGCTGTAGATCTAGAAGAACCCATGTTCATTAATATTCTGATTAATGTAGCGTGCAATGATGCTGAACCGAAGCATCGCAACAGCAGGAAACTGGAGAGTGTTCCAAGATATAAGATATGATAGACAAACCCAAGTGCAGAGAGTAAATCTGCTCCAAATCACACACAAACCTCAAACTAAGTACAAGTTTGACCTTTCAGCGTGGTGGTCCAAGCCAAGACAACTGGAGTTTCTCTGGATGTCTTTAAGCTAGCCAGCCAAATCCTCAACCTCTGTGGAGAGAAGTTAAGAGGGTAGATTTTCAACTTCCCATAAAGTCCGACAGCACTGATAAATATTCTCCTAGGAAGAGTAAGAGTTTGCACATTTCAAACAGGCAAAGCTGGAAAATAAAACTACAGAAGAAATTAAAAAAAAATGTATTGTGTGCTGTATGCATTTTAGATTTTTCTCTTTTTATTTGTATAAATCTCGTCAATAGTTTTATGTTCCCATTGATAGCAAATATAATTTCAAAGTCAATAACAAAGAAATCCTATACATTGTGCACATACCCCTCTGCAACTGTTTAACCCATGTTTAATGATGTTATTTGGTCGAACAACAGTCTCTCAATTCCTAAATGTCAAATGTGTCTATTTCTTTTCAGGGCATCAGTGTGATCTTCAATGTAGCCTTGGCCCTTCTGAAGGTAAACACACACAAACAGTATCACTGGCCACCAGAGCTCATAGTAGAACAAAAAAGACAGAGCAAGTGCCACAAGCCATGGAAAGATTGTACACTTGAGTAGTGTAGCATGTGTAGTGTCCCTTCTTGTGAGTTTTGCCTCAAAATAAGGATCTATGAGTTAGAGAAATATCAACTTATATCATATTCTCATATGATCACTTTGCTTCATGTTTAAAAAAAAGCAAGGCATTCATACAGGCTGATCCATGTTCTGTACATGTGTTCTCTAACTCTTTTGTTCCTATCCTTATTTTCCTCAGACATCAAAAGACGATCTGATCCAAACAGACTTCGAGGGTGCACTCAAATTCTTTCGTGTCCCAGTACCGAAGAGATATCGCTCAGAGGAAAATGCAAAGAAACTGATGGAGCTGGCCTGTGGCATGAAGGTGATTTTAAAGTAACAGCTAATAGAGTGCTTCCTTTGAACACACAGCAGCTATGTCTGTTCTGCCTTTCATCCCTTATACTGCACAAAGACCCAGCATCAGCTTTACTTATTATTCAGTTTCTAAGTCTTCTTAGTAACCACAATATCAAAACTAAAGGTCTTCAAAATGTTCAGAAAACATAAAGCTGTAATAGATTTGAAATAATTGAAACAAATAACCCAGAATGTTCTCTGATCAGATAACCCAGATAGATTGTAATGGATAAAACCTCTATATAGTCCCGCAGTACACCCTAAATACCACTAGGGGTCGCTTTTGAACCTTGAATCAAGTTCTACAAATGCAATTCCACACACACACACACACACGCACACGCACACACACGCCTGTGTCCTGACCTGTTTCGAACAGGCTGTCCTAGTTTAGAGGTACCTGACTTTGAAGGTAACTTTGGGCAGAGATATTTATTAGATCTAACTCTGTAAAGGAGCCAGCTTGGAGATATTTTGGCTTATTCAGTTAGACAGGTGGGAACAGAGAGAGAGATAACACGAGCAGATTATCCATCAAAACTCTAGTGGAACTAAATCAGAGGCAACTGGACTCATTTTTGAGGCATCAGTTGTGAACATAAATCACGGGTTTGGGCTGATGTGGCCTCTCAGATGGAAGCCAGTATAAACACATTGTTTTTATTCACGAGTGCTGGCTTTATTTTGACTATTAAGGGTTGCTTTATACCCACTTTTATAAAATTCCTGCATATAGTTACCTAGACGCACATTGCCTTGTGATTTCTGCATACTGAGGTTATTTCCAGTAAACCTTATTCAACCCTCAAAACAAAAAACAATGTCTGAGCTTAGAATTAATCTGAATCAAGGTAGGCTAATCTGAAGCTTGGATTTCGCTGTAGAGGGATTAACTGATCAGCTTACTGGTGTCCTCATTCACTGATGACCCTGCCTTCTGATTGGAGCACTGATCTTTCTGCACTGCCAGGTGATCTAACTTTTAGCTCAGATTTTTAAGGCATCTAGGCAGTGATTTAAAGTCTGGATTATATCTTTAAAATGATTTACATCTGGATTTAGTTTGAGTAAAACATTTTTTATTATTATTTATTTAAAAGAGGTTCTGGTCCTTCGCCCTCGTTGACCTCCTTTTCACTCTGACGGTGGAAAAAGCATAAGGCTGTAAAGCAGGATTTTAGTTATACTATCCCATGAGGTAGAAAAAAAGAGGATTTATAATGCCTCCAGTAGAAAAACCCTTTAAACTACTTAGTAATTGTGGTCAAAGGTCATTATAATTTGAATAATTTTGAATATGTGACAAACAGTTGGAAACTACGGTCAGGTCAGAAAATGTATTCATGAGACAACCTCAGGGTCAAACTGGGGTCATTCATTTTGTGTCAGTGTGTAGTTGTTACACCTTTTTCTCTTCTTGTCTGCCAACCTTTTGACTTCTAACGGGAATAAAGGCAAATTGCTCAGGGAATTTAAATGCAAATCATGAATGCGTGCAGTTATTTTATTTACCTCTGTGCTAGTTTCCATCTTTTTATGTTTACCTAATAGCCCTTGATTTTATTTTCAGTTCATATGCCCGCCGAGGAGGTATTTCTCTATAGTAAGCAATTATCCAAATGAAGAAAGTTTATTAAAGGTTTTTCAAGGTTTAGTAGAGCAGAGAATAATAAGCACATCACATAAGAGGTGTAAGAAAATTCCTCCTGTAGTGCACTTTAAGAAAACTATCCGGATGGTACGGCACAGGTAATTAGGCAATGTATAACTGATCCGAGACTTGTAAGGTGGGAAATATTTAATGTGTATAACCTATGGCTGTGTTTAAGAGAGCTGCTTTATGTTCCTAATTGCTTTTGTAAGAGATAACTTTTGCGAACCCAGCTTTCTGTCACTGCAAGAGAAAAGAGGAAAGAGGAAAAGGGCATGGATGAGGCCTCTCCTGCCCTGATGACCTCATGTACTTTTTCTCCCTTGTCTGTATCCCATGTTCATGCACACACACACACACACACACACACACACGTGCAGGGACCAACTTAAAACAGGACATTTGGATCATGCTGTCCCAGTTCTGCCATCATCATTAAGTGGAAAGTGCTGGGAGGATTTGGACCATCGGATTTAATGTAATAGATAACCTACATTTGAGGTATTCAGGCCTGCATGCAAACAGCAATGGTACACTAATGTTGCAGCTGTTATCAGATTAGATTTAAATCCAAAGATAAGCTAAGCAGGTGTCTCTTTCATGTTAAAAATCAAGCACACCATGTTTACTGTACGGTAGCTATCTCTTTTAAAAAGCCCAATGTAAGGCAGCAGCTCGGCAGTGAAAGGCCTGTTGATGAGACTGCCTTTGTGTGCATCTGTAGGCATTACTGTGATTATAAGCGTTTGAATGAGAAAGTTTTGGGAGAACAGAGGTGTGCAATAGAACCTGAACTCTGTACTGCTTTTTCTGTTCATCAACAATGTAATAAATAGTGTGAGCAGATGCCAATTAGTTTTACCTGCCTGGAGAGATTTCTGTACAGTTCCTTTGATTCAGCTCTTTTTGCAACTGCTGTAGTTAATAAGAGATTTGAATGTGAACAAACCAGTGTGATTGATTATACAATGTAATTTAGGATTAGAACGTACAAAGTTTCCTAATCAGACAGAAACACGTATATGCTGTCTTCAGGGAACATTCAGCCCCTGTTAATGCGCATGTCTTGTGTAACAGCATCATTTTAAATGTGTACTCTTGAAGATTAACTAATAAAACACCTTTTTGAAAGTCAGCAAATCAGTTTAGTGGCATTGTTTGGGCAGTGAAATCCCAATGGACCGGCTTCTCAGAAAGAAAATTACAGTAGCAAATTGGGCCTAATTTTTCTGTAATCTCTTAATTTTGCCATTGCATCCTTTTCAAATGCTGATCTGATCTAAAGACCACCACAATCCAACAGAACAAATCTATCCCGATGAGATGAGAAAGACTCAGCTCCTTTTGGTTCCTGAGCCAAAACCTTTTGGGCTCATTTTAAATTCATATTTTTCGTGATTTGTTAATAAGTGTTATTCTTCATGTGCGTGTGATATATTTGATGAGTTTATAACATTTATCTTTTCTGCCTTCACTGCCCAACAGATCAGCCAGAAAAAGCTGAAGAAGTTTGAGAAGGAGTACCACACCCTGAGAGAGCAGCAGGAGCAGCAGGAGGCCCCCATTGACAGATACGAGGTAGAAATTGGCCAAACATATTCACCTTTGCACACGTAGAACTTAGAAATAATAACAATTGTCTATGAAATTAACACAGATTTAATTTAAAGCTGTATCTGCTTTTTGAAATAACGTGCAATTCTAACCCTATTCTTACACCTTGTTACAATAACTTTCAGTTTTCTGAGTTTGTGATTATATTTTAGCTTACCATTCGATCTCACACCTCTGGAACAATACTCCACTATATGTTTCACCAGTTAGTGTAATAACTACAACTATATTCTGACAGATTTTCCACTGGACGGAATAAATAATTATTTCACTGTAGACCTTGACAGTCCTTGTTCGGTAAAGAAAAACTACATGGCGCCCAGAAAGCCATTTATTGTACATGCCATAAGTCATCTCAAGGGTATCGGGGCTGGTTGTACACAGTACAAGATCATCAATTACAGTGACTGAACTTCTGCTTTGTTTGCTCATGATAATGCTTGCAACGAACCATTTACCAAGATCATTTTTTTTTCTTGAATGACAAACGAAAAGATATCTTGTTTAAATTATTGCATTTTATGAAGATACAGTCGCCACATTAACCGCAGCTTGATAAGCTGACTGCTGTCAGGTTGGTTCATTCATATTGTGATTTTTGTCTGAGTATATTTCAGTGTCATTTCTCCTTATTTATTATGATGTTATTTGCAACATCTGGTCTGTCTGAGCCAGCCTTTGTGTAAAAAATTAAATAAATACCATCCTAGATTAAACAAATACTGCAATATAATATATTTTATTGAAGGTGCAAACACTCCAGATTTTATAGACTTTTTCCTGATCAATCTTTAATTGTCATCTCTTGGAAAATAAGTCAGCTCTCTTTCGCTGTTAATGATGTACACTCAGGTTATGCTCTGTTAAACATTACAGACAACTCCTAAAGTGGAATCACGCTCTCACCTGATCACTTTTACACCCGCAGTCTGTATTTTGTTGCACTGACACAGGAAACTCGTTGCTTAAACATTAATTTGCAAATTCTCACGAGTAACTCTCTTTTTCCCCCGTCTCTTCCTTCCTCTTTCATGTTCCCTTCCTTATATCCGTTCATATGCTCTTCTGTTTTATTGTCCTACTTTTTTTCTTGTTTCTCCTCTTTGCTTTGTCTTCATCTCCCCTTCCTGCCCTCTTCCTGTTTTTATCCTTCTCTCTTTAAATCTCTCCCTCCGTCCAGCGGGAGAACCGTCGTCTGCAAGAGGCTAACATGCGTCTGGAGCAGGAGAATGACGACCTGGCGCATGAGCTAGTCAGCAGCAAGATAGCTCTGCGGAAAGACCTCGACAACGTAAGCTGAGACAAGGGATGTGTGTGTGTGTGTGTGTGTGTGTGTGTGTGTGTGTGTGTGTGTGTGTGTGTGTGTGTGTGTGTGTGTGTGTGTGTGTGTGTGTGTGTGTGTGTGTGTGTGTGTGTGTGTGTGTGTGTGTGTGTGTGTGTGTGTGTGTGTGTGTGTGTTCATTAAAGTGTGTGTTGTCTCTTAACAGAAGCAAAAATGCGTTCAATGTGGCAACAATTGTGCAAGAAGTGAAATAACATGACAAAAATTGCAGGCGTACAAGTGTTTGTGCAAAAAACACACATGTAGCAACTTAAGGAGAAATGAAAGCAAGTGTATCTTACAATGACCTCATTAACATTAGGTTATTTTGGTGTGTGTGTGTGTGTGTGTGTGTGTGTGTGTGTGTGTGTGTGTGTGTCAGGCTGAGGAGAAGGCAGACGCACTGAATAAAGAGTTGCTGCTGACCAAACAGAAACTGGTGGACTCTGAGGACGAGAAGAGGCGACTGGAGGAAGAATCTGCACAGGTTAGAGCCAACAACCAGACATCTTTCTGCCTGTAGCTACCCTTTAGCTGAATATACGGTTTTCGTTGAATCTCAAGGGGGCACACAGAGTTATAGATGTTAGGGAGGCGTCAGCGATATTGCAACACAAATTCTCATGTGAATGGATGAACAGAATTATTGTGAAAACTGCCTGACTCTCCTGTCCTGGGGTGGAGAGGCAGCAGGAAGTATGCAATATCGATGTGACAAGCTATGACTGAGCAGCCTATCTGTTATGGACGGAGCCAAGAGTCTGCACGTTTTTATTATTTATTTGAATCTCACACTAGAATGGTTGATTTTACTGATGAGGGCATTTTTTGCTATTTCCTCCCTGCCTGTATTTTCTATTAATGTTATAAAACTGGCTTAAAGAACTATATTATAAGCATTTTCAAGCTTTTTTTCTATTATCTATGCCATACCTTCTATGTCAAAGGCTTTCAAAGAGTTCAATCTCTCCGAGATGAAAGACAAGCCTGTGTGTTCAAAGCAGTCCTCCAAATGTGTCTCCTTGAATGTGTAGGTGAAGCAGTGAACGATTTATTGCTTACACAGAGGTGTTGGTTAAGGTTGTGACTTTGCCCCGAGCTGCACGTCTGCCTATACCTGTCTCAGTCTTCTTCACATGTCACGGCAGTGACACGGTCGTGACTCGACCTCTGTTCTTGTTGTCTGCCCCCCCGACCTCCTAACAGGATCCTGTTTGTTTGTTTCCACAGCTGAAGGAGATGTGCAGGCGAGAGCTCGATAAATCTGAATCAGAGATAAAGAAGAACGGCTCCATCATTGGAGAATACAAGCAGGTTTGTACTGTATGAGAAGTAATCATTTTAAATGATTAAAGGTGCCATACAATGCATCTATCTGGTATTTTAAATTGTTCTCTGATGTCTACAAAGAAAGTATATAACTTTGGTTGATCCAAAAAATGTCCAGATGGGGTTTTACAGGCTCATTTACAACCCTATGACCTAGAATGCTGAATTGCCTTATTTGGGCACTCATTTAAATAATTATGATTACCTCTGCTCTGATTGGCTGGTTTACAAGGAGCAATCCATGGCTGCCTCAGAGCCCAAAGAAGTAAGTGAAGTTTGCGAAACTGTGAGAGATTAACATTGGAGGCTATTGGCATCCAACCTTACGTGTTTGAGCCTTTATCGGAGGAGGAAACCGATGAATTTGAAGAACAGCCAGTTGGTCAGAGATTGGAGAGCAACGTTACGGAGTGGTAAGTGTTAGCGTTAGTGTTTCCAGCAGCTGCTGTATGCAAATGTTGGGGCTGGACTACCGTGTGAGACGATACTCACAGGGGTTGTTGTAATTTCACCCGTTTTACCGCTGTGATATGCATATTCATGATTTGCACGTGAAGGAGGAAACAATGGTGTTTGAGGTTAACGGTATGTCAGTTCAATGTACCGAACTCTCCTTATTCAACTATGCCAAGGTAAATACAGTTTTCCATTCTATGGCACCTTTAAAATAAGAAGTCTAGCAACAGGGTAGATCCCTCAGTTAGCATATGCAGTCATAAGAGCCTCTGTGTTTGATTCATATTCCTGTTTCACTCTGACGTTTTATCACTGAAACATTTTAGAGAAGTGAAACTGTAACCAGTGCCACACCCACACCAGTTTCCTTGAAACGTTTTTGAACAATTGGATTTTAGGTTTAAATTAGCATAATAACTCACCATGCAGTGAACAGGGTCTGCTGTATATACCTAAAAGGAGTTACTCAAGCAAGAAATGCAAACTGAGAATAGACGATGATACAAATGAAATAAACTCATTACATTAAAGAGAGCTAGATAAACTCAGGAAAATATATGATGCAACATGGATTGTGTTACATCTTTATTATGTATTTATATTTATTATAGAGTGCTTATTACATCTATGCATTTTAACTTAAAAAATACAGGTAAAAGAAAAATTTAATCTAAAAAGATAAATGTATACAAACCTAAAGACAATGGTTCAGCCAGTCTCTCTGTGAGGCCGCTCACTCAGAAATAAAGCAAGAAGCTGGGCCATTAACAGCCTAAAAGATAATCAATAAAATATTAAAATCCTTAAACCAGCAGGGAGCTGCTGTTAAGAGATAAAAATAAGTGTGGACAAGGCTTAGCAGCTGACTTCTGTGCAGCTGCTGCTGTTTTCCAACAGCAAGAAAGTAACTGGTCACTAATTATGTATGTAAGAGAATTTATTCTCACTTGTGGCTTAGATTTAATTTAAAAGGAGCTTTTAAATTGAAAATAGATGACCAGAAAACTGTTCATTGATCTGGAAAACGCACCGAACACTGGAGCTCCACTAATAAAGATGCAAGTGCATACAAAAGAAGGTGAAATTGATGATGAGGTACAAGAAGATCATTCTCAAGGTCTGAGGTGGAGTTTGGCTAGCCATGTGTTATAAATGTAAAGATTTGGTGACATTTTCAAGTGTGTTTGTTTGAAGACTTAAGACCAAATAGTCATTTAGAGACTCTTGAAAAAGTGGCCAGCTGTTGGCAATCTCTGCATCACAGCAAGTAATGGCCTGGAGACTTTTTTAAGGTAATTTAATCACAAAGACAATGAATAAAAAGTGAATCCAGTTTAATAATATTCTGATAGTTCTTGTCCTGATCCTTTCATATTTAAATAGGCCAAGGATTTATTATCATGGAAATAAACTCATACTTTTCTCAAGCGGCACCAAGTGAGTGGCGCCATAAGATATTTTCTTTTTCAGATTTACATTACCATTTAGGATTAGATTACTCCGTTTTGGTTCATGTTGAGTTTCCATCCTTAACTCCGGTTGTTTGAATACCTCTTCTCGCCGTATCAATCCTTATTTGGCTTTTCTTCTCAGATCTCAGCTCTGATCAAGCCATTACCGTTGCTATAAATATTTAAAAACAATACAAGAGCAATCCATATTCAGTCATGTATCTACTTTGTGAACGAGAAACATCTAAATTAACTAAGTGTCCCTGAGCTGAACCCAGAGTCTCTGATGAATTAGCATGCCAGCATATTTTGAGTTCCTGTCTCTCCGAGTTCCTATTAGGCTGATTTCATCCTTTCAGATCTCATCCTGTCACTGAATGCTTAAATATAAACCCACTCAGATCAAAAACTATCAACTCAGACATTATGCAACAATCCAGCTCCAACTGCTCGCGAGGCACACAGAAATAGCCGGAGGACAAATTTAGAAGCAAATCTTAACTTCACCTGAGTCTAAAAATATTGGTTTGACTTGACAGCAGATGTGAAAACTCCAATACTTGTGTGTTTGTGTGTGTATTATAGGTCAAAGCAGCTTCAGATTGTTAGCATGCAGCTGAGCAGAGCAAAATGTTAAAATGGCGCCTTATCAAAAATAGTTATTTTTGTGACAGGGAAAATGGGGGTGATGGATGGAAAGGGGGGGTACATGAACAAAAGTCTGTGGAGGAGAGAGACGAGGAGGACAGCAGCATTCAATCTTCTGGGATTGACAAGTTGAGGAATGTCCCAAAATAGCCTGCATTGTTTCCCAACCCAGTTACCTCAACTTATTCTTCAAATTGAGTTTTCCTATTTCAGTGGCTGCGAATGCCAAGTGTTTTTTTGTGGGATCCCATCCAAAAAGATGTGTGTGCTAATTGCCCCTCCAGCCCACGAGAACAGAGAAACGTCTGTTGATGGTGGAGCTAAAAACGGTGTCGAGTGGCGTATTGTAATCCCTGCTGTAAAGCTGGAGAGGAGATGCACTCAGGGACAGGGACATGAGCCAATGCTAGTGTCTCTGAGGCCTTGTTAGCAATATATTTATTTGATTTCTTACAGTTTAAAAGGATTATGACCAAGGACACACCAAACATATCATGTTTTATTCATGTAGTGTTAGAAAGCAATTTAAATAGCATTTACATTTAATGTGCTAATTATAGGTATGCATGCATCATTGAAAAAAACCACGGAAAATACAAAAGGTAGTCATTTCACACCTGGAGCAGAGTGGAAATACTTCATATAAATAAAGCTGAAATTGTTTGTGGAAAAAAGGAAAATTGCCCATAAAGCAATTAAAAGAATGAAGAAAACAACCATTCTAAATTTAAATAAGCACATTATTCATTGACAGCATGTGTGTGGATGGTACCCCAGTGAGGACTGACATGTATCTGATCTTTCACACAAAGACTTTGAATCTTATCCCTTCTACAAACTAGAAAAACATCTAAAGAGAGGAAAATGCAATGTAGAAAACTGATTGAAGACACAATGCCCGTGGCTGAAGTAAAACCTTCACAAAATAAAAAGATGTGCCACATGCCTTGAAGTAGTTTAAAAAAAAAAGGAAGCGGGTAGAGCAGGAGCAAGCGGAGAGCTGCAAGAGGAAGAGGTGATCAGCAGTGATGAAGGCAAGGTAGAGAAATGGGCTCCGTAACGGTAGTTGAGAGCAAATGAAGCACAAGCTGACAGCAGGAACAGATAAAAAAAGACATGTAGGAGGAGGGAGATGGATATCTGCTTTGCTAAAGACACACCGAGAGATGTATAGATTGATCCCTAAAGGCGGAGGATGAAGAGATATACAGTGTATGCCACAGGGAGGGAGAGAGATATGCAGAGAGCAGGAGCACAGAGCAGGAGCAGATAGAGTGATAGATCGTCTGTCGAGGAGAGGTGGGATGACCCGATGTTCCCGTTAGGATGACTCATGTCACATCGATCTTTCTGTTTGTCGGCAAGCGAGAGCGCAACTATGTAGGTGTGTGTGTGTGTGTGTGTGTGTTTGTAGCTGTGGGTTATAGGTATAGGAGGAGGAGACAAAGAGATAGGGTTTAAGTAAGGATGGACATGCATACTTGTGTGTGTGGTCTGATCTGGTGAGCTTTGCTGGAAACACGGGACCTTGCGACACACTAATGGACTTAAGAGTAAGAGGATTAAGTCTCGGCCATACAGACTAAGATACACAAAGAAGGGAGTAACATGGTTGTGCACTGCATGGTCAAGAGAGGTCAGACTTCACGGGAACAATATACTTCGCCGTTTAAAATTGGATTTCAATTTGTTTTGAGGTTCGCATTTAGTTTATTTTCTTATTATATCCCAGCTTTATAAAAAAACCTTGGGAGTGGAATGAAAAACAAGGGGGATTGATTTTTTTATAACCCTCTTTTTCAGCAGTAATGACATCGATTGACCGATATCCTTATGTGATAAATGTTTAATTATTACATTTTCTTTAATCCTTGAAACAACGTTCTAATGCAGAACTATTCATGTCATTTTTGGGTTATAAATGTATTGATTAGATAACCTTCAAGACTCTGAAAATTAAAACAAGCCTCTGTATAATGTTTATTTTTCGCTTACCAAAACAGAGCAGCTCAAGATACAAAAGCCTTACAGTACTGTTTCACCGACCGAGTGTCATGTTGAGTGGCTCGGTAGAAATTCAAAGGGCTTCCGCTGAAATGTTGATCATGTTGATGGCAGACTGAACAATGTGTCTATTTCATATAGATCTGCTCCCAGCTGAGTGAACGACTGGAGAAACAACAGACGGCCAACCGAGGAGAGTTGGAGAAAATCCGGGTGAATTTTACACACACACACACCTCGAAACACTGCTGTGTGCATTCAAACACAGGAGGATGAGTAACAGCCTGGACTATAAGTGGAGTTTAAAAACAGAGCTGCGTTGATACCGGAAAAATGTATGAATGGATCGACTTTTACAGTTACTGATTGAGAAGTAAATGAGACAAAGTGTAGAGGGGGAATCTACATGTATCAGACTTTCTTGACAATCGTTGTAGAGTATTTTAAGCTCTTACTTCCAGGTACAACGTCAGTCTGAAACGCACACAACAGTTAGGCAGAGAAATCAAAGCGTTTTTGGGGGGAGAAGGAGGTTTTCGGTAAAGGAGCCAGGGCCAAGCATCTCACTTCCAGCACTTGGCGGGTGAAATGTTTGTTTGGACTGTAGCTGGGAGGCCATTTTGGCACAGAGTTCTGTCAGGGCTGCCCAAGGACTCACAAAAGGTTTATTGAACCAAGGACATTTTCTGTAAGAATGTAGCTGTGTGTGTGTGTGTGTGTGTGTGTGTGTGTGTGTGTGTGTGTGTGTGTGTGTGTGTGTGTGTGTGTGTGTGTGTGTGTGTGTGTGTGTGTGTGTGTGTGTGTGTGTGTGTGTGTGTGTGTGTGTGTGTGTGTGTGTGTGTGTGTGTGTGTGTGTGTGTGTGTGTGTGTGTGTGTTCTTGTTCTTGTTCTTCTCTGTTATTTGCTAATAATGCTGCAGCAAATGCAATAAAGCTGTCGGCAATCGCAATTATAACGGAAGTAGGGGCCCAGTGATGCAGAGTGAATATTGTATAACTGTTACTCACAACATTGTTAATTAAAAATGTCTAAATAATGCACTGACGTACTTCTTCCCGATCACTCTATTTAAAGTGACGACAGAAACAATTTGAGCTCTCGGCTGCTTCATTAACGCTCGCAGCCACTTGTGCCGTGATGAGCCCGGAACCGTTAAGTGTAATTACCGTTCAGCTTTAAGCTCAGATGACAGTTTAATCCAAATGAAATGTAATACTGTTATGAAATATTAATTCTAAGGGAATATCTCAACCAGTAGAGTCAATTCATGTTGCTAAGGAACAAAAACATTGACCCTGTGCTGTAGACTATGCTCCGTGTTATTGCAAAGTAAAGTGTTAATCTATCAACAGTGCTCACAGAGGAGTAAAGCTATTAAAGAGGACCCAACCTGCACAGCCATTAGGAGCGTGGCAGCCGTGAGCCAAATTTAAAATTGTCTGTGCTGCAGTAATGTTATTCTCGATAAGTCTGGGACTATTTTTACACCCTCAAAGACTTTGAGCACAGCTTAGCTATACCGTCCCGCTCACACAGTGCTACTTTAATGATTTAACATTAAATAATGAAGAATTAAAATGACTGTAATGGGGTGTTGTCTAGCAGGCTCTGTTTGCAGTGATTTTCTGTTACTGCTTGCACAAATGCCCTCTGCCCAATAATGGATCTTCGTACAGTGTACAAGGGCTCCCAAAAAGATCTCTCTGGCAAAAGGGCAGAAGGAGGGCAGCCCTGACAGAAGAGGGAAAGTGTAGCTGGCTTGTACCGCTGTCACACTAATGAGCTGCCATGCTTCAATAACTAAGCAGAGCCCTCTCTCTTCTCAAACTGTAAAATCTCTACCGCACACAGATAGACGACAACCTCACAGAATATAAATGTCACATGTAATAATGTCATTAAAATGATATGTATATTCCCATTAAAATGTCTCTAAAACCTATTAAAATATGTTATATATTATAGTATGTCCTAATAAGTCAGAGTTGTATGTGATAACAATTATGTTAAACAGTCAGTCATACTTTTATTCTACAAACTGCTTTAAAAAATGTCAGCAAAGTATGTCCTGAGAAATGACGGTACAGAAAAACGGTATCAGTAATAGTAAAGTATGTCACTAAAATACATTGCGTAGTAAAAAAATGTCGTAGTTTAGTGTGTCATGAATAACCATGTAATAAATCATAACATATTTTGATAATAAGTCAAATTATGGTTTATTATTCCATCAAATCACTCAATAATATGTCATAAAGAAAGAGTCTCTCCATCATTTGACCATTTCCCCTCAGTTTTATTTTGTTTTTCCTACTGTACTCCAGCTTCAATGATGATGGTGATATATCAGAGCGTTGTGAAGATGAGAGTTTTTGTTCACTGATTGTATGTCTGTTACATCTCTTCACTGTCTCTTCATCTCTAGTTCAAAGTGGAAGGCTGTGAGAAGTGCAGTAGTCTTTTCAACAAAGAAGGCCGTGTGCGGGCCCCTGTGAGCACAGCCCCGGCGGGGGGGTCTGAGGAACAAGACGAGGAGAAGGAGGGTTTGAAGAGCCAGCTGAGAGAGATGGAGCTGGAGCTGGCCCAGACCAAACTGCAGCTGGTGGAGGCTGAGTGCAAAATCCAGGTACACTAAAACACAGGCTTGGCCAAAATCAATAAGCAAAGAGATAACTTTGAGATAACTATATGTGACTCAAACAAATGCATATGAATATGGAGGATTTCCTTTTCACCTGGGTTCACCCCCCTGATGCTCGAGGACCTTGCAAGTCATGCCGCATTTATTTAGGTGCAATATAACTGGAATTATTCTAGTTCTGCTCCCATTGCAGCTCATCTAGATTATGTAAGCCCCTACACAAAAACAGAAGTACTGTAACAGTAACTGTATCTGCTGTCCTGATGTCAATGGGGAGCTCATTCCTCCATTTATGAGCCAGTGTTTTTTTTTAAGGATACCTGGGTTCCACTTGCAGAGAGCGAGTAGCAAGCCCATTGGCTGACGCAGAGCGAGGTGCAAGTAATGGATTGTATGGTTTAACCAAGGCCTGGATGTAGGACTGACCCCTTCACAGCTCGCTACACCAGTACCAGTAATATCTATACTACCTGCTCTTATGTTAAACAATGTGTCACCTGCACGAGAATTAAAGCTGAAGTCATATTACTACCCTTATGATTATTAAACCACGATGAGACAGCACAAATCCAGCAGAAAATAGACTATTGACAAGATGCAGTCAAAGAAATTCGAGGCGTAATCCAAATTTTAAGAAGTTGTTGACATTGCTGTGGTTAGGTCTAGTGGTGGAGAGCGTTGGACTATTTCCGAAATATATGTGGGCACAGTTGCAGTAGCTAAAAGTCAATGTGTAAATAGTTGGTAAGATTAGAGAAAGTGAGTGTGGGCTGAGTTTGAGCATGGCAGGAGTAGAGTGAACTATTCATCATGAAAGTTTTTGACCAACAGCAGAAGCTCTGATATGAGTTCATCAGGAAGGATGTCGTAAAAAGAAAGATGAGGATTTCATATGATTAATGGTGTGTTTTAAAGTGGGGAGGGAGTTGGGGGGAACGTTGCTGATTGATGAACGGCAAAGTGGTGAAAAATACTTTAAAAAGTACACAGAGGCTTTGAAAAGTGAACCAAAATCTGCTTAATTTTGAAAATTACTGACTGGTTTGGAACCCTGCTGATGGATAACTTTTTATTTTCTCTTCCATCAGGACCTGGAGCACCACCTGGGTCTGGCCCTGAACGAGGTGCAGGCCGCCAAGAAGACCTGGTTCAACCGGACGCTCAGCTCCATCAAGACCGTCACTGGGAACCAGGGCAAGGAGACCACCTAACCTGATAACCCCCATCCCCCAGTTTTACCCAGACCATGTGTGGAGCTCAATGCAACCCCCCACACTGAAACCTGCGGGCACATAACTTAACCCACCGACTTTAACTTGAACATTGACCGTTAAATCCCAGGACGTCCATCACTACGGACTGAGTTTCTTGTTCGTCTTATTAAGAATGTCGTCATGCTTCCCTGTTCCCACAGCTCCAAATCTAAACATAATCCCCATCCATTACTTCCCCCCTCCACCCCAAATGACTACAGCCAAATGTGCTGCTGAGAAGGGGGCAGAAAAACAACCGTACCACTTTCCCCAGAGACACGATGTGCTTCCACCGAAAAGAAACGCTTAAAAGAAAAAAGGAGGTGCTTCATTTATTTCTGTCTTTGTACTGCTGATAATACAGACCCGCAGAAGGAAGGCAGGACATCTGAAATGTTACTGTCCTGACAGGATAGAGAAGAAAACACTCCGTCCTTCCTCACTCTTCTGCGTGCTCCCCTCTAAACTACTGGCACACCAGTGGCACCAGTCCCTGTTTTAAGTTTTAGGTACGAGAGCTAATAGACGCCTTTTCAAAACTGAGCTTTTTTCAAACTTACGTTGAACAATACCTTTTGTTTTCTATGTATGTACAGGAATGTGCTAATGTAATGAGCATATGTGTGTGTGGAAGCACGCATGTCTTGTGTTGACTATAGGCTGTATGTTTTAACCTGTGTGAGACTGAAAAATATGTGTTTGAATGCATAAATAATAGGCTGAAGAAAATGTGTATAAGAGGAAGAAGGAGACATCGATGGAACTCCACGGGGAAAAGAAAAGCACTAAGGGTGTGTGTGTGTGTGTGTGTGTGTGTGTGTGTGTGTGTGTGTGTGTGTGTGTGTGTGTGTGTGTGTGTGTGTGTGTGTGTGTGTGTGTGTGTGTGTGTGTGTGTGTGTGTGTGTGTGTGTGTGTGTGTGTGTGTGTGTGTGTGTGTGTGTGTGTGTGTGTGTGTGTGTGTGTGTTCATGCATGTAAGGGGAAAGAGTGTTTCCCCGGTTGTCAAGTTTCCTTTATTGTTTAAATGTGCAGATGAATGATGCTGAAGAAGAGTTTGCTGACAAAGCCTTGATCAGAAGGTCGATAAAGTTGAAACTAGTGGATGTGCATATTTAAATTACAGTCAATTTTCCTCACCACAAATATCTGAAATTTATCATGCTTGGGGTTTGTTTGGTTTGGATGTCCCAGCACAAAGAAACTAAGAAACGCTCCGAACCGTGCAGACCTCCTCATGTAGTATACAGTATGTGTATTTATGTTACAACACTGTCCAAGTGGTGCAATGCTTTTTCAAACCATAAACATCACTTTGAGGAAGTGGCGATAGAAAGCCCACGCACAGAACCTTGTGATTCCTGCTGCACTTGAACACACCTTCAACCCCCCACCCTCCCGCTGTCAGGCCCAGCTGCTAGGTGACCTTCGACCTCTGAACTCCACTAGCAGGGTCACGTGTGGTACTTCGTTGAGCAGGGTGACAGACGGTTTAGTTTTTCACACTTCAGTCGGATATTTGGGTTCTCTTTTACCACCACACACACACACTGAATTACACTTGGCTGCTTTATGTGGGACACCTGCTTCTATTTCTGTCAAACGTGCATACAATCTCAAATCGTTTTGTCACTTTCTAGCTCAGAATAGTACAGAAGGCAAGATGTTGGATCGGAACGATGTAATAATTAAAGGTGCTAGACGAGGAACACAAAATGGTGAGAAGAACAGAAACACGTTATCAGGATGGATGGATACGATCAGCAGTGTAAGCCTTAATGTTAAATCTTAAATTAAACTGCTTACCATCGAGACAAAGAACATGAAGCCCCTGATTGATGGCTGAAAAAAGCTAAATGATGCAACAAATGATAGTTTACTTTGTCACATGCTGATGATAGAAAGCTTAAAATTGGCTCCGTAGTGTCAACTCACAGCCACGGTGTAGAAAAGCATCGCTATCGTCCATCATCTCCAGATAAATCCAGTGACATGACAGAAATCTGGGTTTTTTCCGCCTTCCTGCACACCACTCAGCGGGAACACCTTTGGGAGGAGGTGGAACAGGAGTACAAGCATCTCGCAGCCTCTAAAAATCAGCAGGAATTGATCAGCTTTATTGAACCTGTATGGAGCGAAGTCTCTGTGAAACATTTTGAACTGCTTGCTGAATTCGTGCCTCAAAGAATTCATCATGTTCAGGGGGCCATTGCAGATATTACTTGGTACTGAGAGGGTAGACATATCATAGTGGACGTGATTGTAGAAGCAGGAAACTGACATGCATAAAAACTGCAGAAGTGAAACTGCACCTATAGCTTGGATCAGTATCACGGAAGTTGCACCATCGGTCGCAGGACTTCAGAGGTCAAAGCAGAAGTCAAGCTGACATGCTCGCTAAATCAGTCAGAGGCGATGGGGGGTTTCAAAAGTGCATGTGTGTGTGTGTTTTCATATCTTAATAGAAAGGGGGCATCCATTTTTCCATTTCTATTCACTGATCAAATTAGACTGGAAAATACAAACAAACTATCTTTCTGTTTCCAGCCTAAACTGAACATTTTAATTTAACTTGAAGGTGGAATCTGATTGGCTGAAATCTGCTGGTGATGTCAGAAGAAAGACCAAGATGAAGTTGTTCCTCTAAAGGCACTGGGTTGTATATAACAAACATTTAAAAATAATTACTGAGTTTTTGTTCATGATTTTCTACTCTGTAACGATAACTGATGTTGCCTACTTGTATCTACCAACCTGCTGCCGTGCTACAGTTTAATTCACAACAATGTTTTATGTTTTTATTTTTGCTCTGAGCTTCTCAGTCAAACTGCTGTTTGGTTAATTAAATGCCAAAACGTAGCTTTATTATACAACAACAAAAACATTATCAACGTGTGGACATTGTAATAGTGTAGGATGCATTGTGTATACTTCATGAATTTCAATATAAAGATATCGACACAAAAAAGTCCTGCCTGTTTCTTTTTTCTGCTTCTATAAAATAATAAATGAAATAAAAATCCAACCCGTCGACAACTCAATATTGGCCAATCGGTATTAGAACTTTACTTGAATTACAGAATTACATTAAAAGATAACCAAAAATGCCGTGTGATAAAATGTCATAACACAGGTCATATTATCTGTAATGACCTGGCTCAGGCAGTCACGACAAAAAGGGAGACCACGCCATTATTAACGTTTAAACAATGTTTTATCTAACAAATCAGACCAAATTAAATGTCCAAATGAGATGTGATGATCGGTCAGTGCTTTGTGATGAGCATGAGTGAAGTTTGTGTCAATGTTGTAAAGTGCAAACCAAGCAGAAGAGTAGACCAGTCTGTTAAGGCAGCCATTAGTGAGAGGGGGGAGACTAGAGCCACTGCAGGAGCTTAAGTAGTAGCACACCAGGCCCAGGTGACAGATACTCAATGTTGTCACCCACAGGGGCATCACAGAATGCCAATAAAAAGTTATAAAAAGTAATTGGGTTTTGCATTTGTAACTGTTCCCAAAGTTCAACGCCAGCTTCTATAAAATCTAAAAAGCTCCCTCCTTCCATTTCATATTAGTGCTGAAATGGAGAAACAGAAGAGAGGAGGCCCAGGCTGCTATAATCACAATTCTTCAACTCGCCTCTTGGGAACACTTCCTGGACATCTGAGGGAGTTTTGAACACGAAAATAAACCTGTTTTCTTCCAGCTAATTATGTGAAAACAGCCTCTATCTTTCAGCTACTTGAAGAAACCGTTTCCCTTGAGCTGGACGGAAATCTCTTTTTAGCCTTAAGTTACTTTGGCACTCTCTCATCCTTTCCCTCTAAGAACATCCCTCATAACATATGGCTGCATGCTATCTGCGTCAGGACTGAGCTATTTTCTGCTTCGGCGTTAGTGTATAATGTAGTGCGCCTTAATACAGTATATCATTTGGAGTGTTTATAACTCAGTGCAGCCCATAAAATTATCACCTTTAGTTTTGACAGCCCTTGGTGATCTTGGCTCTGCATTTGCCACTGGGGCCGCAGATCGCAAACGGTACGCATGTTGATTTGGAAACCCAGTACCTGTGGCAGATGGAGGTAACAGGCATCAGAATTATGCAATCAGCTTGACACTCCCCCCCCCTACCTTCCTCTTACTGTCCTGCGTTACAGAGCTATAAATAAGAGCCGCGAGACAGCAACTCAGTAAAATCCAAAGGTGGAATGCTGATGGGACAGGCATCTTCAGTTGCTGTGCAGCTCACTTGTCGATGATTTGTGACTCGGGGATGCAACTCTGTGTATTTATGTATGTGAGCGTGTGTTGGAGGGGCGGTATGGAGCTTTTTGGACCCGAGAGCCACCCAACAACCTCCTGAACCCCCTGTCACCTGATCTCATGACTGCAGAATCTCGCACTGAATTTGTGATGCTCTGAAAAGTTTTCAACAGCTTCTTTGTCATGCAACGCAGTCACTCCAACAAAGTGCCACATTGTATGACAACTATGGACAAATAGGACTAGGGCTTAAATTGGGCCGCAGCTGTCATCAGCCTCGCCGATCGTTAACAATGTAAATCTTTCCAAAAAAACCCCACAAAGTATAGCATGTTTAGAATTTTGAAAAATGACATAGTAAAGAGTTGAACAATATAGTTAAATATAATGTGATCCATCAGAAAAACGAATATCATCCGTCTAGCGGTTAGGGTTCCTGGTTTTCACTCCCAGTACAGGAACAGGTTGTAAATGTGCATTTGCTCAACCCTACGATGAACATGACAGTTTCCCTAAAAAATAAGTACATGTTGTATATTATGTCCAAAAATATAAAGTATGTCGACAGTTTAATAGTAGTATGTCAGAAAAAATACAAATTATTTTATGCTGAAAACTTTAAAAAAAAACATTTTACCAGAAATAAGTCAACAATTTGAAAAATATGACATGATTAAAATTTCTGAAAATTGGCATGGTATAGAGTTGAAAATCATAGACAAGAGCATATTTTGATGTGATCCATCAATAAAAGTTATTTTTAGATATATCTCCCATATGGTCTAGCGGTTGGGATTCCTGGTTTTCACCCAGGCGGCCCGGTATGGGAATAAGTGTTGTATGTGCAGTTACTCAATCCTGTGAGTTTCCCCAAAAAGAGCAAGTAGGCCTATGTATAGTATGTCCAAAATGTCAATATGTACATGTATATATATATATAGTGTGTCAACAATTTGAAAAAAGAAGACATAGTAAAGAATATTGAACATTTCTGAAAAAAACATTAGTGGTATTACAAAACTTCAGAAAAAACAACCTAGTTAAATATGTTTGAAGTGTTGTATGTTTAAAGTATTTAAAAAAACAACATAGTATGATAATAGTCCACTTTGTGAATCGGTATTGGTAAATCTTTACCAGCGTTGTTGTTATCTATAGACAGCTGATGCCGTGTGTCAAGAGGGAAGGCTGTCATATCAAACTGATTTGTGAGGGACAGTTTCCTGTTACTGGCTGAAATACTAAACGAGTTGCTGTGAACTTGTCAGCAATCCTGGGTAATTTATTGCCCTGCAGGGTAGCCTATGAACCAGGACCCTGCATACAGATGCCTCTGGTATAATGTTTCTGAGTAGTTTTACAGATTAGTTTGTAAATAACTCTGAGATTATTGGGAATGTAACTTGAAAGCAGGAAGGGGTACAAAAGAGAGAGATGTTGCTTCTAAACCTTCTATGTTAATTTCTCATAAAATGCAAAGCTTTTCGTTGTTATAAAAAGTCTTTTAAACTAAACGTCTGTAGGAATGTAAACATAGCAGATTTTTGTCTATTTCAAAAAATTATACTATAAAATGTTAAATATTTTTAGTAAAAATAGGAACTGAACACAATCCTTTAATAAATTCCAAGCAGGGTTTAATATTTCAAGATGGCTGTCAGCAAAAGTACTATCCTTTTCCCCTCTGTCTTGTTTGCGTTTCTCAGACAAAAGCACCATTTTTTTCCACTTTTGTTGTTATTTTTAATTTAAAAAAACACACAAACACATACTCATTGCTTGCAGGGTGACTGGCAGCTGTGTCTGGTTGCTGGTGGCATCCACTGCTGAAGATGTCACTGGATCCTCAGACTCAGCCGTCAGCAGAGTCGCTCTGCAGATGATTGACAGCTCATGTGCTGAAACTCTTAAAAGACGAAGTTGCCAATTATCTCCCATAACCTTGACTCTGTGATTATAGTTTGACATAACGACACAAGTATATCACTATTAGCTTTCAGAATGTAGCACTATGTGGGCAGTATAAAGAGGAACTATAATAACAATTTTCCAACATACAAAACGAGCTCAGATGATTATGTGCAGACTTTATGTGAGGAGGAAAGTCAGCTTCATCATTTGACTGCAGCCCACATTTTTATTGTTGGATATTGTGTTATAGCTAAGTGTCATATATGGTTAATTCGCCGGTTTTATTATATTTTATATATGCGTTCAACATGGCCATCCTCAAGTGTCAGTAGTTTGTATCATGTCCTGTGGTGTATGTAATTGTTGATGTGTTCAATCCCACAATTGACTACGCTCACTCAGTTTACGTTCCAAGAGAACTCAAAGGTCCCCTATTATACTCTTTTTCAACATTATATTATAGGTCTCAGATATGAGATCTTAGATATATTATACATATCTATAATATAATATAATCCAAGGCGATTTACTTACTCCATACTGTGGACAATCCCCACAGGAACAATTTGGGGTGAAGTGACTTGCCCAAGGACACAACGACATGCTGATAGCAGTGGGGATTGAACCTGTGTTGTCTATTTTTTTTCTAATTGTTTACACACTGTATATATATTTTAATACATGTTGGGCATTCTATACTAGATGTACTTGCTCTTTTTGGGAAGTAGGATTGAGCAACTGCACATATAACCCGTATTCCCACAATGGGAGTTGAACCCGGGCCACCTGTGACATTACAAAGGGGCCAAATCTGATCAGCTCATTTTCAGGTTTTGATATTGATGTATCAGGATAACAGAGACAGCATTTTTTCCTGAAACTTTATATACCTCCAAACAAAGAGGGGACACGTGGAAGTGGAATTTGCATAATAGGTGACCTTCAAAAAAAGAAAAGGTACTCACTTATAGAGATTCAGCACTTTATCAGATTTATTTTCAGTTTGTCAAGCATAGATTATGTCAAAAACAGTGACAACCACAGATCATCACTGCTGTGTATGTTGCTACTAATCAATACAGCAAGTTCAAATGATTAATTGTCATTGACCTTTGTTCAGCACGACCTGTGAGACTCCCACCCTGTCATTGTTACATTTCACACAAAAATCACTTTGATAAATTCATGAATCAAACAGATTCTGTGGACAAGATATCACTTCATAGGCAGCATCGTAAAACAATTTATTTTTAAACCCCTTTTTGTCAAAAATAAAATTTAAAAATCATATATATACAGGAAAAAATAAACACTCATCACCCGTAAGACGCTACTTTTGTCCGAACATAATAAATAAAAGTTGAAAGAAACATGAATCTCAACAGGGGTGGATGCGCCCAAAACAACTCTCACACACAAGATCAAAAGATATATAGATGTATATATATGTATGTCTCCATATATATTCTGTATATATGCTTCTCTACAAAAAAGCAAGTTTACTCTCTCTATGAGTAAATACATTCTACTCTACAATCACTATAACGACAGTGTACATTCCCAACCAAAATGCTTTGATCGTTTATCAAGAGGATACTGGACTTATCAGTAGACCATGACCAGAAAATATGCAACAACATGCTAAATGTGACTGCAATAATGTGTGTCTGTGTGCGTGCGTATGGGTGTGAAATAACTTCACATCATCCTCCAGTTGATGTCCTAGCCAGACGAACACACAAACTCACAGGTGTTCCCGTCCCCACGACACACACATGCACACACACCAGGAGAAAAGGATGCGTTCAGCAGTTAGTCTGGTTTGCTTTGCCTCGGCAGTTGAAACGTGATCCCGGATCTATTTCTGCTGCCCTGCAGAGTTCAGATGATGGACTTTCTGGCCCTTTCTGCAGCTATTCTTCCTCTGCTTTCAGACACATTTAGCTCCTAGAGTCTCTGTGCTAATGCAAGAGGGAGCAGAAAAGTTTCCTTCATTTCCACACAGGATATCAGACTTTTCTTCTTTCCTTTTACCTGGTATTTATTAACTGTCTAGATGGCGAGTACCGCATCCCATACCGTATGCTTTCTAACTTCTGAGACAGCAAAGATTATCAGATATTTGAAACAAAGGCTTCAGAGTGTTTGGTGTCTGGATAAATTCCATCCCGCAGAACAATCCAGAACCCATTTACAGCCAGCGACTCTGCATCGTTTCCTATCCTATTTGACCTTTGACCTGGCAGCGGGATGAAGAGTAGCCTGAGGGAAATCGGGCGACTGGCAGCAAAAGCACTCTTTAACTACTGAACATATTGCAGCATCTAAACGCGCAAAGCTACTGCATTTGGTGCCAAAAAAACTTTTCTTTCCTCCCTTTTTTCTCCTGTCAGCAAAGCTTATGTTGTCCACGGATAACTGCTGGTTCTCCAAAAAACAAAAGTAACATCCATTATATACAGTGCTACAGACAGCCTGTTATAAAGCACCAAGAAAACAAATAGGGGCGATGTGTTTTCTCAGCTATACATGGCTCAAATCCTAAAGTACAAACAAGGCCTAACCACTTGTACAATTCTCACTACATACAATCTTATGTTTGACATACAAACCATGAGGAAAGGAATGTCGCGCAGTCTCAATGTGCTCAGCTGTGATGGTCATTGGGTTATTTATATATACGATTACTTCTGTGTCTATTTGCATAAACCTCTGTGTCAGGTGGCCCTGAGAACAATGTGTGAGTGTGTGTTTTGTGCTTATAAGATTTACAGGTGTAGTTAGCACATGCCCACAGAGAGGCTGTGTATGTCAAAGTGTAGTTGGAGGGAGGTTTGTTTACAACGGCTGCCATGTTTTCCTGTTTCATAGTGATCTCTCAGACCTTTTATGGGAACAATGGGAAGAAAACACAAATGGACACAACTCTCTAACTCTTCAAACAGCGTTTCCATGAAAGCACTGCAGGGGAAAAAGCATCACATATTCATGATGGTGCCACAGCATTGCAAAGGCAGATCTAAACTATTTGAATATTTTTCATGAACTAAATAAATCGGTTTTCATATCAACTGCGAAAGGAGCAGCATTATTGAAATTCTTATCTTCGTACCTCATGCCCTTCTACATCATCACCAAATATATGTTTGCTAAAGAACAACAACATTAGATAATTCTTTATTTTTTCCCTGCAATAATCCGGTGCATACTACAAACATCATGGTTAATTAGAACTATAAATGTTAGTCAAACAAGTAAGGGTTTTCAGGGGAGTGGTAAAAAGTTATTGTCCTAACGTATCACTGTAAAGCCTAACAAGAAACACACATTAGGTGCCTCTGCCTCACTGAGGACAACTCCCAACCTCTACAGGGACCAGATGCCTTATTTAACACCGACCGTGTTTCCCTGAGCTCTCACTCTGAGCGTGGTTGTCTAGCCAACAGACCAAGAGGACAGGTCAGTAGTCAGGGTGACTCCACCAGCGTGTCTGTTCAGTCACAGGGGAAATGAAAAGGTTGCTTACTGAGGTATGAATATCTGCCTTATTAATGTGGGCCATCTGGACAGAGAGGACGGTGGCAGAGCGAGAGGGCAGAGGGGAAATCAGGAGAAATTCTTAGCCGATAGAGAAGCTCTGTTTCCACACAGTAAAGCTCTGAGTTATTCACCTCAACGTGAATTCCATTCAAGGATGAAAACGGCAAAGCAGTGCCCCTCTCAGACGAGATGAGAGGGCCAGAGGTGCTCTGTGATTTGGGGGGAAATGCTTGGAATAGCTAAGCAAATTTGTCGTGCGGAGAACAGTGGCAACCATGGATGTGGGTTTTTGCTGTAACAGACACACTGTGTGGATAAATCCAAGTGTTTATGTCAAGGATCCAGCTGCCCAAACGTAAATGACAGAGATTTTCCTTTATATCTGAAAAATTCTCTTGACTATCAGCTCAGTCGTGTTGCAAAATATAACCTTAATTTGACTCAAAGTCTTGAAAACAATGGGCTTTGAGGTGTTAGGAAGTCTATCGCCTCGTTCTCAGACATCATTTTAGTTTTATCAAAGCTGAAGCAAACACAGGAGATCAAACAGGTGCCCAGATCAAGGCGAGCGTGAGGAGAATCATAGCCTTTTGATGCACATTCTGGTCGATTTTGTCTCTGCTGACTGACACCTTGTCTCTATTAAAGGCTAAAAATAAAATAAAACTGATGAATAGCTTTTAGAAGTCCCACACAGCACTGAAAAGGTACTTTGTGTATCCTGTGACTGCTTTCTGATTGATTACAGCCCAAAGTTAGACCCAACATACTTAAGCGTAAAGCACTTTAGAGTTTAATGGAACACCTCATCTCTCACTCTAACTACTAGCTGCGTAAATACAACTTGCAATATGTGCTGAAGCAGCGTTCATTAGACAATACTAGGACTACACAGTCAAACACAATAAAGCAACATTCATGAATTTTTAAGACTAAAAATGATAACCAAACTAACTTCACTCCCCAAATCTCTCAGGAACAGTTCATCAACATTGAGACTGGTCTTAAAAAGCAGAAACACTGACTAGTGTTAGGAGGTTTCAAAACTTTTAAAAAGCCAACTTCTGACTCAAAATACAGGTGTCTAAAGTGTCTCATGGTAAAAATGTTCAGAAGATGTTGCCTAACAGAGATCTACGGTAATGCAGTGTGTGTGCTTGATTGACAGGTGTCTCAGCCACTGTGATTGAACTTGGCATGCACCAGTCCAGCCTTTCTTTCTTAATACCAATACAGAGTTCTGATTGTATATATGGGGATATACCTAATGTTTAATGAGTAAATCTCACTCTGTGGAACTTATTAGAATCCTTAAATGTACTGAAGCATGAGGCCAGAGATTGCAGTGGTTGACTGGTCAGACATGTTGGATTTTTAGGTTTCGGTGACCGGGCAAAAGAAACCAAAGGTAAACTCCTTCCTCCCAAGTTCCTACAGCTGACATAACCAACCCATGACAAATGCTCATTCCCAGACAGACACACCAATCAAATTCGAATCTCCTTTTCTGAGCTATACCTTTAATTATTTAGCCAGTAACTTGTGAGATGTCCTTCCCATTTTTTAAGACACGCCCTTTGACAAAGCTGTACCTGCCACCAGTGGCATCATGTCCCTACAGTAAAAGAGGGTGGAGGGAAAGGTGTGTGTGAATGTGTGTGTTTGCAGAAAGATGGAACAGTAATGTGAGTGAGCTGTGCTTTTGGTCCCTAAGGCGAGCGGGACAGAGTGTTGATGGGTGTTATGGAAGATGGAGCAGTGCGTACATCAGAGTATACACATACTATACACATACAGTACTCTATGTTTAATAACAGTATTCCCTGCCAGCAGTGAGACTTTAGAAAATGTGCTTCTTGACAGGAAAAGTGTGTGTGCCTGGGTGTGCACAGGTGTGAATAGGTGATGAGTGTGTTCAGTAGTAGTGAGCACCTCTGGTCCGGGCTACGTAAACAAACCTCAGGCAGCAGAGAGCGTGCTCAGAAAGGCTCAGAAAGACATCAAAGATAAAGGAGAAGTAAGGAGAGGAAGGAGGAAAAGAAAGAAGGAAGCATAAATATTCTAACAGCACAGGTTAATAGGAATACCAAAGATAATATTGCATCTCCTAGAACTAGCTTCAATTGCTCAGTGTATATAAAATTGGAAGAAAGCTATACTGTGATATTACAGTTACATCTCACGTTATAATTCTAAAATAATTTATACCAACAATAGTTATATTTTATAGAATATTTACATAAATACATCATCATATAGTAATATTATTGTCATCACAATGTTATAGAAACATACACCATACATATATGTGTATATAGTCATGTTATAGCCACACTTACACACACATACAATGAATATACAATCAGAATGAGCTATTGCAATGCTGTGTTGGGTAAAACTCCATCGGACATTCACATCTTCTCAACTCAGTAAGCTTGGAGAGAGGAGTTCTGGTGTATTGCTATAAGAAAGAAGTTCAGTCCAGCCTCGCACTGTCACAGCTGAACGTTCCTCGTACAATCCGAGTATTGCTTTGTTTAAAGTTTCTCTCCTCTGAAGTGATAATCTGGTTGGAGAATAGAGAATACAGAAAGTGGAGCGTTGAGCCTCTCGGTCAGTAGGTGAGATTTTTACTCCACTGCTGACAGAACGTTTTTTTTTCCGGCGGACTGATCAAACAGAAACAGTTTTAGATCTGTGAGTCCAATCACCTGCATCAAAAGGCAGCCCGCTTAGAGAAGGACAGAAAAATAGGCGTCCTGCATGTACAGACAGGTAAGTGTGAAGAGAGTTTCCAACAACCTTCTGCCACTAGAAGTCAGAGAAGAGATCCTGAGGACCCAGATGAATGATAAAAGGAGCGAGGGTCCGCGGCTGGTAGAAGGGATTGTCAATGAAAAGACCACCTGCAGTGAAGAGAAGAACAGGGACAAAGAGAACAGAAGGATTACTAGTCATGTATAGAGATTCATAAAAGACAATGAAGGAACAAGAGGCAATTCCATAGGGACAAAGAAATCTAATCTTTTTTTTTTCTAGGACAAGGTTACTTCAAGTGTCCTTGAGCGGTTCTTGGAAATGTTCCCAAAAAAAGATCATAAACTGGGTGACAGAAAAAGTGCAACATTTTGGGAAATACACGAGTTAAAAGTAAAGACACGATAGATTACAGAAGTCTTATATCTATCAGTCAAGTTAAAGCTGAATCCATTAGACAGGGAATATACTGTATAAATATCTTGATCTCAGGAGTAAAAACCTTGTACAGAAAAGTAACACAACAAAAATGAACAGGGAAGTTAACCTTTAACCATTTGAAATTGAAGTGGATATTTTGTGATGTCAGAAACAAATATAGTTTTAAAGGATTTACAACAACTCAATGGAGCTCAACCAACCATTGGATAAGATACTGGGTCCTCTCATCCAATGGCTGCGCCTCATATCTGTAACCATGGAGACGTCGTCAGGTGGTTATATCTTGATGGTTAGATGACTCAGGCAGGTGAAGTGCCACCAAAACTCTGTCCTGACTGATGCTGACCTTTGATTAGCTTATGTTTTATTCTGTTTTAAGTGAAGTTTTACTTTTTTATTTACTACTATTTCTTAAAAATTTGAATTGTTTCAGTAGCTCAGTTGGTACTAATCTTTACTTAAAGGTAAAGCATAGACGTGCAAAAACAACCAATCCAACAATGGCTGTGATATAATGGAACAACATAAAGCACACTGCGAAGATATGAATTCATGTTGGTCCCAAAGGTTATGTTTATGGTTGGCATGCATTACCAACAATGACGTCTGATATCGAGCAAACAGGACAATATAGTGATATAGATTTAGTCTTTGTAAATAAAATATGTTGTCTTTCCAACAATGAGTTCCCAGAATGCTGCTGAAAAACGGCTGCAGATATCAACCTTTAGGAGCTCTGCATTCACTCCAGTTGATAACTCCCGATAGCTGTGGGGAATCCGCCAAATATTAATCCACGTAAGGTAATGGGATCGTGCAGATGAATGCATGATGCAGGATCCGACAAAAGCTTTCTGAATTCAATCGTTGTCTTCTCGCCTTTCCCTCTGAATATCTATAAACTGAGGGTCAAAAGGATGTAACGAGACGCCCTGAGCTACACGCAAAGATTGAAATTCAATCCTTGAGCGGTATGAGAGTGGAATATTAAAGATTGATGCAAGTTTAGGACACAGTTTTGTAGGCAGGTTGAAAGAGTAAGTAAATCGTTTCACATCGCACCTGGAAACATAATCCCAAAAAGTCTAAATCTATCCCAAAGTGCATCGAAGCCCTTTGTACTGTAAAAGATATCAGACAGTGTTCAGCTTCGTACAGGAAATAAACTTTATTCTTTTTCAACATTATTTATTTATACCTATACATCCTTCACAAGGCTTATTATTATTATTCACTTTTTATAGAGAATATGTGTTGAGTGTATCATATTGCAGAAGCTATCCTCTCCCTTGCAAAGAATAAACACAAGGCTAAAATAGACAATTTAGACTCAACGTATGAGGTCACAATTCACAGTAAAATCCTTCAAGTTTTTGTTTATCTCTTGAGAACTCAAACCTGCATTCTTTTCCATATTCATAAACGTTTCAGGAAACAGTAGGAAAAGAAAAAAAAATGCTTTCCCAAACATTTAGCTCAGGTCTTCTCCCATCATTGATTTTGTAGAAAAAAGTTTCCCTTCTAGTAAAAAACAGGTTGTGCGGTTTGGATGAAGCATTTGGTATGTATGACAAAGCGTTTGGTGTGTGTCTCCTGAGCTAAAAGAAGTGGTAGTAGGGGACGGGGTAGGTGGGCATTTTCATGACAGGCAACAGAAGCATTCTCTTTGGCAAACCTAGAGGGGAGACATGAGAAGAGCTCTGCATGAGTCCAGGGCAACAAATAAACCAAATGTGTCTGTTCTTCCTACACTACACACTACGCTACATCTAGGTCCAACCAACAGCCCTCTGAACAAACATGGCTCCCAAAGGGGGAGTCTCTCTGAGTGAGAGGAAATGGAGAGGGTTGCCTGTTCATCAGTGGTTAGAGAAACCGAGAGGCAGAGTTAAAGAGAGGAAAACAAATGGCCAAAGATGAGATTACTTTTGATTTATTACAAACTGGGTCTTGTTTCTGTAGTTTTAATAATCTTTTAAATCTGTTATGAAAATCATGAAGTTAATTGCTCGATGTGATGAGCTAATCCTTAAGAAAGCACACGTCAAAGCGATTGCCTTAGTTCCTTTTTCAATCACTTTGATATATCAGGGTTTGCTTTTACACAGCCAGATCTCTCAGCAATTCCCCTGATGAGTACAATGCTTTTATTATTTTATAATGATAAACAGACCCATGGTGTAATAAAGTGTAATAACTCTTTAAGGAGACAGTTTTGCCCTGTAAGCTTAATCACACTTCCTGCTGTTGAAAAAGCATGACCCGCCCATGTCTGCCTCTGATTGGCCACTTGTTAACTTCGATTGTTTGGATTGGTTAGGCATGAGGAGGGAGATTGGTTAGGGTTAGAAGCCAATCAGAGGAAGAGACGGAAAATTAAGGAAGGAAAGTCCCTTATTATATAGGAAATGGGTCATTTTGGAAGAGCTTTGAAATAAAGCCTGTGTCCAATATGGTATAACGCCCTGTCCTATAATATAATGTTCTGTGCTTTACAGTGTGTTCTAGTGTTCCTGTAAACCAATCAGTATTTTAATATGCGCGCCAACAAGAAAGCCCAAAGCAGAGTACAGGGAAAAGTAGGGTACAAGATAAAAGCTCTGTTTCTAAGAGATAAAGGGCTTTTACCAAATGTTGTCTCTCCCTTCTGATTGAAATGTAGGCCCTGCATTATAACTCTACTCTGGATGTAAATATAAATATTGATTTCCACATTGACGAGTAACAGTAGGAATATTACAGCACAGTGCATATATTTTGGATTGGACTGTCATTTGTCCATGGTGTCTTGTCACATGATGGTAGGCAAAGCTTATCAGAGTCCTGTGGAGCAAGGTCTCTGCTTACATGCTGTGCTGACGCAAATTGGGAGGATGTCTTATTTAATTTTAGGACCTAATATGGAGTTTAATTCTACTTTTCATGTCTATCCTTACTTTTTCCAATAAAATGAATTCCTACTGACTCGTAGGAGGTTAAAGCTCAGGGTCAGCTGAACTCACAGTGATCACCCACCATGATGCGTGAAATGTTCTGATGATTCACAGGGGCAAAGATGCACACAGTGAGATACCAATAAGTCCTCATCACTCCCACTGAAGATACAGGGCATTTAAACGCCAAGTCTTTTCATTGGCCAGGCACGATGGACCTTACTGAATGCCTCCCCAAATATATTGGCTGTCATGGCAAATAGGATACTTAAAAAGACAAGTTAAAGAAGTAGTTATAACAGTCACTTTAATGTGCTTGTTGGATTGGATTATGAGTATTTCATAAACATCACAATTACATTTAATAAATTATGCGGCTCCTAGGGACAGAATTTAAACCTAATGAATGCAGAGTTTCAGCTCCACAAAAAACAGAAAGACGAAGGCTCCCTTTATGTTCAGGGCTGTCGGGATCTCAGGGGGGTACTACACGTCTGCCTGGGGCCCCAGATCAGTTTCTCTTAGCACATAAGACTCATTCAACTCAAAGCTGGGAGGCCTCCCAATGCTACATGTGTGCACACACTGCACAAGGCTTAGTCTGTGGGAGTAAATGTGACTACGTGTGACAGAGGGACGCATGTGTGAGTGATTTTTGCACCAATACCGATGCTGTCAAAGGTCAAGGACTAGTATAGATTTGAGCCTATGTGTGTGGGAGAGAGCGGAGTGGGCACTTTCAGCAGTGAGGACATATAAACCCTCTAGCTGCAGTAACATAACAGGAGCAGTGCTGCAGTGGCAAAGCTGACCTGTCACCTTGTCTTAAAAAACAGCTGGTAAAGTGAGGAACCGACACACTAATAACCTCGACAGAAATGAAGATGCAGCAGTACGCCGAGTGATCAGCGCAGGAAAGCTTAGTTATGGGTGTTGTTTTCTACTCTTTTCTGTTTTCATTCAATAAGTGCATGTGTGTGTGTCATGATCGGTTTGAGCCCATATGAAATGAGAAAGTGAGTGAGATGAAGAAAGCGCTGAGCGGACAATAAGCCATACTGCTGATGGATTAGCTTGAAGCGCGCAACAATGAGGCGACAGTTTAAGCTTTTTTGTTGTTGTTATTGAAGCTCGATGCCAAACCCCACAACATGGAATAAAATGGGATCAAGTTTTGAAGCAAAAGAGGGTTGAGAAGAATGGTTAGTGTAATATAAACCTACTGAATAATTAACAAACCCACTAACAGTTATGCTATGTTGGGTTGGAAGAGAATTTACTGGTAAAGAGGGAAGACATGGTAAGAAGTTTAAAGACGGTAGAAGGAGGGTGAAATGGGTTGACAGGAAAAACAAAAGAAGCACGTACCGTAGGCAGGAGCAGCTGCAGCAGCAGGACTGTAGCCATACGGTGTTCCAAAGCCTGTTGGGGAAGAGGTGGCATTCAATTGAGCACTTGTTTAATTCCAGGCTGCATTTTTCAACATCTTCAGTGAGATTAGATCAGTGATTCCTGCCCCTAGCTGACAGCTGTGGTTAAAGGTTGGGATACCTGAAGTAAAGTTAAAACCCCTTCCTAACAAGATACTGTATATTCAATCATTGACACACAATAGGGTGATTATATAAGTGAAAGTTCAGCCCTTACTGATAATTAATCAAATTCTGATTCCAACAAAAGTCCAAGAATATAAGAATAATTCTTTGAAATGATCTATATATTATTGAACAATGCACCAACACCAACAACAACAAAATACCATCAGCACAAATAGCTGTAATCTTTCATATCTCACATAAGATCTCACTACCTGGAGTGACATATCCTGGTGCGGCGGTGCTGACGAAGGCTCCTCTCGCGAGGGCTGCTCTTCCTCTTCCTCTGGCTACCTGAGCTGCTACCGCTGAGGCGGCTGCCGCTGCTGCCAGGACTCCTTTTGTCTGGACAGAGACACATTGTTTTCAATTCAGCATGTACCCAGGCTCAATGAGAACACAGGTAGAAAAATGTCGATCTGATAACTGTGTGATAAACTGTGAGCTGATAAAGTATTGATCTGTGTGCCACTGATAACTGATGAGTGAACAAAGTGCAAATAATTGTTCCCCGGACTAAAAGAGATGTTTAAACTTTATCCTCGAAAAAGCTGCATGGACGTATTGGCTCCTAAGAAGGCTGTTACAGGTTTTATTGATCGTAGGTTTTATACGTTTTGCTGTGAAGCCCCATAAGTAAGCAGTGCCCTCTGTGTCTGGTATGTACTGTATGTGTGTGTGTGTGTGTGTGTGTGTGTGTGTGTGTGTGTGTGTGTGTGTGTGTGTGTGTGTGTGTGTGTGTCCTTACCTGAGGCAATATCTTCTTTTTCTTATTTGCAGCTGCATTCGGACCAGAGAAGAGTTTTTCCAGAGCAGCTAGAGCAGCACTGGCCTTTGCTACTTTTTTATTGGGGCCTGCCCCACGAAACTTCTGTCCATCAACATCCACCTGACATGAACACACATGGATACACACATAAAGAAAGTAAAATATGAATCTAATATGCTTTAAGACTACTTATGGACAAAAGGAACACTGCATTTTGGGCATCTAGTGAAAAGTTTATTTTTTCACAATGATTTTTGTAGTTTTACTATGACTTCTATGAGTGGTTTTACATTCTAATGCAGCTTTTACAAAACTAACAACTGCACAATAATTTGTTCGAACCCCCTGCTTTTTTCAGTTATGACTTACTCAGCCAGTGAGTCTGGCTGAACAGGACGGCTTGTTTAGCGAAGCCCTGCTGTCAAGCAGCCTTGCTAATCAATCAGCGGAGCGATGGAGCAGCCAGGCATGTCTGAAAACAACACACCCCACAGAGAACAGGGCTGCTTCATGAACCAAGCTGACTGATTGACACAACCGGAGATCAGCCTGTTTCTGAGTGTGTGTGTGGCTTAGCCTCCGTATGTGTCTCCCCCTGGCTAAAGGACATGCACATAAGGAAATATACTCTACCACACATGTACATGTTTAATATATTTTCTTCATAGGCAGTGTCTGTACATTGTGAAGCTCACCTCCATAACAAAGCGTTTGTCGTGACTGCCTCCACTTTCAGAGATGAGTTCGTATTTGAGGCCTCGTCTCTTTTCGTTTAGCTCCATGACAGGGTTTTTCCCACTCGCCGTTAGTATTGGACCCTGAGTTCGCACCTGAGGAGATTATTAAAGTCTTATCATTTCATCAATTCTTCATAGATTAATTAGAAAGCAGTGGAGACTGAGCGTGATGTGCGTGATCATGAGGATAACTGTACATTTTGATGAGCAATATTCCCGATACTGGGACATTAAAAAGAATTTGAGTGTGTGCATTTGTCAACCCTTGTTTCTCAATCCTCACCTCCAGTGTGTTGGAATTGTCCGAGGCGTGTGTTGGGTTATTGCTAGTGTGCGATGACGTCTCACTCTTCCCCTCCCCATCCGACTTCTCGTCTGAACTCATGGGGTCAAGGTCTGAGTCGAAACCTGTCGGATAGCCCATCGCCTGGAGAACCTGGAGAAGAAAGACCATGATAAAATAAAAAGAATGAGAGGACATTTTTTAAGAACTTGTGTTTTGCTGCTATTCTACCTACCTGAATTGATATATTTTTGCCCTTTGTTGGTGTTTGTTTTTTGTTTTTTTAAAGTTATTTTTTGGGGGCTTTTTGCCTTTAATCGGATAGGACAGTGGAGAGTGACAGGAAAGTGGGAGAGGGAGTCGGGGTGGGATCCGGAAAGGACCACGGGTCGGGAATTGAACCAGGGTCGCCGGCGTGCGGTGCAGTTGCGCCACGGCCGGGGCCAAGGGGTGACTATGTTTTGAACAGACATTATTAGCCATAAAGGTAGAGAGCTGCTAACAAGGGGCAAGAAGAATGAAAAGCAGCGAAGTGCATAGACACAGCTGTAAATGTGATGATGATTATATTGTAACTGTGGTACTGACACAACATAGCCTAAGCTAATTCACACAACACTTAAATAAAAGCCATTACAATAGACTGGCATTGCAGACTATAGTCGTATGAGCCTACTGGAAGTCTATTCAGCTGACAAAGCAGCCGAACAATATGAGCGCAGAAAAGGATAGAAGAATGACACCTTTTTTGACCCAAATGGGTGATTGTGTTACAGCTGCTGAACCACCCAATGCAGAGGGGGAGAGACAGTGAGGGAGAGAGGGGGAGATCAAAAGGTGAATACATGAGAGAAAGAAAGTGAGTGAGAAGGAGAATGGAAAAGGGGGAGAAAGAGCCTTTTATGGGAATGGAGCGGATGGAGGATTATCCTGGCTCTGTGCTCTGGAGAGCCTCTTTGTTCACAACCACTTTGGGATTACATGGATTTGCCCACCTCTATCCATCCTCACACGCACACACACAAACACACACACACCAATAGCCATACACAGACAGAAACATATTTATAGATGTACAGGTTTGGCTGCAGCTGGAGCTGGAAAATGGATCATCCCTTTTTTATTTATTAAGAGTGGGTCTTTTGTCATTTCGCAGTAGGTCTAAATGAGCACACAAATAAATCAGATGGGATGTTCTTCTCGTGTCAGCTGCACATATATCTGGCACACTTTACTCCTCTTCCTTCATTTTCCTCCTTACCTTGACGGCGACGTGGAGCTTGGCTGTCTTTTTGGAGGATCCAGATGCTTCGTAAATGGTTCCATCGAGGTCCACAGACATGGTGAAGACTGGAGCGTGAACCGGGCCCGACTGGGACAGCAGGCGGTACTGCAGCCCCGGCCGGATCTGGTTCAACCGCATCAGGGCGTTCATAGGCTGGTTGGAGTCTATGGCTTTACTGTCCAGGACTAATGCAAAAAAAATGGAGAGGAATGGTTACAGGAGAAAGTAGAGCATATTAGGATAGATTTATTAGGGTTTACAGGGGATGTACTGATTATCCAGCCCAAATTAGACAGAATGGCCCAATTCAGGGACACTTTACACAATAAATCACATTTTTTCAAAGGTTTCCTGCACACTCGTCGATTGTTTTCATGATGAATACAGGTCCCTCTCTATTTTCTCTCCTTTATTTTCTCTCATTTTCAATCAGTTTATTCTTGTTTGCCAATATCTAAAAATGCCTCTCCGTCTCCATTAGTCTTGATTTGTCTTCTCCTTGTATGAAAAAAGATCTGGGGATGGTTGGGTGGCCTACTAAAACGTTTGAAATCAATACTATTGATCTGCCTCTAAGGGATAGAAGGAAGGTGGAAGGCAGAAAAGCAGACAGCGAAAAATTGAGATGGAGAAGAGAAGCAAAGCTTGTCTGTGGTAACATAATTTGATTACTTCCATCTCATGACACTGCTTTGTTTTTCAGCTTGAATTAAAATAAATCCAACGCTAAATTAAACTTTTGTTAAATGGGATTTATATTTGTTGTTTCTTTCTTGAAATGCATACTTTCTTTCAGACTACAAAATAATTGAAAGAAAGACGCACAAGAAAGTAATTACACAATGGTTTGTCCTTCTTTACTTCTCGTACCTTTTCTTAGATTCCTCTTCATCTTCTTGATGAGGTCCTTGTCATCCATCGCTCCATCCTCAAATGGCCTTTTCAGACCTAAGCCTGGAGAGAGAGATGGAGGAAGTTAACAATCAGTCAGTTACTACGAGAGATGTTTTTATGACAAAACACACAAAGTCAGAGAAGACACACAATATGTAAAAATAACTCACAGATAAGATCAACAGAAGAAAAAGGCGGACCAGCAAACAGTCAACAATGACAAAGACGAATAAGCTCCTTTCCTGCATGAACCTTAATCTGTAAATGCTCTGGCAAATTTCCATGTCATGTAATTTCACCGAGGCTAGGCATATTTTGGCTAAGACGCTGAGGACAGTTGGAAAAAAGCAATATCTCATAATTGTGTGGTCCTTCATATGTCCTTCATATTGACAGTGCTGCCAGGATAGTGTATAAAAAAAACTATATGAATCCAGAAAGTTGTGTGAATGAAAGAATTTGATGGCAAGTCCAACCTATGTTCATGGTATGCTATATTTTCATGCGAGGACCACAGACTGACATGGCTTTTACACGGGCAAAGTTAAAAAGAGACATGGATACATGCAGACTGGAAGCCTGAATGGACACACAAGGACAGAAAGAAGTAAGAGTCACAGGCTGAGGTAGACTGAGCAGATAGGCAGGTGGACTTACCTTCTTTGTCTGACCACGGGTATTTATGTGATGGTTTATTTGAGGGAAGAGGATCCATCTCCAACACCTTGTAGATCTGTCCAAATGCCATGAGTCTGAGGGCATGCTGTTAAAGGCAACAAATAGGAAAGATACATTCAAACAAGAACAATTCAAACCACATACTTTAGTTGAGTCCTACATTTTCCATAATTGAACTTCATAAAAACAGAAAAACATTGAGATTGCCCTTTAAATGGAATATTATGGAATGAAATATGACCTTGAAAAATGTTCCTCCCTATACATTTAAGTCATAACACCGACCAATGATGAGTAAATGCCCAGCAGTTTGCTCCATGTATCCACGATATAAGCTTTTTACACACATACAGTCAAATATTTTACTTCTATAGCCATCTTATTGTTGTATATTGTTAGTTTTATAGCATTTCATTCAATTTGAACTGCTGTGCTAAAGAAGGATAAAGCAGGAGCTTTAATATTCTGGTTGAAAAACAGAGTCTTCAGGCTGATATTCATCTTCACAAATGTACGAAGGCCACTTCTGAACACAGAAGCAGTTATGCAAACATGAATGTATGTTAATGTGCTCCAAATCTGTCAGATAATTGCATAAATATAGGTGTATAAAATCCACCTTTAGCTTTCTTGCAACACAGAGCATCATATTCGTACTCAAAGATAGTTCATTTATCATTCTCAAAATCTACTTTACACATACTCAATTTACACAAACAATCAGAAAGACACGCAGAATGGGCGACAGTGGCTCGGCTAATACAAACCCATTAGGGAGGTAGAGTGTCTCAGATATTCATGAGTCTACACGCAGCTCATTGACAGAACAGCTCCCTCTCCTCTATCTGCTCTTGTATCTGCTCCAATACAATTATCCCCATTGACATTCCAGCCTCGTTCAGGCTGCCTTCAAAGGAAATGGACGGCAGGATTCACTAAGCCATGCGGCTCAGAGGCTGCCCTGCTCAGTCGAGTGTGTGTGTAAAGAAGGACATGACGGCACGCACGCCCGAAGTGCACGCACAAAAAACTCTGTCCTCGGGGTGTCAGGGATGGATTTATGGCTTGCAATGGCAATAGTTTCCCACACGATCATTAAAATTCAGCACCACAAAGCTCTGAAGACGTGCACGCTCATACAAGTGTGTGTGTATGCATTTTGTGTGGTTGGGGGGGGGGGTGGTTCTTTGTGTCTGCTAATAGGCATGTTGCGTACTGATTCCCACAAACTGACAGCTCAGGGCAAATGCAGCTGGGTGATAACAACTGTGTCTTCAAGCGGAAGTGTGTGTGTGTGTGTGTGTGTGTGTGTGTGTGTGTGTGTGTGTGTGTGTGTGTGTGTGTGTGTGTGTGTGTGTGTGTGTGTGTGTGTGTGAGTGTGTGTGTGTGTGTGTGTGAGTGTGTGTGTGTGTGTGTGTGTGTGTGTGTGAATGTGTGTGTGTTTACCTGTGCACGGTAGGTAATGGCTTCAGCCTGCTGGTCTGTCATGTTGGTTAGTGTGTTTGTTGGGTCTTTCTCACATGGGTCGTGTAAACCTGGACCACCTGGGGGAAAGCGACAGGAACACAAAGTCAGTTGTTGTCACTTTACAAACTGTCACTGCAGCTCAGCAACATTTAATTAGGCTTCACTGTCATTAAACAAGTGACGACAGGAAGTCTGACGATTCAATTAAACAACAGGAGCTATAGGAAAATGTACCTGGTCATCTTCGCTGTGATGTATTCAAACCTTCACTTAATATAAAAAGGTAAAACCCCTCAAACTTTAAGTGTGACACTTTTGTATTAAATTTGAATAAAATTGAATAAATATTCTTCTACTAGATGGCACATTCTGTGTCAAATAAACTTGAGCCATTTTATTTTGGATTTAGTTTATCATTCTCATATGCAGCTTATTTCTCTTAACATAATTTAAAAGACAGCTCAGTCCTTTCTTAAGTAGAACCTTAATAAGCAGTCTAGTGGGACATAACTTGCTTTTGCCTCCACATGACTCATATTAAGTAAAATGAAACTCAGCCTTCACATACTTCTGAACAATTGAATTCCTGCCAAAGATGCACAACATCTCGTAACAGAAACCCCTTCAGCTGCTCCTAATTAAAACGCTCTTGTAATGATGACCTTCCTCAGACAGCTGCGCTCTGCTGGGTCATTGATGGTGTCTCGACCTCTCTTGCAGCAGCAGCTCAAAAATGTGCCAAGCAGAGCCTACACGTATCAGCTCATCATCCCTTGCGATATTCACCAGCGATGCCAATTTGCATAAAAACCCACATTCTCCAGTGTGGATTTGCTCTAATCTGCCCATCTGTATATTCATGCGTCCACCATGGCTCCATACCTGGTAGCAGAATGCCTGAGGCCAGACACTCCATGACTCGACGCAGGGCTTCTCCAGCCCCAAGAGGCCTGTTGCAGGTGGCAATTGCCTTCTCGCAGATAAGCTCTAAGGGCTAGAAGAATACACACACAAACACAAATATAAAACTGCAGATGTTAACTCATTGTAATATGTGATAAAACATAGGTGGTGCTGACTGACAATTATATCTTAAAAAATGCATCTCGAGATCATAATGAGGCTCTGTTTTATGGTGTACACTGGACTGAAGATGTAAATGAGCCACACAGTTCAATTATGGATGATAATAAGCACAATTCTTAAAATTCCAGTAAAAATATAGACCTGATGATGGCATACAAGTCTTAAAGTTCAAGGTGGCTGAACAGGTAATTACAGCAAACACTCACCCATCCCTTGAGAGGTTCCCAGATGGAGTGTCTATTGCACATGTCTCTTAGTATCCTGAGAACGATAACGCAGGATTTGAGCCCGTTCACTCGAGCCTGAGAGCCACCGAGGAGATGGAGGGAGGGGAAAGAAGAAGGAAAAGCGCAGGGATGCAGGGGCGAAGATTAAACAGAAACAAATTGAGAACAGGAGGAGGGGTATTTGTGCAACACAGTTAGATAAACAGCCTGCTGTACACCACAAAGACACATAACGAAGTGATTATATCTATCTAAAACCCCAGAGAGAATAATTAACCCACTCTGAAGACACTTCACATGTTGAATTTAAATCATTGACATGTTTTATTAAAAATATTTCTCCTAACTTTGTCTTTATCTTTAGAAAATACCGTAGTTCTGAACTAAATTGTTGTCAGTAAGGTAAGTGAGGTGGGAGATAGATGGGAAAGGGTATGGGAGGGGAATCAAAGGGAAGCATTGACATACTGTACAGAGCAGGCAGGTTCACATAATAGCCAAAAAGAAAAACAAGTACCATTGCTTTTGTAGCCTTACGATTCATCTGACATCTATAGTCTATATATCTGACAAAAATACACCGAATTTGAAAGATTTATAGAATTTGAATTATAGTGTAATGATGTTATATGTAGGCCTATCCTTTTTGTGTTCATGTTGAACTTAATTTGTTAATATTCCTTGTAATTCCTATCTATTTTGGCTTAACTTAATCTGTGTGAGTATAGAATAAGCACCACAGCATTATCTGTCAGTGAGTTTCTACCCTCTGGGTGAATCGTCAGGCTACAATAAGCACCGGGCAGGAAGACAGGAAGTGAGTGGGTGCCGACCTGGAACCACTTGGCGTGTCGCAGCGCTGCCAGGGCCAACAGACATCTGTGTCTATCCAGCACCTCCCCCTCCTCCTCCTCAGCCTCCACTCTCTGCGCAGCAGCACCCAACACTGCCACAAAACAATAACAACCCGATATAGAGAGAATGTGAAACACACACACGTCATGTCTGAGTGTGTGTGTTTGAACTGTGCGTGTGTGAATGTGTGCAGACACACTTGGAATTGTGTGTGAGAGCATACATACACACACCAATGCATGGATATTTTTTGGTACATACAAGGTGCTTTTCATGCCATAAAGTTGTTCCTCTGCTTGTAGAACAAAGCGCTGTCTCTCTACAGGCTGTGCCACTTTCAACACTGTGATCAGTCTGCTAGTGTTGACTGCATCACATGTTGACATCTTAAGCCCATATTTATACAGGTTGTTTGTATGAATATGTGCTAAAAATTACACACACTATTGAACAGTGATTTAGCCGTTCACATCCAACTAGTCACTGACAAGTCAGCAACCAGATTTACGAAAGAAGAGACAACTTTGTGAGATGGAAAGCCCCCCCCCCCCAGACATACGCTACACAAATACTTAAGGAGTGTTTGATTTAATGTGAGGGCATTGTTGGGACACATCCATTCATCTGGCTGTGCCCCGCAAGGTAAATCAACCTCTCCTTTATGTATTTGAGGAGGATTTCATTTATTTTGATCCAGTCTGCACCAGGCAGGAGTCAAAATAGGAGTTTCTTTGTTCTTCTGGATTACTTAAGGTGCACTTGATTTCACAGTTCATATAGAAATGGTGCAGAGAAAGCAATTCAACTCCCTGTCTGGACAAACGAAGAATCAAGCGTTTCTAAAGTAGAACTTAAAATAAAAATAAAATTGAAGATAGTTTGACCCAGACAAACACAACACAGAGGAAGGATCAAGGCAGGGCTTGTTCAGAGCATCGTGGTTGGTAAAAGAGGAGCATTCTTGCGCTTTTTATATGTATGCGTTTGATTCATGCCGCCAAGCACGCCAGGACCGTTGAGTTACCACGTATTTTCCAATTCTGCTGCTTTAGAGTCAACACAAAATCTATGATGTGCAAGGCGAGCTGAATCAAATGCAGCTGTGTATGAATGAGTGCGGTTACGTGGTGTTTCTGGAGAGTTTTTATTGTGAGCGGGACCTACTGGTAGTGACATAAAACACACTAAAGAGCCCTATGGGTCTCTCTGAAAACACGACTAGGTAAATATTTTCCTCATCACTCTCCCGTGAAAAGATAATCCTTCCCTAAAGAGGTGTTACGTTGAAATGTCAGATGTGCCCGATGTGTAGTAGCACGAGTAAGATGATATCTATTTCGCATTATCCCTGAACTCATATGGCCATTATCGCAGAGTAGTTCTTCCTCTATGTGTTATGAATGTAGTGGTGTGTGTATTTGTGTTACGTTGTGATGTATAATGGTGTATCTCAAGGTCTGTCAGTGATCCCAGCTGCATTTGGGATTGCTGTGCAGCTAGTGGATCATTATAGTCTTTCTCGTCTCGCTTGCTTGTCGTCCCGCTGCTCTCTCAAACGATCTGCTGGCCGCTGCCTCACTTAGGGCTCTTATTTTATCTCCTTCTGTGTTACTGACGCCATCCTCTCCCTCAGACTGATTTGAAAGAAAAAAAACCTTTGCTGCTGTGCCTCCTTTAATTTACTGTCACATCACCCTACCTCCCGCCCTCTGTGACCACCAAGCAGCGAGCTGTGTCTTAGCTTAAAGAGCACACAGGAATTGAATAACTTATATTTAAAGCAAATATTCAACTGTACAAACATACGTAACGTGTTTAAAATCCAACACAGTACCCAGGATCGACAGGGTGACTTATTTATGTGGCAGCTAAATATAACCAAGCATTATTTAATTCAATAGATTAATTGCCTTATAGAAAAAAAATATATCAATCACAGCAGTTAAATAGTCTGAGGTTTCTGAAACTACCTTTTAGGCAGACTCTTTAATATATTGCTGTTGAAGTTCAGGCAGGAGCAGCCATATGTTTAAGAGAGCAGGAGGAGGGGAGACATAGGACAACACCACTGGTGTATCTGCCTATCAATAAACGTGTTAATGTGTTAGACCCTGCCTTTAATGATGAGACCCTATTAGTCATATTGGCCCACATCCCTTAACCGCTACAGGTGCCTTGACAAATTACTAGCAATTAGACATCAAGTGTGACAGGTATCTTTATCCCTCTGGGACAAAACAAAAGTCTCTTTACTCCGTGTGTTGCGTGTGCATGCCTGTGGTCTCTAAGAGACAAAAATACGAGCGGTCGTCTCCGTCTTGCCTTGGCGCGTAGCATGGCGTACGGCTAACCTCAGCTCTATCTCTCATCTCTCTCTGAGACATAAGTGTCTAGTTGGACGGGAGCCACAGGATGGATGGGCAGCTTGCTACTGCTCGGTTATTGATTTTGCTGGCCCTGCTGGCCTTGCCTCCCCATCCCACCTCCCACAACCAATTATAATCAGTTCCTTGCTACCCCTGAAGACGGGCGGGGGGGATGGTCATTAGACTGAACACCAGACAGGTCCTGTGTGCTTCAGCTCTGGAATGTGTCCTGTAGCTGTGTCAGCAGAAGTTAAAGAGGTCATACCTCTTGTTGTCTCAAAATAAAAACAGTTCTTTACAAATATGCGACAAAGTGAGATGTGTGTTGTGGTGAGAAAACAGAGGGGAAAACTACAACTGATGTGTTCCTACCTCGCCCGTTCTTCTTCTCCTCCTCCTCCTCCTCTTCCTCCATCTCCTCCTTTTCATCCTCCACGTCCTCCTTCTCCTCCTCCGCCTCTTCCTCTTCCTGGCCTTCCTCCCCATTCTCCAACTCTTCCTCTTCCTCTTCCTCCTCCTCGTCATCCCTCATGGTGGGCGAGGTGAGGGTGATGGTCAGTGTGAGTTTGGGCTCTGTTGTAGTTTGTACCAATATGGCCGCCTCAGGCAAGGAGCTCGTGACCTCGTATTTCTCTTCTGTCAGCTTCTGTCATGTGTCAAGACAAACATAAATGCATGGTCAGAGATCAAGGTCACAACATGACACAGTGCAGATGAAAAAGAAGCAAATATATCTGAGCACATTGCTACTTCACAGTTCAACATCACCAAGAATGACAGGAGAAATAGCAAGTGAATAACTCAACTCACTAGTATTGCAAATACTGTATCTGGGGATATTTTTTTGGTACATTAGATGTGACTGATATCCCTGTACTAAAGCTCCTTTTTTTAAATGTGAGAAGTCTCTTTACCTTGCCTATACACTGGGCCAAACAAAACCCTGTTCCAAGTATTTCTTTTATGACAATCAAGAAAGGGCACTAAATAAAAGCTATAAAATAATAAGAATAAATAATTTAATGAAATGAGGACATCATGAAAGATGATGTACTGTAATAGTGTATATTATCAAGATTGGTAGAAGCTCTTTATGAATTTTAGAGGCATTGTACACATCGTGTGTCTGTGTACTTGTTTCTCAGTGTCAGACATTCACTGTGAAATTGTTTTGAAATGTTCACGAGGCTCCATTCAGCCCGCTTTCTAAAGCAATCAATTACTGCTGACCTCCGTGGTCAGGACTTAGAAGTACAGATGATAATGAATTCATGTCAGTATTCACAACGGCCACATTTGTTACTCGGTACAAATGCATTTCAGCACACATGCCTACAAACAAGAATTAATGGGATAACAACCACTGTGACAACGACCTGCAGACTCGCCCACTAAGAAACATAAAGGAATGAACACTAAACGACACACACAAGCCCCACAGGCAAAACCAGGCACACACAGACTCACAAATGCATTTAAAGCCATAACTCTAAATATTGATTAGCATAAACTGATAATTTAACAAGTGAAACAGTATACTATAAGTGTGTTTGTTTCTGTTGTACTTCGCATAGGCTGCTCTGGCGCTACTTTCTTGCAGACTATGTGTTGGGAACTCAGGTTCAATGTGGAGGCAATAAACTGAACCTCGGAAAGTCAATGTTAGGGTTTAGATTAAGGTAAGCTTCCAGGACATTCATGTAAGTCAATGCTACGTCCTGCCACACAACAAAAACAAGTGTGTGTGTGTGTGTGTGTGTGTGTGTGTGTGTGTGTGTGTGTGTGTGTGTGTGTGTGTGTGTGTGTGTGTGTGTGTGTGTGTGTGTGTGTGTGTGTGTGTGCTTCTAACACTGCTTAAGTGAGCCGTGGGTCACAGAGGGCCCATCTACTTCCCATTTGCCCCTGATGAGAAAATCAGAATCTCTGGTCACTGTGCTGAGACATGAGATTACCTCCCTGCCCACACACTCAGAAAAAACACACACACACACACACACACACACACACACACACACACACACACACACACACACACACACACACACACACACACACACACACACACACACACACACACACACACACACACACACACACACACTATCTGTCGTTCACTCCCTCACACCGCTTAACTGCTAAAGAGAACAGGCAGAGAAGAGGCACCGAGGCAGAATTTATTCATTGAGTAATTTCTGCACTAGCCGCCCAGGTTGTGGAGTTTTACCACGTTGGGTTATTGCTAAATATTTTTCCCTCTGACAGATTTTTAGTGAACGCAAAATTGTCTTGCATTCTTGATACAGCTGACAAATGTTTTAAGGGATTTAAATGGAGGACTCTAATCTTTAGGAGCTACTTAAGGCCAGAAAAAATCGAAACATCTAGATGATTTCAAATTACCAGCGAACACATACAGGAGTAAAAGTTAAGGATCAGTGTGCATTGTTTTTTCTGTGCCAGGACTTGTTAATGAGGAACATGACACTGAAGCAGTGACAAGAGCATTAATCACACTTGACTCATACATACTAACACCACTCTCAACTTCTCACTTGCCAGCATTGCTGTCTCTTGCCTACTTATGCCAACACTCACACAACGCTTCTCTCTACATTTACGCATTAACCTCTAATACACATGCACATGGGAGCAGGGAGAGGTGCCACATTCAAGCAGAAGCACTCTGATGTCTGACATTGGAGAGGAAAAGTGCAATACAAATACAGCTTCTTGGATTACATTTTGCAGTTGCATTGTGTGTTAGCAGTGTTTAGGTGAGTGTTTAAGAGAAGCATGGACAAATTCATTCATCTGCGTATGTGTGCGTCTGTGTCTCTAACCTCTATCTGTGTGGGTAAATTTTGACAGACAGTGTCCAGCAGTGTCTGTGTGGGTTTGTCTCTGCACATCAGCACCAGCTCCAGGTCCATGTCGCCTTTGATCAGGAGGCCTTTGGCCACCAGGCCGATCCTCATTACTCCACACAGCACGGCACTACTGCTGGGCTCTCTGTTTTTAACAGGAAAATTAATGTCAGGTAATGTTAGTAACTCATGTTGTTTTAACTGTAAAGACAAACTCATTTCAAGACAAAATAAAGGAGCAAATTCAAATTACATATCACTTATAGAAGCAGCCTTGGTGGAGGTTTGCACTCTTTATAGAACATTTTAAACCTCTTTTTTCAAATATAAATAATATCTTAATATGAATCGGTAATCTTTGATGTAATCTCTGGTGAGTAGCTGCATGATTAAAAGATAAAAAATACAAGGTGCCAGTTAAGATTGTAAAAATGAGATCTGACACGACAACTTAAGACATTAATGAGAAACTAGGGGACCCTTAATAAAAAGATTCATGAAGATAGCTGACCATGGTGCAGTGCCCAGAGATTGTCAAGTGGTTGGTTAAGCTAATTTTCTCTGGAGCTGCACATGCCCCTGCTGTTCATATAACTCTATGCCAGAAGCAAAATGAGTGTATTTCCCCCGAAAATAAACTATTAAGTAAAGTTTGTTGTAAGAGAAAACCGGCCTCTTCCCTCAAGTCAAGTTTCAGACATTTTGTAGGCAATATGATCAGTGTATTAATACAAAATATAAGTTGCAGGTCTAGTATATATCAATACTACTCCACCTGTAGTCATCACTGGAATCCTCCGTTTCTTCGCTGGGCTTGTCACCCGGATTGTCCTCCTCTGTGCTGTCTGCTGGTTGGCTGTTCACCTGGCTGTGGGCTTCGCTGTTGGAGTGATCCATCCAATCAGAGACGTGTTTGAGGGCGCACTCGACGGTGGACACCAGCGTCTGAACGGCTTCCAGCTCTTGTGAGGAGGGGTAGATAGTGGAGTGTTTCGCCATGACATGGCGGTCATCGTTACTGAAGGAACGGAAGGACCTCTGTAAAGAACAGAAGAAGAATGAGGAGTGAGTTAATACATTTAGTGCACATTCTGATTAAATCGCTAAAACTGAAAAGTGGCCCACACACCTGTAAACACACAATACACACAGCAAGGACACAACCGGAGGGAGGTTTTCAACAACAGGTGGAGCTTTAATCCATCAATTTGAGTTTTAATCTCGTTGTAGCAGCCTGACAACACACTCCGTTTGCAAAAATACTTGGCACCACAACCGAACGGCAAAATAAATTCTAGACAAACACGGAAACTGTCCCACTAAGCGCATTTACAAATGGCTTCTTTATGGGTTGCTTTGGTGCAGACTGAACATGAATCTTTTTTATAGTAAACAAATCAATTCTTAACTCGGTGACAGCTTCCATTTAATGTCACTGACCCTGACATGCATGCACGGTCAGATGTTCACTTCAGGAATTCATCTGACCATGATCCTCAAATCCTCACTACCTGTCATATTTCAATCTTACTTTATGGCCTGGGAATTTATGTCCGCTATTAGGTTTTTTTTAGTTGCTCCTGCTCACTCTTTGGGAAATAGGAAGAAAAACACTGGAATGAGGAGATCAGGTGGTAAAGTAAACAACATAAAATAGAAGGGGCAGAGGAGGGCTGTGGGAACAGTACAGAATGTTTAAAAGGAAAAAGGACATAAAACGGTTGCAGCAGGTGAGGCTGAATTCAAAGACGAATGGAGAAGTAAAGAGATGAAGGAGAGGAGCAGGTGCAGCTGAGGCTTTTGTGATTCGCACACTCTGCAATTAATACCACCCCGATGGGTCCCTGTGCATTTATATGAAATCTCAGTGTAAACTATATGTCATCTGTTTACATCTTTCATTTTCACAGCATGCAACCAAATGGCTTTTTAATGCGAGGGAATATTTAAACATCTGACTACTGGGTATCGGCAAATGTAATGTAATGTAAAACTGATACAACAGTGAATCTTTAGTGGCCATGTAGAGAATACATCACGGGACATATAACATTTCTGTTGTATTAAAAAATTGCTCATCGATTTTGTGACATCTCATAGATCACTAGGGCTTTGATTTGAAATTGTGACGATCATTGTAATTCTGTTTGACTTTGTCCGGCCTCTTTCTTCCCTCTGTCTTGTTTTTTTTATGATATCATATCTGAGAAGACAATAATGTGCACAAGGTATTGTTAACATCATCACGAGGTAACCTTAATCTCAAGAATGAGGTTCATTTTTAATCATTAGGGGTTTTTCCAGTTTGCCAGGGAGCCTGAGGTACATAACCCACTTCAACATGAGGAAGCTGCTCTCAAGATGCTGCTTATCTACAAGAGCCACATTTCCCTTTATTTGCTACATGCACATCTACTCAAAGGGAACCACACACCAGGCATGCTAACACACCCCCACACACACTGAAGGGATGACCTTTTTTGTTGTAGTATGGATGGTGTGGCTCTAGTGCTACTATCAATCTACTCGAAATCCAAGGCCCAACAGCGAGCACTCACCCACTTCATCCCATTCCTAATTGAACTGGTGACACGCTCTTCCACCAGAGTGAGTGAGATAAAGCTTTTAACAGAATGGAGGACAAGCACTGCAGCATCACAGCCTGTGTAGCTCACTTTGTATAGTGGCACAAATGTTCAGCAAGTTTTCTTTTTAATCTCTGCTCCTGCTGGGACTCATCAACAATTGAGATACCTGAAAACTATTTTCCAATATTGAAATTCCTCATCCTCAGATCTTGTTATGATCGTCATTATATATGCAGTTTATATCTCCATTTGACATTTTCAGACAGTCAATATCTTTTAATTTAAATCAGTTTATATTCATCAGTGTGATGAGGCGTGTGTCTAACATTATTATACAATAAAAAGAGGCAACAAAACGTGTTAGTCACTTGTTAGCAACTGCTGTTTTTATGACACATTCACAGGTGGAGAAGTTACTGGTGTATTTCAAGTCATAACATAAAACGTGCAAATCTCCTCAGCTTGTGTTAACCACAGACCTTAATTCTAACCACAAAAAACCATTGACTTCCAGATGAGGTAACAGGAAGTGGTAAAATGCTGTGTTTTTCCGGGTTTAAGGACTCATCACTGCACCACTATATTGAACCATAAGTAATGTATACTGTCTCCAACTGGTGTTCTACCTCTTCCTTTCATAGGAAAACATTATTTCGGCTTCAGCCAAGGCGATAGCAGTAATGCAGTAGTGTATTTTTACACTTGTGTGCCTTCACGGAGCAGTGTTTAACAGACCAACAGACGCAGATTTTATGGGCCGTTGCTAATGTGAGCTTCTGCAGCTATGAACCACATTGCAACGAGGGTCCGTGTATCAGTGTGTGTTTGTGTTTCAGTATTACTTGACCATGGGGGAGTTGTTGCCCAGCCGCTCTGATCACCATGTAAATCAGAGCAGTTAAGGAGGACTCACTGACAGGAATCGACCCCCCTAGGGCAGAGTCTGCCCAGATAATGTTGCAGGCATTTAGACAAGTGACGCGATAAGTGAGCTAATGCGGCCAGGATAGAAACTGATGCAGGATTTCAGAGTTTCACACCAATTTTAGAAAAAGGTTGAGTGGAAATGTCACGGCAGCCTTGAAATGTAATGCATGACTGTGTGTATTTCATAACACCTCTCAAAATGAACTAAATTCAATACGGAAAACAGCACAACATCTCCAAGAAAAAAAAAGCGTGTGACTGTCCTTGGATCCACTCTGACCGGCACATAACCCAGAGGTCAATCACACAGCAGGCTCTCCTGTTCTAGTGTGCATGTGTGACTGAGAGGTTGGTGAGAGCGATAAGACATAGATCTCTATCCAGATGCCTGTAACAAACCCCAGTGTCACTAACCAACAAAATTAGATTGTGTCCGATTTCAGCTCGACCCTTTGAAGTTAGCTTCCAAGGATAAGCTTCACTAAAAGTGTGCATGAAGCAAGAAGTACGAGCAGTTAAGACCCTAACACAGGTTCTTAGAAAGTCAACAGTTTACCTATATTGTTGCCATATTGTTAATGTCATAAGTAATCTAAATCAGCCTCTTTGTGTTCATTTCAAATTATCTTACTGCTCATATTTCCATATGTCAGCAATTAACCAATTAACAGAATTTTAATTTAAGGAAAATTGTTTACACATTCACTCGAAGCACCTTACTGTTTCTTTTAAGTACTTTACTGATCCAGAGCGATAGATTTACATTTTGGAAATGGCAGTGTCAATTCAGATTGTTAGCATAGTTCAAAATCTAGCTACAAAGCAATTTAAATCGATACAGCTCAGACACCCATAATGTATCGATAACATTGCAAGGAACCATATACGAATGATACAGAATCTGTACACTAATGGAAAAAACTGTTTCCTGTGATTCCTCCCCTCTAGAAACAGACATTTACTCATATAGCTGGTAAACCCCAGCTGTCTGCAAGCCACCAGCACACTATGCACCTTGTGTGTATATGTTGTATGTCATTGTTGTATAGAGCTTTTAGACTACACACTTACCAATTACACTCCATTTCATGCTCCATTGAGGTCGTCCGGCTGGCAGGCCCGCGTTACATAACCACATTACACAGCATTTACAACTCGCTGTGTAATAACCTAATGTGCACACGTACCAACACAATAAAAACCTTTAACATATCATAACAAAAACCCCAAATCATTGGTCACTAAATATAAAAGTATGAACGACACATGCACATAAAACCCATACAATCAATTCCTCACAGTGTCGTACACACACACATGACCTCTATCACTGCACCCCCCATCCCGAGCTTGATGCCCTGCAGTGAAAGCATTTCAGTTCAAGGTGTTGTGGTTCGACACGCACCCTGTCAATGCTTCAGTTTAGAGGCTGCAGAATCCAATGACTCCTCTCTGTTGCTGCCCGTCTCTTTCACTCTTCCTGTCTTTCTGTGGCCATCTGCTATAAATTACATGACCCAGTGCCAAGGACAAGAGTCACTGGTATGGTGTCAGCTTTGACTGGTATCTCCTAAACCTGTTTTTTATTTTCATTTTTACAGAAATGTTCTATTTTAGAGCACCCTTTAGGAGCATTGTACTGTGAGTGTGTGTTTGTGCTAACGGAAAATGCCTGAGGTGTTTGTGAGCTTTTATTTTTAATAAGTCATGTGCCTAAAGTGCATACCAAGTGCTTGGGTGACAGCACACGCTGCAAGGTATTGTGAAGAGAGACTGAGATGCGATGACAGGAAAAAGCTTCAGAAAGTAAACAGAAGCTGTGAGACTGAAAGAAGAAGATGCAGGGATATAATGTCAAACTGGATTTTAATATTTATAGCCAGCTGCACAAAGAAAAGTTTGTTTTAACTAACAACACAAGCCCAAACACTCTTATAATGTTTATTCCTACACTGAAACCCAGAAAAACAAATGGCTGTTTATACCACGCAAAACTATATTTCAAATGTCACACCTCTGTAGCCTAACATGAAACCAAGTAAAGTTGAAGGATAAGAGAACCTTCAAAAACCCATCAAAAAAATGGATTGATGGAACAAGCAACTAACACAAACAAAAAAACTGTCTCAGTAACATCCAGCCGCCTAGGGGAGATTGCATTAAAAATTCATCCTGAGATTTATCTGCGCTCTGCTTGGCAAGCCGACCCGACACACTCCGCTATCCTGTTTTATTGGGCTCTCTCTGACTTCCTTGCGCTGTCCTTCAAATTACCACATGATTGTAGTCACACACACACGCATGCCCACAGAAGCAGTGTAAACATACATCAAAATAAATGTGAAAAACTGCAAAACTTAGAACAGGCGGTCCATGTCAAGACGGACCTCTCAACTGCCCGTTTTTAAACATTTTCAAAAAAGGAAACACGACACAAGGCAATATACAACAAGTCATTCCCATCTGCAAAATGACCAGACTGTCATGTTGCAGCATCAAAACATTTCCTGTAATGTCTGCTCATCAATCCAGCTGCTTACAAACAAGCCTCCCAGTCTACAGCGCCAGGTCTAATAAGTACACAAGGAAGAGACTTTATTAAACACAGCCTTTGCCCTCTTTAATTTATCAGCATGGTTTCAAAGGTTTATGGTCTGCCTATAAAATATTATGACCCAACTGCTAAAAGCAGATGAGCTGACATTACATTGTTGCCACCCATGCTATTAATAGCAATAGGGAAATACCAGAACACAATAAAATAAATGATGTCATATGAGAAGAACGGTAAAATGTCTTAAAGAAATATGTTTTCCCTATTTAACAAAAGCGTTTGAAACCGTGCTGAATTGTTTTTCTTTCACTAAATTGTACATGACATATGTTATGAAGTATTTTATATTCAACATAATATGAAAAGCTGAACAAAAACATCAAAATTGTTGTCTTCTCTAGAAACTCAGCAGCAACTAATGATGACATGATAAAAAGACAGAGCTATTCAACATCCCAGACAGATACAAAATAATCAACCCAAAATGTGTGTGTGTGTGTGTGTGTGTGTGTGTGTGTGTGTGTGTGTGTGTGTGTGTGTGTGTGTGTGTGTGTGTGTGTGTGTGTGTGTGTGAGTCAAGGGAGAGAGTAAAGACACAGAGAGACACTGCGGGCATGTGTATTCATTAAATGCAGAAAGCTCATAGGAAAGTCGATAAAGAAGCCGTTTGGAGTATTGTGCGGTTTGCGTGATGACACCCTTGCCAAGGTCATCCACAGTATTTGCTGCATCACAATAACTCAGGACTAATCACAGCACTGTGTTTGCAAGCTGCACATACACATACACACACAAACAAACTCAGACTGGTCTCATTACCCTTGGTTATTTATGAGCTCAACCACGTGCACTCATCTGCGGTGTCCAGCCTCAGCACCTTCGGCAACATCTTGTTTCCTCTCAATCATTCAGTTTTTCTCCCCTTTCCTCCTCCCTCCATCCCCCTATAAACCACTCTTCCAATCTTTTTCCTTTTTCCCACTCACATTTCCTCCTTCCTCCTCTTGTTCTAGCGCTTAATAATTCATCTTCTGCACTGCTCCCCCTCAGGGAAAAGCTCCCACTGTCACAGGCCAAGCACATTAATCAATCCCTCGTCTCTCTCTCTCCCTCTCTCCCTCTCTCCCTCTCTTAGCGCTTCACCTCCGTCTTTCCCTCATTTCTCTGCTTCACACTTCTCTTTTGGCTTCCCATATCCTCCACGCTTACATCTGTCATGTTTCTGTCCATCATTTTATGTTTTTATGGTCTTATCTGCCCCCCCACTTGTCATTCTCCCCCTCAACTGCTCTCTTTGATCCTTTAAAACGCCCTCTCCTCCTTTTTAACCACACACTAGCTGCTTTCCTGCATCTTCTGCCTTTTGAAACGTGTTTTTTGCTATTACATAAGATTTTAAAAAAAGAAATTCTATGTAAATTCATATTTTGTGATCGTGCACTAGCAATCCTTTTTATTAAACTCTAACAAATTGCAGGAGGTTTAATTACACTTCATTGAACTTTGGAAAAAGATGTAGAAAAAAACTAATTAATTGACTTTGGATCAAAATGTAAAGGAAAAACATCTCGAAAAAACTGACAAAAGTTTTTTAAATGATCGGGTTCTGTTTTTGTGTCTTTGTTCAACACCACTGTCTTCTTGTGTTTCCTGTAAGTCTCCATTGTCCCCTTTCCTCCTTCTCCTCTTTCCCCAATGTTGACATCTAACCGAAGCCTTACTCAAGTCTGCACATGCTCTTATCCGGTATCTCTCTATCTTTGGCACACACACACACACACACACACACACACACACACACACACACACACACACACACACACACACACACACACACACACACACACACACACACACACACACACACACACACACACACACACACACACACTGTTGTTGTGTCTAGAACAAGGCCTCTGCTTGAACTGTTACACCCTGAAGTCTGAAGATTATTTCCTCTTAACTCTATTTTGGATAATTCACCGACATTCAAGCAAGCAAAACACCACAACACAGGCATTCACACACACACATACAGACAGAGAGTGTATTACCATGCCTGCAGGAGGAGTGGTCGCTCGTTTCCTTCCTTCTGACGCCCTGCTCGTGGAGTTGCTGGGCAGGTGGTGGGGGTGCAGAAGCAAGATTACCGGTCAGGATGTTGCCGTCACGCCGTTTCCGCTCCTCATGGGCTCCCCTGTCCTTCTGGCCACCACTCTACGAGAGGTTCTTCTTCTACAGAGATGGAGAAACAGAGAGAGGAGGGGGAGAGAGGGATGAAAGGTTGATAAGTGCTTCAACAACTATAGGAGGGAGGTAAAGGGGAAACTGCAATTCTGTCCCTTTTTTTTCCAAATCACAAGGCACAAAAAATGTAAATGTTCATTTAATAATTGAGTAAATGAATAATGCAACAAAATACTTGAAAACAAATGAGGAAGACAGCAACATTAGAGTTATCTAAACAGCATTAATGGCAGCATTCAACCTGGATATTTTTTTCCCTGTTACCCCCAACCCCTCTCTCCAGCTCTCACACACACACACACACACACACACACACACAAGGTTTACTAAGCATGGGCGCAGTCCCCGTCTTTGAGTAAAAGATCTAATAGAATAACTGATCAACCCATGTGGAGATAGACATGTGGGCACACACACTCTTACACACACACACGGCTTCATTCATTTTTCATGAGCTGGCAGGGTTTTTCGGGAGGGGGATGTGATACAAACATGTGCTTGTTTTCATACACTGGGATACACACACACATACACACACACACACACACACACACACACACACACACACACACACACACACACACACACACACACACACACACACTCACACACACACACACACACACCATTGTACATTAAAATTAGATATAAAAAGAAATATAGGATGCCAAATGAGTGGGTCATCAAATGTATATAGAGAACACAGGATTACGTTTTGTTTCACATATAGTAAGCATAGTGTAAAAATAATTGCATATAATTAGTATGAAGGAAAATGCTCCCACAGTAAGCCTAAACAATAACAACCATTAATGCAGATTTTCGATAACCTTGTAGAATAAGCAACGACAAATGGAATACCATGTGCTACTTTGGGGACTGGGTAAATATTGGGTTTAACGATTGAGCACTTCTGATTCAGTAGAACAGTAGCAAGGGGCGGCAGGAAAAAAAAAGGGGACTGACAAACTTCAGAGCTGGAATTGAAATAACAATGTTTAGTGCTTGGCGAGAGCCGAGCCACTGTGCTTGTCCCTCTACAATCTGTGACAGTATTAGCTCTAACCTTATCTTTCCTGTGCTTTAATTCGTCTCAGCAAATTGACGTGGCAAGTAATACTGAAAACAGATGTAAAGGATATATACAACTCAGAACACCTTTATTCATTTCATATATGTATATGAGAAATATAAAATGTGGATGTAATAAATGTGACGTCATCGGTTGGATTTTGGACTGTGAAGAAGCCTGTAGCCATCTTGTTTTTTTTGCAACCAAAAGGGACATGACAGGGTTTAGCAAAGCAGAACTGACACTAAACTTGACATTTTTGTAGGTAGTGTTATTTACTTATAGACTCCTATACAATCAGACCAGTTCATGTGCCCGATGCTGACCTTTTCAGACCCAGTGGTTGCCGCTTGATGCAACCTCGAACTGCGATGAATATACTTATGGCTACTACCTTTAGTTCATCTTAGGGCTCTGCTGAGTAAACTAAACATTCTGTGTTGATATGAAAAGAGAAACCAGTTTTAGCAGTGCGGAGAAAGCTGAGGTGAACAGATACACGACGTTCCTATTCACAACATGAAATGTCAACAGTTTTCACCAATGACAGTACACAGATGCATCTGTTCACACTCAGCCCATTGCACTGACATATATAGAGTGTGCATGTGCTCAGACAAGGTAGGAGATGGTTTAAAAAAAAGGTCTTCTAGATTCAGGGTTGGCTGCTTAAGCAGGTGTGGTAAATATGCAGCGGTTGCATTTTTTGAAAACACTAAGACCAAAACCAAAACAGAAAACTAATTATGGAGCAAAGGTGGGATTTGAAAATAAAAAGCCTTTGTGTATTAGACAAAATTGTGTTTCTGTCTAAACAATATATTCAAAAAATTAAAAATGGCAATCAGTTTCCTCAAAATATTCGGGTTACATAAAATAAAGACAGAATAAAACTAAATCCTCACTTTAAAGAAGCTGAATAATGCACATTTGTCAGGTCTGCTTGAACAATGACTGAAACAATGAACAAATTATCTTAATAATGACGCTACGCTTTCTGTTGATGTGGTAATGCGGGGCGGTGGTGGCAAAGTGGTTAGGGCCTGGGAACTGGAAGGTAAACAGTTCAAGTCCCCGAAAGACCTAGTGCTACCGTGGTGTCCCTGAACAAGGCACCGTTCCCTACACTGCTCCCCGGGAGCTATACATATGGCAGCCCACTCCTAACACTATGATGGGTCAAAGGCAGAATTCTCGAATTTCCCCACAGGGATTAATAAAAGTACATCTTTCTTTTTCTTTTTCTTTTTCTTTAATCGTTTTAAATCTAGAGATATCCTCCAAAACGTACACCACAGTGCCGGAGCCTTGATACTGTATTGGAGTTTGATTTGCAAAACCCATCATCTCTGAGTAATTCAACATCCACTGCACTGATATGGGATGCATTTGACATCCATGGGGCAGAATCCAGAAGAAAGTACACATTCATTCTTAAAAATACACTGTGTCTCTGCTGTTCAACCATGCAGAGCTAGAACTTGAATTTTTCCTTTTTTTACCCTCCACCTCATAAATAAACTGTATCTTTAATGTGTTGAGTATCATCACCTTGAGACTCTTAAACATACATCCAGGGTGTTATCAGGATGCTGTCAGGGGACAGAAAAGATGAACACATGTGTGATTGTCAGTCTCTCCTGGAGTAGACTGCTGGGGGATTAAACTGTGGTAAAACAGCAGCCTCTCAGTGACAGCCCAGTTGGATCCAGTACAAGAGAGGGGAGAGATAAAGATGCAGTAAGTAGGTATAGAGCGAAAAATGGGAAGAGTTGTAAATGTGCATGAACAGGACTAAGTAGAACGAAGAGAGTGGGCTAAAGAGCGAAACTATAAGAAGAAAAAGGAAGTGGTGTAAGGGGACACAGGGGAATTGGATAAACAACAATGGTTGATATTGAGCTGCCCCCTCGGGCAAACAGACTCCAGCAGAGGCTGCTCCTCATTTTCTCTCCAGGCCTCCCCCTCTAAGCCGCTGGACGCTGGGCTGCCACACTGGCAATTACCTCTTCAACACACCTGGCAGCGACAGGGCCTGTGTCAATGCACACATGTTTTGCCAGTTACCTTACAGCCAACACTCTGTGCCTGAGGAGGGAAAGCTCTCACCCAACATGGCTTGGCCACTTAGGATAGCAGGCAGATGATTATAGTGCACGCACACAATCACAGACACAGATACGAACACCCTGCCAAGAAGCATAATAACAACGTGCCTGCCCCCATTCGATTCTCATTATAAGAGCAATTCAGTGATAAACAACAACACCAATCCCCCCTCTTTGTTTCTGTCTCATGGCACTTTCCATCCAATTTTGCTTTAATTAAACTCATATGTTCCCAAATGAAAAATACAGCGTACATAAAAAATAGACTAGAACTAAATAAGAATGCTGATATTGTCTGAATCAAAGATTAATGGGTCCTAAGACTATATCACTATATGTGGCGTACAGTAATCCCACCCTGCTCCATCTCCAACTGGCACTGAGGGCGACTGAGGCGACAATGTTTTAACATGAATTTCTGCTTTACCGACTGCAGCCACCTGCTTGTTCATAAAGGCCCTTGTGACTTTGTCTTCTCTGCGCTCACAATGACCAATTATTTCATCTCGTCCTACATCCACCCTCCATTTATACGTCTCACACTAATATCCATTTTCCACTTTACTTTTCCTCTCTTTTTCACACCATCATGGCGGGTAATTAATGTGTGATTTTTTGCATTTTTCTTCAGAGAAGGAGAGGAGAATGGATGGAAACGAGCAAAAGCCCTGCCTCATTAACACTGGTGGCAGCCCACCAACATGTGCACACACACACACATGCATGCGCACAGACACCATCACCATCAGCTCAATTTGGTTCCATATTATTGAATATATTTTTCCTAGAAATTTATTCATGAGGGAAAACACACACACACACACACACACCTGTGCAGCATCCTTCCTGTGCAAGACTTGGTGATAAAATCCCGTTTTCCCAACAGAGATGAAAGGAATCAGGCAGAGACAAAGAAACGAGGGATGGGAAGTGAATGAAAGATGAAGGAGAGATAGCAGAGCTGGGGAATTTGCTGAGATGGCTCTGAGCAGCAATTTACACCTTTCTCATCTGATAACCATCACATGAGATGAGCAGTGGAAGACACGGAGTGATGGGAGACAGAGGATTGCCAGAAGCCAGAGAGACTGTGCTGATTAGTGTTAGAAGGGCTTATTTTTCCACAATGCACTCCCTTTCAGAGTTTTAAATATCTGCTTTATATTATAATTGTCAGAAGTCACTCTGAAATATTCTGGGCTGATGTTTAATGATTACAGCACGGTTGGAAAGGTTTCATCTACCAGCCACCATACCAGCAGGAAACCAAAAATCAAGACATGCTCATTAGTTCACCAGTCAATGGAGCTCAGAATAATGGCTAGTTATATACCAGAATAGCTGGAAGACGAATCCAACATAACAGCCACAACAAAAAATCTGATGGCACCTCATAAAACTATGAATTGTTAAAAACAAATTTGTCGTTTTTTTAAGGAGGTTTAAGATAACCCAAAAACTAATGATCTACCGTTAATAAAAAACATCTGTAGTGTGATTACAACCGAGAAAGCCTTGGGGCTGACCCAGGGAAAAGCTTCCTGTAACAGTTTTTAGAATACAAGATCATCTCGCATACAAAATCCACACAGAGTTACAGATTCAGCAATCTATGTTTTTCACTATTATTCAATTGGAATTATCCAACTGATGAATAATAAATCCTTTATTATATAAAAAAAAAACAAAAAAAAAAACGGCCATCAAAATGTCATCAGAGCCTTCAGTGATGTTTTCAACAGTCCTCAATATTTAGCTAACCTTGGTTTGCAATAAATCTTTCCTGTCATCTAATAGAATAATCTACTAATTATATAGGTGTTAAATGTCCTAATATAAACAATTTGACACTTGTGTGGTCTAAAAGTCTGGCTTCTATTATTTGGTATTCCTGTACTGCATATGCTAATGCTAATAAGCTAATGAGATTTAGCACGCATAATGATCTTGCAGCTCTGTGTAATAGATTTTGCCATGCTGTCACATGTCACACTCTTCTTTTTCTAAACCAGTGACTGTACAGACGTCTCTATGCACTCCAATGAAGCAAGACCTACTTCGAATCTAATCTTGAGCAGGTGTAAATATGGCTGATATTTCTGGCAGCAAAGCCTGTGGGTTATTCTGAAGTTATTTTAAAGCCCGGCTGTTGATTTTTCTCTTTCATAATTATTCCTGCGTATGGTATTTTTGCTCTCATGAATGCTTTTTCTCACCAAAGCTATTTGGGACCCATCATGTTTGAACATTCATCCTACACCTGAAAAGGCTGTTTGAGAGTGTGAGTACCCTCTGTGTTTTATTTTTACTGACTTGTGTGTGGCTGGCTCCTTGTTTATGGTGCCATGATGTTTGCATCTGGGAAAACATCTGCAAAAGTGTGTGGTAATGAGCTGGACAAACACGGAGATCAGCAAACGCAAATAATGAAGCCCATAGGAGAGCGCAGCGTACAATAAACAGAGTGGATGCAAGATCACGCTCCTATACATCTATCTAAACAGCTTTGTTTTGAAGAAGCATGCATTGTGTAAATAGGTGCTGTGATGACTGCGATGCCTGCTTTTTCTCTAATTGGGTAATACAGAAATACAGACAGACAGAGAATGATGGAGATGGAAGTGGTCGGAAACACAAATGATTCAACAGGAATAGAGAGGATTGCTGGGACAAGGAAAGGGAGAAGGACATATATTGTTTTGACTGCAGAAGAGATTGCTAAGAAAAGCTTCCGCTTGTTCAAAGGAGACAGAGACGAACTACCGCAGAGTCTCTATTCTCCTTGAAAATGCAGATTCTCTTCAAACTTCCCATTTCCGTCAAAAACTTCACTTTTCATTTTTCTTCTTCAACTTTACAACATCTATTTAAAATACATTTCCAGTCTTTCTTTAAACATGTTTTGTGCTACCGAAAGAGCAGTTCTGATGCCAGTATACCCAGCATGCAGATGTTAATAAACCAGACTCAAACAGAAATCGCATTACTTTGAGTTTGAGCAGGCCTGGAAATGACATGGTCAAGTGTCATTCTTTATTGCCACAAGAGTAACGGAGCTCAAACAAATGATAGCAGTTTTACTGATAATACATTTATGACCTATGACTTTAAAAGGCATAAAAGAAGGTGCTACTGTTTGTATAGAGTGCAGCAAACGCTACCTGCAAGAGAAAGGATTTCTGTGAGAAGGCATATTTTATCAGCTATTATGTGAATACAACAATTTAGATAATAGAAGGTTGAGAATCCTGATTCACTTGTAACTTAAATTGTTGACAATGTGATACCAAACATTCCAGTTATTTGACCCTGAGTAGTAGTAAGAAGTATTTTCTTTCGGATAACAAAACAGAGAGAGAAAAGACAATAACAATGAGCAGGATATTTAAGTGAACATTATATTAGGGGCTTGATAACAAAAGAACCAAGTTAAGTTAAACTGAATACAAAGAGAGGAAGTGCAACACTTCAAAGGGAAACATCTTGGTTAGACACAGTACACAGTACTTATACGGCCAGAGGCAAAGGTGGACCTAGTTAAACTGTGTGTCTATGTAGACATTTTATTCAGATCTGAAGGGTAGGTCCAATGTTGTGGAGGCTGCAGTAAGCAAAATGCCCTGCAGCCAACGTTAGGGGCTTTATTTCCCATGTCTAGTAAAGCCCCTTGCTGAACTGAGTGTAAGGTTGCCTTTGCTGTAGTTCCCAGAGAGGCATGCTAGCTCACGAACAAGACACGTCTGATTGCTTGCTCACGAATTGCAGGAATAATCAGCCAATCCTCAAGTGATGAGAGGAATGCCTGGCCAGGACTGGTGACAGGACCACCTCCAATGTAAGACGGGTGATACCATGATACTCCTGGGTACAAATGCAAAGCACATTTCAATGTACCCACAGAGCATTTAAGGTGAGCTAAAAGGGGTAAACAACATATTGTAAGGAAGTTCATGACTTTTAAGAACTGTATTAGACAACACGCGAGTATGACATCCTGTTTGTGAACAAGAAACAACACGTAGTAGAAGCTTTCACGTCTGAGTTAACAAATACCTGAACCACAATGATAAGATCGCTCTGGATTGTTTGTCGAGAAGGATGGGGAAAAAACAACCTCTTGCAGCATCCGATTGATGAGATTTGAAAAACCAATGATGGGTTTTGAACGAACCAGGAAGAGCAACTAACAAACAAGCAATGCTAACCTAGCTGTAGATTGCAAGGAACAGAGAGGGGGAGTGAGAGTCTCTTTTATATACAGTAAATGTAAAGGAAGTGTTAGTGGTAAAAAGGGAAGCTTGTAAACCCTCTTACTAGTCATAAAACTAAAATGCTACAATAAAGTGACACATTTCGGCCAAAATGATTGTTCTCATCGGCAGAAAAACATGTACAATGTACAAAAAACAGCCTCAATAAAGTAATACATAAGAGGAATCAGCGTTCATCCGCTCGTCTTTTATACACCATACATAGTAGAGACATAAGGCAGAAGTGACATGCTGTAGATATTGTCTGCATTATGTCTCATTAATGCAGAATTATGCAGCAGATTCAATACATGCAGAAAGGATATTGAAATAGAACACCGGGGACATGGTGTCAGGAATACACTGCATGTGTGTAATGGTGACAGTGGGGGAAGTGTTGTTGTCTTCCCTTATTTCTGTTACTTCCTAGTTCTTAAAGCCATCTTTCTCCATGTCGATGTTTCCCCTTCTCTCTAATTTGTCAGATTGTTTTATGTATTCTTTCCATTTTATTATCTATGCCCGCTCTCTCCAACACTGCTAATGTCCAGCACATGGCATGGAGATTAATTAAAAGGTGTGACAGCGGGCAGAACATTGCAAATTGCAACCTGAAAACCCTGTCAGTGATCGGCCCATTAAAACATCACACATTCATTTTAAACACGATGGCTCTCAATTCCAGTGCTCAGAAAAAGAAGCCCTGCTGATTTTCTTTCCAGTCGTTTCTAGATTACACTTGGGAGCCAAGCTGAGTGCAAATTAATACATCCATGCAATTTAACATATAGTGTGATTCAACACACCCTGGGTTTCTGAGTTTGTGCAATGGTGGACATGACTGTTGTTGCCTCTTACTCATTGATATTTTCAGGAACACGAGGAACAATCCAATTTTAATGACCACATTTTGTGAAGATAAATGTCTAGGATAGATGGATATATCTATTTCAAAAATAGGAGAACATGATTCTCCTCACGGTGGACACACACACACTCCTCTGAACACACACACACACACAAAAGCAATTACTTCTCCTACGGACTACCAGGCTGATTTCCCAACTGATCTAAACTTATGCACCTGGTCTGTTCCAATTTATCTTAGCCCTCCTACCTCCTGTTTTCCTGCAGTTTTATTAACGATGTTCAGTCTATCACACGCAGTATGTCTGGTATCATATTTGGCTCGGTCTATTACGTTCCATTTTGTTTGTCACCCTTATTTGTTTATGATTGTTTATCGTAATCTCCCGGCATGAGCTTGTGGAGAGATCAGACCTTTAGTTGGTGTGCTTTCTTTTGTGTATTTCCATTTGTCCTCAGCCAATCTTGAATACTACTGGCTAACCGGGTTCTATTGATTAACAATGGTTAAAAAACGTGATTCATTGACAGTTTTAAATTAAATTACAGCGGAATCCTCAAGCCTCATAACTGGGTGATAGTTATCAACAACTGCTTTACAGGCACATTTTGGCCTAATGGTGTCTCAAATAACAAATAACATTTGGATCCATTTTTAACCAAAGCTTCTGCTGATTATTTCCAAACCCTGTACTTTTTTTTATTAATTCAGGCTAGGCATGCCACTAAATGAATAAATTACTGTGTTTGTTATCTTCGTTGCCATCTTGACTGTAAGGAAGCTGGCAGGGACAATTGAGTGTAATTCCACCCTTTTGTCTGAAAGAGGAAAAGGAGACACGCCTGGCAGAGATATGACCTCTATTGAAAACATGTTTAGAGTTTCTTTGCGAACAAGAAGCTTACGTTTCAATTAGAGTTTTTTAGCATCAATATTTTCTTTATAAAGAAAAAGAAAAGAAGATGCTCAATCTGAAGACTAGTTTCACTTGGGCCTGAATAACACTCTTCGACCTTTAATGATGTCTTTGCTTCTTTGAAAGGGTACAATCAAGGAGTGAGAAACCACTGACGTATAGAATGAAGCCTGAAGCAGCTTACATATGCAGGTGCTCTTTGGTATTCTAATCTATATCATCAGCAGGTCAAGGTTGGGTCAGTCATTGAGTTTCGTTATCATTAATGATGTCCTTTTAACTTATTTTTTTAACCATTTTACTTGTAGGCATAGATGTCTGTGTAATCCTGTCATCAAATATTACTCTTACTTGTAGGTAACAGAGCTTCGTGGTTACTGCTCACCTTGAGAAAAGCCACTATGTTTCCCTGCATATGTTTTTGAGTACTACACTGTGGTCAGTCTGAGTCCAGGTGCAGGCCAGGTCAGGTCAGAGCACAGAGTATTAATGAGGAGGCAGAAAGCAGAGGAAACGCTGATGTTGCTTCTGTGTGGGAAATAGATAACATTGACAGGGGAGTGTAACTTCCCTCGGTCGATTATTCAAATGTAGAACAGCTGTAGGCGTAGTTACTGCTGACGTTGGAGACAGACTATCCACCTTATCAATCAATTAATCAATCATTTTATCAATCTACATGATGTGCTTGTGCATCCGCAAATTTAAGTAATTTCAAGATTACATTACGTTCCAATTAGCTTAGCATTAGTCATCTCAGACACGCCTGTCATCTCAATGGAGTACATTACCTTTAACTGCCATACACACACACAATTGAGCACTGTCCTGCGTCAGCATGGGGAATAAATAGACTATCACTATGCCAGAACTGAAGTGTGTGTGTGTGTGTGTGTGTGTGTGTGTGTGTGTGTGTGTGTGTGTGTGTGTGTGTGTGTGTGTGTGTGTGTGTGTGTGTGTGTGTGTGTGTGACTAGCGGGCTCCTGCTGTGCTGATTTCAGCAGGAACAGATGGTCCTGCCAGGGCTCTGCCGAGACTCCACAGTCCATGGTCTGTGGGATGACTTGTGAACGTGCCTACAGAGTGTGTGTGTGTGTGTGTGTGTGTGTGTGTGTGTGTGTGTGTGTGTGTGTGTGTGTGTGTGTGTGTGTGTGTGTGTTGAATATTTTTACCGTTAATCTTCTGCACTACTTTGCATATGACCGTACACAAACACAGCCCCATTGACACTGATGGTTGCAGTGTAAGTGATATCCTAGTGGTCTTTGGCCTAGTTGTCTGTTCCATTGACACTTTGCAACTTAATCCTGCTTGAAAGGCTCTTCACTGCTAAGCTCATGTTTGCAAACACACAAAGCTGTCACACCCCCACCCCTTTGTGTGTGTGTTTGTCTGAGCAGGTTTGTGAAAATGTAAGTGGTTTTAATCACATAACAGCAGCTGTCAAATTTAAGCCAACAAAATATATATGAGAGTGGGTTTTTGCTTCATCCTACTGACCCTATTATCTAATATTAACACCCACACATTAAAAGCAAACAAAGTCCCTATTCCGACCGGGTTTAAAGTGTCTTTAGTGATCCAATTACAAGTGTACAGTTGTAAGTACATCATTTCACACCAGGTATTAGAATGCGTCTCCAGTGACAACTTGTGATCTGATCGCACTCTCCCGCGCCATAGGCAAATAAACACACGTGTCAGGAGTTTATTATCAATTCAAAGTAAATTATGACTGGCGTGTTGTGTATAAAGATCTGTTTTTTCGTGTTTCCGCCGCAGCGGCGCCGGCTTTAAGCGCCAAAAAAATGAGATTAACCTGAGCAATACCAGTTCATGGCGAGTACAGCGAGTACAAGATGTAACAAGCAGTATCGCTAAGCAAAGTGACTAGAACGTGACCACACACTTATAAACACTATAAACACACTTTATAAAGTCAGGCAACACTTACCAGGCTCAGTGTGATGCTGTTTATTTTTACCTTACTTCAATCTCCATCCGTTCAGTGTTATTGATCATTGTGAAGAGCAGGCAAACATTTTCCTGTTGTTTTGTATAATTGGATCTATCGGATGGAATCAATACATGGGCTACACAGGTTGCCATCAGAAGTATAATCATAACTCGGCCTCTGAGTGGTGGAAATACAAAGGATTCTACAGGCTAGAACCAGAAAAGCGCCAGAAAAGCAAAAGATCAGACCTTGAACCGGATCCGGTTTGGTGGAAATGAGGGAACACTTCTGAAAACACATACACATCTTCCCGTTCCATAGGCAAATAAACACACGTGTTTAGTATCAATTCAAAGTCAATTATGACTGGCGTGTTAACTCAATGCCAAACACAAAGGATTATCAGCTCATGTTTACTTCACCTCTCTCCTGTGTCAAGTGTGTGTGTGTGACTGCCCTGCACTTGCTGAAGCAGGAAAGCAGAGAACCTATGAATGTTTTGAAAGTCTCAGCAGTGTTTTTACAGTTCTTGTCATGTTCGGTCGAGCTGTTTCAATGACAGTGAGAATAAACATCCTGATATTCTGTAAAGCTACTGAAATAATGAGTTTCAAAGCTGAGGTTAAGCCATAGTTAAACAATCAGAGTCAAACAGGGTCACAGAAAGATCAGAACGGGTCTCTAACATTTATTTGGATGGAACTGATTTTCAGTAGCAATGTCTATGTTGTGAGTATTGAGTGCAAAAGGACAGCTACAGTGATCCAGATGTGGACTAATTCCCTAATGCGCTTCTACTCCACAACACACACCAGCAGGCATACACACTCTCACACACACACACACACACACACACACAAACACACACACACACACACACACACACACACACACACACACACACACACACACACACACACACACACACACACACAACAGCTATGTTAGTGCTTGATCCTGCTTGGTGCTTGATTTTCATTTCATAAGAGCAGTAGTTTAGCGTGATATACAACGAAAGCCTAATCACATTGAAAGATAGAGTATTTTTAAGAAATGTATTTCACATGATGACATTATATTGATTTTGGGGCGTTCAATAAACATTGAACAACTTCAGTGACTTGTGAGGGTGCATCCTGTCATTCTGTCTCTTCCTGTTTGTCAGTTTTCACTTTCCTGAGCTGTTGCCTCGCCTGTCTGCCTCACGGTTTTCACTGTTCAAACAGCAGGGAAAGTCTCTTGAATACAAATGGCTTCCTCCTTCAGCTGAAATAACTGAATTCATGGACTTTTCAAAGTATCGATTTCATGAAAAATTCATCAGAAAAATAAATGTTATTTTTCTGTACTCATCCATAATTTTAAATACAGTCCTCGACTGGCAGTAAAAACA